>NC_060069.1:80883374-81197124 GCF_922984935.1 Meles meles | reverse complement strand
AGTCATTATAGACATTTCACTTAACAGATAAGGAATCAGCTGGAGGTAAACTACTCTGATAATGCTCATATCGCTAGTAAATGGCAGAGCCAGGTGTGGGGCCAGATTAGTTGGACTCATAAACCAAGGCTTGTTTCACGAGGCCATGCTGGCTACCCCCGGACACAACGCATATTATAATGTAAAAAGGGAGAGCTTTACCTGTCTAAATCTTAAACATAATAACCATTTACTTTGTCTCATAACTCTTTCCTTGGATAGTCAATGCCAGAGAAAAATGCTTGGTACTTGGAGGGTTTGTAGAAAATGTATGACAGGGACGCCTGGGTGGCTCAGTTGGTTAAGCAGCTGCCTTTGGCTCAGGTCATGATCCTAGCCTCCTGGGATCGAGTCCCATATCGGGCTCCTTGCTCGGCAGGGAGCCTGCTTCTCCCTCTGCCTCAGCCTACCTCTCTGCCTACTTGTGATCTTTCTCTCTCTGTCTATCTCTCTCTGATAAATAAATAAAATCTTTAAAAAAAAAAAGAAAGAAAATGTATGACATTTTTGCTACTGTTTAAAATAATTCATTTTATTCCTTTTTTTTGGATATAGTGATACTTAACCAGATGACTCTGCAATAAAATTTCTTTTAATACAACCCAATGAGGGCTCTTTGAGTATCTGCCATTTGTAAGGCTCTGAGTTAGGCCCAGTGATGACTATAGAGATTAATAAAATATGGCCTATTATGGGGGACAGGATGGAGTCCTGGGTGCCACATAGGAGACCAAGAAAGCAAATGAGCAATGACAGAGTGTCACAGGGTGTCACAGGGTGTCATAGGTCCCAAGGAGAGAGAACAGAAAATGGAGAAGTTGGAATCACAGACAGACTTTGAAGGGTAGTGCATGAGTTTGCTAGGGCAGCTACCGCCAAGTACCAACAGCAGAAAATAAGTACAGAAATCATTTTCTCATGGTCCTGAAGGCTAGAAGCTTAAGATCAAGTTGTCAGCAGCTTCGTTTCTTCTGAGGTCCTTCTCCTTGACTTATAGATGACTACCTTTTTGCATACATGGTAAGCATCATAATCTTAATCGCCCTTCCTATAAGGACATCAGTAATACTAGATCAGGTCCTATCCACAGGACTTCATTTTACCTTAATCCTCTCTTTAGAGGAACCATTGTTTTTCCTCCATACAGTCACATTCTGATGTCCTGGGTGTTACGACTTCAACACATGAATTTTTTGGGAAGACACCATTCAGCCTATAACAGATGGGTAAATTATTGAAAGAAGGAAAGTCTAAGGGACAAAATTTAGAATGGAAAATATGATATATATTTGGAGGAATAATTTAGTAATCTAACTTGATGGGGTAAAATCGCATTTAGGAGAATCCTGAACGCCGGGAGTGGGGATGTCGGGGCTTACATGGTTGGCCAATGGGGAGCTGCTGAAAGTCTCTAGCAGCAGAGTGACTTGACAATGCTCTACTTGTGGACTATCAGCCAAGCGGTAATATGCTGGCTTTGTTAGGAGGAATAGAGGGGGGAGGCAAGGAGGCCATCTAGGAGGTTTATTCAGAATTCCAGTCATGAAGAAATGAGGATATGAATGAGGAAGCTAGTCAAAGTGGTGGTACTTAAGGTGGTGGTTCTCTGAACAGTTGAATCAGAGAAACACCACAGAGAATGGTCTCGTCATTAACTAAGTAAAAGAAGAAAGGCAAAGAGTGTTAGAGTGAGGAGATTTTATTTGGAAGTGAACATATTGAATGCAACTTAGGACACATCAAGTTAGATATTCAATAGACAGAGATTTGAAAAGATGGGTCTAGAATTTGGGAGAGAGATTGGAATATATGAAAGTGTATGAAGGATATGAAAGCAATGTAAGTATATTAAATTACGTGCCAAGTTCTATTAGGAAAGAGATTGGAGAGTTGTATACTAAAGTGTTAACAAATGATTGTATTGAGGGTTGGCATTATAGTTTATTTGTATTCCTTCTTTTTACTTTTTGCCATTATTCCAAATGTTTACCATGAGCAAATATTAACTTCATTATCGTATTATTGTGAAGTAGGCTTTCCATGTTTCTTAAGGCTCATGCGAGGTGAATTTAAGCTCCTTATTTCCTCACTCATGGCAAGTCCAATACTCTTTACTAGATATATGAGAATTTAGAAGCCCCTCATTCGTGTGTAGATTGTCTAAAATCTCATGGGCATAGCTCTAGACTGTATCTCATTTATCTAGATGTTGAATCAGGATGGTCTTTTTTTTTTAAGATTTTATTTGTTTACTTGACAGAGAGAGGGAGAGAGAGAGAGTACACAAGCAGGGGGAGCAACAGAGGGAGAGGGAAAAGCAGGCTCTCCACTGAGCAGGGAGCCCAATGTGGGGCTCCATCCCAAGACCCTGGGATCATGACCTGAGCCAAAGGCAGATGCTTAACCAGCTGAGCCACCCAGGCACTCATGAATCAACATTGTCTTTATCTTGGGGAAGAGAGTTCATAAAAACAGGCTCACACAAGTCCTTTACTGTAGAATTTATTGAACATCAGGGGGAACTGAGTGAGGGGCTTTACATTGCAGATATACAAATAACTTAACATTGACTCAGGGACATTTCTCTTTTTGAAGAGTTCCTCAGCCATTTCTGCCAACTCAGTGAAGCATGAGTTCATGCCCCTTATCTTACTTCTCCCCTTGGGAACCCTCCACCCTTTGCACGCATTTCTAAAACCCCTCTTTTTCTTAAGAAAATCAGTTTGGTCCTCCTTATGCTCTGCCCTCTCCTTCCAGATTTTGCCCCGGATCTTACCTTTTTCTACCAAGAAGTCCATTAGGATGTCTTCCTAAATGAATAAAATTTCATTCAAAAAAGAATTTCACTTTCAGCCTTTAATTGATTTTTTTAACCCTGCAGTAATTGATTTAAAGAACACTTTAAAAATAATATTGGAAGTCATGAAGTGAGATGAGGCCACCTGGGAAGTGTGCAGAGCTAAAAGGAAATGAGGCCTTGAACAGTGCCTGCAGGGAGGAGTGGAGTGGGATGGAGAGCCCAGGGAGAGTCAGAGGAGACGGCCTTAAGAAGGACCCTTAAGAAGGAATAGGATGTAAGTCGTATGGGACAGAGTGAAGGAGGATGAAGTTGAAGATATAGACAAAGTCATTGAGGCCCCAGGATTGAGGGCAATGGTGCTATCAGGGCCCAGACCAGAACCCTGTTGGGATTGCCCCGCATACTGGTAGGTCCAATATCTTTGAGAATAGGGCACTTCAGAAATCCCAAACTAACCATTTAAAGCAAGTGGCAGTGTGTGCACGTGCATGGCCAGAGAAGCCCTTAGCCCTGAACTCGGCTCGGCAGAGCTTGTGCCCAGCTGCTCCCCAAAGGACTCACCTATTAGCCAAGCTGGCTTGTGCCCTTTCTAGATCCCTGCTGCCTGCCCATCCGCATCTGAGACCCTGGCTTCTCTCACCTCATCTCTGTCTCTGCAGGGTTTTGGAGTAGGGAACCAGGGTTTCTAACTGCCATCTCCTAACTGGGACCTCAAGCAACCACTTTATTTCCCAGACTCCATTTCCTTCTCTGTTAAATGGTGATAGACATCAGCAGCCATGCTATCCAGACCTCTCAACATTCTTATGAGGTTGAAATGAGAAAAAGTGTAGATGTGAATGCTCTACAAAATGCTAATGATCCAGACTTCCTGGTTTTGGCCACCATTTCTACTCCTTATTAAGTATGTTACTTACTTAGTACGTGTATCTTAACTTTTGTGCCCCTCACTTCCATCATCTGTACAATAGGGATGATAATGATACCTACCTTATGGGATTGTTATATGCTTTAAAGAAGTCAGTATATGTAACGTACAGAATAAATCTTGGTACTTAGTAAATCCTATGGATATATCAGCTGTTGTTATTATATGAGGGCAATATGTATATTCATATAGTCCATGTCTTGCTCTGCAAAGAAATCAAGCCAGCCGAGAGTTTGCCCAGTACAGAGAGAAGACTGGAATTAGAAATAAGGGAGAAAGAGGGTTATTTCTTCGTTTTCATGCTCCTGTCTTCTTTGTGCACCCGCCTCCCATTCTGACCTTGTTTCCTGCCAGTGTGATCCTGCCCTCGCTGGACCTGGCTGGGACCATTTGTTGCAGCTCCAGGTCCCTCTTCTACCCATAGGGAGTCTTAGATTCTATTCAGCTCTGTTCTGGTCCCCAGTGTGGTTCATGAGGAAGTAGAGAGAGCCTGGGTAGAGCTGCAGGGTGTTTGGAGGCCAAAGAGTACTTGCTGGTGGAGGAGAGATGGGGGATGCTGTCAGGAGGGGGTCATTGATGGAGTGAGTGCCTGGAACGGGGAGGAGGAAGTGGGTTCAAGAGCACAGGTCTCTCAGCACAAAGTTGGCTGGGTTTTTTAAAGGGTCTTCATAAATCAAGTGAAATAAAGCTGTCAGCTTTTGCAGACTATCACGACCAAAATATCTCTCAGGGCAGCTTCTCTTTGCCTCTACCACTTGATGGGAGTAAGGTTAACTCAGAGCAAAACTGGGAAACTGTCAAAATGTATCTGCTCTCCCCAGCCCACTTATCTTCTCTCTTTTCCCAAATTCTTTGGACTATCTTCCCTCAAGTAACTGGGCCCTGATGCCCCTCTGTTTTCCTGCCTGACAAACCATTCTCCACATCTAGTCAGCATTGATGAGGCCAGCCACGTGGTGGGAGCTCTCATGCACGTTATATAATATTTACAGTACCTCATAGCTCTATTCTCAGGAGGAAACAAAAACCTAGGGAGTATGGGAGTAAAGCTCAAGGTCATGCAGACTGAAAGTGGCAGAGATGAAATTGAAACCCAGGACTCCTGACTCTAGGTCCATAGGTCTTACTGCCACTCCCCAGTGAGTCCCCACTGGTTCTCTTTAGGGGCCATTGTGGACACTCCACACTTTTGTTACCTCTTCCATGACTCAAGAGACTTTCTCAGTCCTCAGAGCCAAGTGCCTTATGAAGTTCTAGGCTCTGAGATTCCTTTCCCCCTCACAGCCTCCTTTCCCACCAGCGGCCCATGCCCCTATACCTCCATGAATACCTTCCCTCCTCACTACCTCCAGTTACCCACAATAGCCTGGGCTTCTCCTTTTCCCCAGCCAGCCAAGCACACAAGATCCACCTCGCGACCTCTGGGCTGATGCCTTCTCGATTGCTCAATGCTGTGATTCTGGCCTTGCAAATCCCAAGTTCTAAATTCTCAGCCTTGGAAATGTTCAAATATTCTCTTTTCTGCACCCATATGTGGGCAGCAGCTGAGCATCACGGAGGAATGAGTCATGTCATCTTGCCAGCTGGCAGGCCTCACGACCAAGTTTCCAATAACTAACCTCAGTGGGAGCCCTATGACTACCTCGTGGTCCTATCCCTTGACCTTGCCAGTTCAGTTTTACTTGCTACTTCAATGTTTCATTCCTCTTTCAAACTCTCTTCTTGGGCCTGACTCCCTGACTCCTACCTGATGACCTTGTCTTTGTCTCTGTGAAGAAATTCGAGACCATTCTTCAGTGTCTCCCTTAAAATGGAGCCTTTTGATCTACCACATTATCTGCATCAGTTCTTGTTCTCATTCCCCCATATTGTCAGTGGATTCCCTTCCAGTTCAAAGCCAACCCCCTCTCCCAGGCCATGCTTTTGAGTGTGTCTCCAGGCCCTAGAGCCACCAATGATCTCCTTTCTTCCAGGTTCTTCTCTTCTGTCTCCGCCCCCTTGGAATGCAAATCTGTTCAAGCATCTCCCTTTTGAAAAACAAAACGAAACCCTCTCCTCTGCCCTCTACTCCTGCCACCACCCAGCCTCATCACCTGTCCTAGCTGTGTCCATCTTCTCATTCCACAAATTACAGCCTCCACCCTCCACTCTAGGAGCACGGCCCTCGACAAGGTGGAGTTCACCTTTCCTTACA
Source organism: Meles meles (assembly GCF_922984935.1). NCBI lineage: Eukaryota > Metazoa > Chordata > Mammalia > Carnivora > Mustelidae > Meles > Meles meles. The sequence goes on along the minus strand of NC_060069.1, from coordinate 81,191,163 downwards.
GCCAACAGGGAGGTTTCCGGCCGTGGTTGGCCCTTGAACTCTTTCTCTTTCGTACACATCTCTTGATTTTAGGACATTGCTCTCCTGACTCATTTCAGTATTTTGACTCCCTCTCTTAATTCTGTCTGACTGGGTTCTAATGAAAGTTACACTGGTTCTGCTCAGAGCTCCCCCACTTGGCTGACTTTTACTTTTCTCTAAAATACGTTCCCCCATGAGTTATCTCATCCCCACCCTTGGTAAGTGAACTGCCACTTACAACTCAGAGCTGTGGCATCTTTGTCTCTTGTCTATTATCTCTTCTGACTTCCAGACTCATACTGTTCTAGGTAGCTGCCAGTTGGATATTTCCACCAGGATGACCCACTGTCACTTCAGCTCAGCATTCCATAATGAAGTGTATTATTCCTTTACCTCCCCACCCCCACTCTCCATCTTGAACTCCCTCCATTCCATTTCTTGGAAGAGAATACCATGAAGTACAAAATCGCTCAGATTAGCAACCTGGGCATCCTGCTGGACTCATCCTTCCCCCACGCTCTGTCCCACGTGCATCTGATAAGTCGGTAAGGCCTATCTATTTGACTTTCTAATGATCTCTTGAATCTAGCTTCATCCTCATTATTTCATACCTTACCAATGCAAAGCCTTATCCATCTTACTTCAGTCTTCCTGTGTTTGACATCATTCATAGTGAAGTCAGTGAATTCAAAGCCAATCAAATCATGTCACTTCCCTACATTAAATCCATCAGTGGCTTCCTTGGCTTACAGATTCAATTCCAGATTCTTCAGCACAGCATCTGTGCTCCTTCATTGGGCCCCACCTTATAGTTTAATTTCTTATCAGTTTCACTCCTTCTCCCTTCATAAGCTCACATGACATTTCCTGACTACATCACTCACTCTCTTTTTTTGCAGCAATGTCCTTTTGTACATAGTTCCCTCTGAGAAAGAATTTCTCCCATTCCCTTTGTGAATTTCTATTAATACTTCAGGCATCTCATGGGCATCACCTACTTAGATAAGTCTTTTCCCAATTTCCCTAGATATGTTTGTTGTCAGCGAGTTATTTACTCTACTTTTATGCTTTATTTTATTGTGTCTCCACCGCCCCCCCGATTATGAATCTCTTAATTCTAGAAAATTGGGAAATCTAGAAAAATAAAAAATAAAAATCACCTTCAATTCATTCACCCAGAAATTACTTTTGCATTTCTATGAATTTCCTTTTAGTGTTTTTTACTATCAATATTTACAAATATTAAGAAATCAATACCATACTCGATATATTGTTTTATTATCTGATTTTTTTTCATGAAAAATTTCGATGTTACTAAATATTCTTCCAAGGCTTGACTTGATTTAAAAGACTCATTCTTGTCTTCTGTTTTCAAAAAAATGTATGCTCGTTGTAGACAAAATTATTCAGAAGTGTACAATTTAGAAAGTCTTTCATAATTTGGTCATAATTTTAAAATAGTTTGTGGCATATTCTTTCATATTTTTTCCCTGTGCTTCTACTAATTTAAATAAACATTTTAAAATTTGCATTCATGGGATAATATGCCTCATGCTGTTCTGAAGCTTTCTTTTTAAAAAATATTTAACAACGTATGCTTGAAAATGTGTAAACAGACTTTAATGATGTTTCAAATATAAGTACCATTTTGCATTTTTCTCTTGTGCTGCACCGTGAGGCCCTGGAGGCCAAGCTGTTTCCCTGCAGGTGGACATACTTTATTATTTTCTGAGTGATTTGGGAGAATATCAGACAGGCAGTTATGACCACTTCTCTCTAGAGGCCTCCCTGCCCTCTAGGGGTGGATGAGTCCTTGGGAGCATCTGAGACTGGCCAAGCCTTGGCAGGTGGAGGCCTCCGCCAGCTGTGGCTAGAGTGAGCTGAGAAAGCCCCTTGGCTCTGAAACTTGCCCTGCCCCAAGAGAAATCCCAGGATACACTTTTCTTCTGTACATGTTGAATGATCATCTGGTCCCTTTATCAGACACATTCTCAGCCTCTGTTTCTGATCAGGAACTGTGGCCTTATAATACACTTTGGGTAAGGTAGAATTGTTGGAGCTCAGCTGATGGGATCATGAGACTGAGGAGTCAGTACCTATCCCAGTTCCTGTGCAGTCCAGTCAACTTGTCCCATGATGAGGGCCAACCACCTAAATCCAGGCAGCCGTCTCAGAGTATAGGCTTTCCTCCATCTCTGTGGGAGCATGTGTGAGTAAGTGGTGATCCAGCGGCAGTGCTGGAAGAAACAGCAGATGGTGGGTCAGGAGCTCCATGTTCCCCCACAAGGACAGAACATTATTGTTATGGTTGGTATGTGCTTTGCCACAACATTGCTAAAGCCAGTGTTTTATTAAAAGGATCCTGGGGCTGGTGCTCATGTATTGATAAGTTTTAAAAAGCTTCTTTCCCCTTTAATCTTTTAGGTTCCCCTTCCTCTATCTTTCTACTATTTAAATCACTAGTAAAAATAAAAATGAAGGTATGGTTAAATGGATACAGTCATTAAATTCAGGAAAAGGAAAGCTTATTGTTTCTGGTAGTTGTTAGTTAAAAATTCACAATGGCACCTGCTTTATACTGTGCAGGGATAGGTCAGGAAGCATCAGTCTCCCAGACAGATGGGCAATAGGGGACCCGTCGTGGACCCAGAAGATCTCTTTTGGGGGCAGAGGGAAGCACAGTCCTATTCCTTTACAAAATAAGTCACCAATCAAATCTCTCCCAGGCTTAGATAATAATGTTGAATTCAAGAAGTCTTTGGACAGACAAAGGGTTTGAGTAAATAATAAAACCCAAAAGAACTATAAAAACAACCATTTAAAAATGCTTTTTCATTTCAGGAAAATATGTACCAGCATACTAAAGAAGTCCAACTATAATTATTATATGAGCTGTGTTGACTCATTCATCAAAAGCTTCAATCCTGGGGAGTTCTGCAAAATTTGCTGCCTCACCTTCCCTGCTGTGTGTTAGCTGGTTTTCTCTGGCAACTTCCTAGAGTGTTTGAAAGTCCCTCTTCCTTTTGCCTCCTCTTCCACTGCCTGTCCATTCTCAGTACGGTTGTGAACTATTTCTAAATGGCTTCCTGTTTCTTTCTTCTACTAGGAGCTGTAGGTTGTGATTTTTTTCTTATTCTTTGTTAGACACAAAAAGCTTAGCTTTATGTATAATTTTATTCTTCATTTATAGACATTGACATGTTCCTCACACAACACGGTAACATAAGCAACTTCAAAAAGTAGAAGAATCAGTTTAGCCTATTTCTCAATACTGGCATCATTTATAAGGTACAAAGATGAATTAAAGAGAGTAAATTACTGTCATTTGTTGAACAGTTAGGTGTCTGCCAGCTTGTTGTGAGATGAAAGGCAAACCACTCAACCTCTCTGAGCCTGATTCCTTCTCTGTAAAATGGGAACAGTTACACTGACCTTGCTGTCATTACAGGGCTGTGTAAGGACCACATAAGGGGATGGCTAGGAAAGAGGAAAGCACTTTGAAAATGGTTTTTAATAATTAAAACATACAGTAAAGAAGCAATATAGAGTCATGCCTCCTCTGGAACTCAGACACAGAGAGGTTCATACCTCAAGTACCTCTGTGCTTGCTAAAGATTTGCAGAAAAGATGGATTTGCTTGTAACTGACTTGTAGAATACGTACTGGTTAGATCCCAGAGGAATTGGGAACGTAGAAGAAAGACCCCATGGGAACAGCTGGTAGAGTGAGGGTTTGCCCCATCCCTCCAGCACCATTATGAGTTTCATGGATTTCAAATGTCAGCACCTTGTGATTTTGTGATCAGTCACAAGGGAACCAAGTGATTCAATCTTTGCAAAGAAACTGAGCTCCCAGCTCAGGGCCAATGCTTTCTTAGCAGCACCATTTCTGCATTGGGGCTTGAGTTTCATTTGAAGATGATCCCATCTTCCTTGCATGAGGTATTATCTTTTTTTAATTTTTATTTATTTATTTTATTTGACAGAGAGAGATCACAAGTAGAGAGGCAGGCAGAGACATAGAGAGAGAGAGGGAAGCAGGCTTCCTGCTGAGCAGAGAGCCCGATGCGGGACTCGATCCCAGGACCCCGAGATCACGACCTGAGCCGAAGGCAGCGGCTTAACCCACTGAGCCACCCAGGCGCCCCCTTGCATGAGGTATTATTAAATGCTCCTCATCTTTTGTTCTTCAAACTGGCTACTCTTAGTAAAACCTGTATGTAACCCCCACATTTTTATGACTCCAATTTAGAGACACATAATGCAATTATTGTAAGTGGGGAAATTCATAATTAAGGGTTGACAAAATGTGTCTGGACTCTTACAGTTACTGTGGTATAAGGAAAATGAATTAAAAACCAACTTTAAAAATTTTTTAATTTTATAAGTAACTAAGTTTTAAATTTAAAAAAATTTAAAATTAATTTTTAAAAGTATTATGTTCAGTTAGCCAACATATAGTACATCATTAGTTTTTGATGTAGTGTTCAGCCATTCATTAGTTGTGTATAACACCCAGTGCTCATCACAACACGTGCCCTCAATCTCCATCACCTGGTCACCCCATCCCCCCACCCTCCTCCTTTCTGTAATCCTCAGTTTGTTTCCCCAAGTCCATAGTCTCCCATGGTTTGTCTCCCTTCTCTGATTTCTTCGCATTCAGTTTTCCCTCCCTTCTCCTATGGTCCCTCTGTGCTATTCCTTATGTTCCACATATGAGTGAAACCATATGATAATTATCTTTCTCTACTTGACTTTTTTAAAAAAAATTTTATTTATTTATTTGACAGACAGAGATCACAAGTAGGCAGAGAGGCAGGCAGAGAGAGAGAGAAGGAAGCAGGCTCCCCGCTGAGCAGAGAGCCCAATATGGGGCTCGATCCCAGGACCCTGGGATCATGACCTGAGCCGAAGGCAGAGGCTTTAACCCACTGAGCCACCCAGGCGCCCCTCTACTTGACTTTTTCACTTAGCATGATCCCCTCCAGTTCTATCCATGTCGATGCAAATGGTTGGTATTCATCCTTTCTGATGGCTGAGTACTATTCCATTGTACATATGAATCACATCTTCTTTACCCATTCATCTGTTGAAGGACATCTGGGCTCCTTCCACAGTTTGGCTATTGTGAACATTGCTGCCAAGAATGTCAGTGTGCATGTGCCCCTTCTTTTCATTATATCTGTATCTTTTTGATAAATACCTAGAAATGCAATTTTTGGGCCATAGAGTAGCTCTATTTTAACGTCTTGAGGAGCCTCTATACTGTTTTCCAGAGTGGCTATAGCAGCTTGTATTTCCACCAACAGTGTTCCCCCTTCTCTACATCTTTGCTAACATCTTCCTAGTGCCACATAAATAAACCTAATGAAGAACTACTAGCTGTTCATGACATTTGCTTTTGCTGCATTTTTGTTTTCCCTAATTTTCTGTGCTTTTCCTCTCTCATTTAATGGCATCTTCAGATACAGAGAGAGCCAGAGACACAATTCTAAGTGCTAGGTGAGGAAAGCCTTCCAGACAAGGGACTGAATTTGAAGAGAAGGAAAAGAACCCTGAATCCCCAAATATCTTCCCCTCCAGATGGCTAATGTCTGAAGTTTTACAGTTAGAGCTTCATTCCTTTAGAAGGTTCCCACATAACCCTCTTCTCCATCCTCAAGTAATCATTGATCTGCTTCCTATAACTTTAGATTAGTTTGAATTTTCTAAAATTTCATATAAATGGAGTATATATAATATATATATTATATACACATATAAATAGAGTGTATATTCTTTTTTTTGGTCTGGCTTTTTTGATTGAGCAAAATTATTTTGAGATTCATCTATGTATATAGCTCAACTTCATTCCTTTTTTTTTTCTTTTAGTGACCAAATTTATTGTATTCACCTTAGAAACCAGTGATATAAGCTTCTTTATTTACTACTTAAAATCTTTGAAAATAAAATGATGTAATTACATTTGAAAAAACAATTATGTCTTTTACATTCATCAGAAAAATCTTTACTGTCAAACTAAAAATTTCAATAATTTGATAAATATCTCAACTACATAAAAATTAATGAAAACATCTGTTAATTATAAAAATGTAGATTACAAATATTTGTCAGTTGACATTTTAATTGTAGTTTTATTTGTATTCATTTAATTTCTATAAGATATATCAATTTGATTATTTAGCTAGTCCATCTTTGGCTCTAGTCAAAAAACTAAATACAATCTCAGGTTACAAAGTCCTTCATTGGGTAAGAGTATAAAAACTGTGTGTCATGATTTTTTAAAAAATTTAATTTAAATTTTTTTTCAGTGTTCCAAAATTCATTGTTTATGCACCAGACCCAGTGCTCCATGCAGTACATGCCCTCCTTAATACCCACCACCAGGCTCACCCAACTCCCTATCACCCTCCTCTCCAAAACCCTCAGTTTGTTTCTCAGAGTCCACAGTCTCTCATGGCTTGTCTCCCCCTCTGATTTCCCCCAACTCACTTCTCCTCTCCATCTCTCAATGTCTCTTTATGCTCCACAAGTTGGTGGGAATGCAAGTTTGTGCAGCCGCTTTGGAAAACAATGTGGAGATTCCTTAAGAAATTAAAAATAGAGTTACCCTATGACCCTGCAATTGCATTACTGGATATTTACCCCAGAGATACAGATGTAGTGAAAAGAAGGGCGACCTGTACCCCAATGTTCATAGCAGCAATGGCCACAGTCACCAAACTGTGGAAAGGACCAAGATGTCCTTCAACAGACGAATGGATAAAGAAGATATGGTCTATATATACAATGGAGTATTACGCCTCTGTCAGAAATGATGAATACCCAACTTTTGTATCAACATGGACGGGACTGGAAGAGATTATGCTGAGTGAAATAAGTCAAGCAGAGACAGTCAATTATCATAAGGTTTCATCTTCATTCTTTTTATTGTTGAGTAGTTCTCCAGTGTATAGATATATTGCATTCTGCTTATTCAGTTTTTTTTTTAAGACACATTTATTCAGCATCATGATCAGACTATTACATTTAGCAATCAACAGCATGGATGCAAAAAAAAAAAAAATCTACATTTAAACCCTTTGTTGGAATGCTTTACACTTTCCATAGAACAGAAACTAAAATAACCTGTTATACAATTAGTCAAAAATACAGTCCTCAGGGCGCCTGGGTGGCTCAGTGGGTTAAGCCACTGCCTTCGGCTCAGGTCATGATCTCAGGGTCCTGGGATCAAGTCCCGCATCGGGCTCTCTGCTCAGCAGGAAGCCTGCTTCCCCCTCTCTCTCTGCCTGCCTCTATGCCTACTTGTGATCTCTCTGTCAAATAAATAAAATCTTTAAAAAAAAAATACAGTCCTCACGTTTTTTGCCCGTACATGTAAGTATTGTCTAAAACATGTCTTCTTTATAGCAGCTAGGCCGGACCGCCACTGTGCTTGGCTGAGTTCACAAATCTGTTGTAACCTGTAGATTCCCTGTCACTTCTCTGGCTCTCCTCTCCTGCTAAGCTCTGTTTCCTGGCAGTAATTAAACCCTTCTGCCACTGCTGTAGCTACTGCTGCTGCTGGAACCACCACAGCCACCTTGGTTTCGTGGTTTGGGGAAGTATTGGCCCCCACCACCATAAGGACCAGAGCTCTGCCTCCAAAATTTCCTCCTTTCATGGGTCCAAAACTTGATGATTGATTGTTGTAATTGCCAAAATCATTATAGCTTCCACCACATCCAAAGTTGCTTCCATCATTACCAAATCCGTTCTAGCCATCCCCACTGCCACCATATCCACCACCACCTCGACTGCCACCAAAGCCACCTTGACCACTGAAGTTTCCTCCATGACCAAAGTTGTCATTCCCACCAAAACCACCTCCACTACCACCACTGAAGTTTCCAGAACCACTTCAACCTCTTTGGTTGGACGAAGCACTAGCCATCTCTTGCTGAGATGGTGCTTTCCTTACCTCACAGTTGTGGCCATTCAAAGTATTGTATTTTTGAATGACAATCTTGTCTACCGAGTCATGGTCATCAAATGTTACAAAAGTAAAACTCCTTTTTTTGCCACTGCCTCAGTCAGTCACGATCTGAATCACTTAGATTTTCCCATACTGTTCAAAAGAATTATCTTAGATGATGTTCTTCAGTGTCTTCTTTCATGCCACCAACAAAATTCTTTTACCAGGTCTTTGAGAATCTTCTCTTGAGACAGCCCTCTTTGTTTCCACAATTCTTCCATCACCTTGTGAGGGGCCTTGCGTTCATGGCTGCATCCACCTCCTCCACAGTGGCACATGTGACAGATCCAAAGCCTTTGGAGCACTTGGTGTTTGGATCTCTCATGACCACACGGCCTGTAAGTGTTCCCCATCGCTCAGAATGGCTCCTCAGACTCTCATCTGTTGTTTCAAAGCTCAGACCTCCGAAGAAGAGCTTCCGCAGCTGTTCAGGCTGTTTGGGAGACTCTGACTTAGACATGACAGCGATGGGAGGGGAGACTTTAATGATGCTTACTCGGCGGCGTCCACGGGCAGAAGGGGTGCTTATCTACCTTTTGATAGGTATTTGGGAATTTCAAGTTGCTGTTAGCAATCTCCCACAAGTCTTTGAGGATATTCTAGAAATCAATCTGTTATTAATTTCTAATTTTATACCAATGGGACTAAAGAACATATTTTAATATGATTTGGATTTTTAAAAATTGGGATTTTTTTTAGTAGTCTACACACACACACCACATCTTCTCTATCCATTCTTCTATTGATGGACACTTGGGCTCTTTCCATATCTTAGCTATTGTAAATAATGTTGTCATAAACACAGAGGCATGTGTGTTCCTTTGAATTTTGCTTTGTGTAGTGTAATGTCATCTACAAATAGTGAAAGTTTTATTTCTTCCTTACTGATTTGGATATCTTTTATTTATTTTTGATGTCTGATTGCTGTGGGTAGGACTTCTAGTACTGTGTTTAAAAGAAGTGGTGAGAGTGGACATCCTTGTTTTATTCCTGACCTTAGGAGAAAATCTCAGCTTTTCAGCTTTTCACCAAAGAGTAATGATGTTTGCTGTTCGTTTTTCATGTAAGGCCCTTATTATGTTGAGGTGTATTCCCTCTAAACCTATTTTGTTGAAGGTTTTTTATCATGAATGGATATTGTACTTTGTCAAGTGCTTTTTTTTTTTTCATCTACTTAAATGGTCATATGGTTTTTGTCCTTTCTTTGGTTGATGTGATATTTCATGTTGATTGATTTGTGAATATTGAGCAACACTTGTTTGTAACCTAGGAAGAAATCCCACTTTATCATGGTGAATGATTTTTTTAATGTATTGTTGGGTTCAGTTTGGTACTATTTTTTTGAGGATTTTTTCTTCCATATCTATCAGAGATATTGGCCTGTAGTTTTCTTTTCCAGGGACAACTTTGTCTGGTTTTGGTATCAGGGTAATATTGACCTCATAGAATGAATTTAGAAGATTTCCTTCCTCTTCCATTTTTTGGAAAAGTTTGAGAAGAATAGGTATTAACTCTTCTTTAAATGTTTGGCAAAATTCACCTGTGAAAGCTCCTGGTCCTGGACTTTTGTTTGTTGGGAGTTTTTTTGATTATTGATTCAATTTCCTTACTGGTGATCAGTTTGTTCAAATTTTCTATTTCTTTCTGCTTCAGTTTTGGTAGGTGATATATTTCTGGGAATTTAAGCATTTCTTCTAGGTTGTCCAGTTTGTTGGCATGTAATTCTCCATAATATTCTCTTATAATCCTTGTATTTCTGTGGTATTGGTTGTAATTCCTCCTCTTCATTTCTGATTTTGTTTATTTGAATTCTCTTTCTCCCTCCCTCTCTCTCTCTCTTTTTGATGAGTCCAGGTAGAGGTTTATACATTTTGTTGATCTTTTCAGAGAAGCAGCTTATGGTTTCATTGATATGTTTTATTCTCTTAGTTTCCATATCATTTATTTCTGCTCTGATTTTTACTGTTTCCTTCCTTCTCCTGGATTTGGGTTTTGTTTGTTCTTTTTCTAGCTTCTCTACATGTAAGTTACATTGTTTGAGATGTTTCTTACTTCTTGAGGTAGGTCTATATTGATATAAACGTCCCTCTTAGACTCTTTGCTGTATCCCAACGGCTTTGAACTGTTGTGTATTCATTTCCATTTGTCTCCATGTATTTTTTGATTTCCCCTTTGATTTCTTGCTGGCCCATTCATTTTTTAGTAGCTTGTTCTTTAACTTCTGTGTACGTTTGCTCTTTCCAGATTTTTTCTTGGGGTTGATTTCTACTTTGACTGCATTGTGATCAGAAAAGATGCATGGTATAACTTTGATTTTTTGAAATTGTTGAGACTTGTTTTGTGACCTAATATGTGATCTGTTCTGGAGAATGTTCTGTGTGTACTTGAAAAGAATGTGTATTCTGCTGGTTTAGGATGGAATGTTCTGAATGTATTTGTTAAATCCATCTGATCCAACGTGTCAGCCAGTGTTTCCTTATTTATTTTCTGTTTGATTGATCTATTCATTGATGTAAGTGGGATGTTAAAGTCCTCTATTATTATGGTATTACTGTCGATTAGTTCCTTTATATTTGTTATTATCTGTTTCATGTATTTGGGTGCTTCCATGTTGGCTGCATAAATCTTTACAATTGTTATGCCTTTTCACTGGATGGTTTTCTTTATGATTATATAGTGTCCTTTTATGTCTCTTTTTACAGTCTTTGTTTTTAAGTCAAATTTTTCTGATATAATCATTGCTACCCTAGTTTTATTTTCACATCCATTTGCATGATGAATATTTCTCCATCCCCTCACTTTCAATCTGCAGGTGTCTTTAGGTCTAAAGTGAGTCTCTTCTAGGCAGCATATAGATGGGTCTTATTTTTTAATCCATTTTGTTACCCTCTGTCTTTTGATTGGGTCATTTAGTCCTTTACATTTAAAGTAATTATTGGTAGGTATGTATTTATTGTATTTATTGCCATTTTGTTTTTTGTCTTGTGTTTGTTTTTGTGGATCTCTGTTCCTTTCTTTTCTTGCTTTCTTCTCTCACCATAAGTTGGCTTTCTTTAGTGATATGCTTGGATGTCTTTCTCTCTCTCTCTCTCTTTTTTTTTAAACATCTTAATTTAATTTTTTCAGTGTTCCAAGATACATTGTTTATGCACCACACCCAGTGTTCCATGCAATATGTGCCCTCCTTAATACCCACTACCAGGCTCACCTATCCCCCCACCCCCTCCCTTCCAAAACCCTCAGTTTGTTTCTCAGAGTCCACAGTCTCTTATGCTTCATCTCTCCCTCTGATTTCCCCCAATTCACTTTTTCTTTCTTTCTCAAAATGTCCTCCTTGTTATTCCTTATGCTCCACAAGTAAGTGAAACCATATGATAATTGACTTGCTCTGCTGGACTTACTTCACTCAGCATAATCTCCTCCAGTCCCATCAATGTTGATACAAAAGTTGGGTATTCATCCTTTCTGATGGCTGTGTAATATTCCACCATATATATGGATCACATCTTCTTTATCCATTCATATGTTGAAGTGTATCTTGGCTCTTTCCACAGTTTGGTGATTGTGGAAACTCAACACCCAAAAAAACAGATAATCATGTCAAAAAATGGGCAGAGACATGAACAGACACTTCTCCAAAGAAGACATACAAATGGCTAACAGACACATGAATAAAGTGTTCATCATCACTAGCCTTCAGGGTTGAGATACCACCTTACACCAGTTAGAATCACCAAAATCAACAGGACAGGAAACAACAAGTGTTGGAGAGGATGTGGAGAAAGGGGAACCTTCTTACACTGTTGGTGGGAATGCAAGTTGGTGCAGTCACTTTGGAAAACAGTGTGGAGATTCCTCAAAAAAATTAAAAATAGAGCTACACTATGACCCTGTAATTTCACTACTGGGTATTTACTCCAAAGATATGGATGTAATGAAAAAGAAGGCCACCTGTACCCCATTGTTCATAGCAGCAATGTCCACAATCAGCAAACTGTGGATTCTTTTCTCTTTAATTTTTGCATATATATTACTGGTTTTTTATTTGTGGTTACAATTAGGTTGTATATAACAGCTTTTGCATATAGCAGTCTATAAGTTGATAGTCACTTAAGTTTGAGCCCATTCTTTACTCTTCTTTTCACATTTTATGTATATGTTGTCATACTTTACATACTTTTACTTTGTGAATCCCTTGACTGAGCTTTGTGTGTATACTTATTTTTACTGCTTTTGTGCTTCCTATTTTTCTTACTCTTAATTGTGGTTTTTGTTTTCCACTGAGAGTCCTCCTTGACATTTGGGGCTGGTTTACTGGTCATGAACTCCCTTAGCTTTTGTTTGTCTGGGAAACTCTTTATCTCTTCCTCTATTCTGAATGATAGCCCTACTGAATAAAATACTCTTGGCTGCAGATTTTTTTTTTTTAAAGATTTTACTTATTTATTTATTTGTCAGAGAGAGAGAGAGAGAGAGACAGCACAAGCAGGCAGAGTGGCAGGCAGAGGCAGAGAGAGAAGCAGTCTCCCTGCTGAGCAAGGAGCCCAGTGCGGGACTCAGTCCCAGGACCCTGGATCATGACCTGAGCTGAAGGCAGGGGCTTAACCAACTGAGCCACCCAGGCATCCCTTGGCTGCAGATTTTTACCATTCAGCACTTTGAGTAGAATATACCACTCCCTCCTGGCCTGCAAACTTTATTCTGAAATATCTGCTGATAGCCTTAGGGGTCTCCTTTTTATGTAGCTATCTTCTTTCCTTCTGCAAACTTAAAATTTTTTTCTTTATCCCTACTTTTTGCCATTGTAATTACTATTTGTCTGGTGGACTTCCTTAGGTTGATTTTACTGGGGGAATCTCTGTGCCTCTGGATTGGAATTTCTGTTTCCTTCCCCCAATTCAGGAAGTTTTTCAGCTATTATTTCTTCAAATAAATTTCTGCCACCTTTTTCGTCTTCTGGGATCCCTATAATGGGAATCTTATTAGGCTTGATAGAGTCATGGAGTTCCCTAAATCTATTCTCATTTTGCTTAATTTTTTTCTCCTTTGCTCAGCTTAATTACTTTGCATTACTCTGTACTCTGGGTCATTGATTCATTCTTCTGCTTTTTTAGCTTGCTATTTATTCCATCTAGTGTATTTTTAATTTCAATCATTGTGTTCTTTATCTCTGATTAGTTCCTTTATCTCTTTCGTAGGGGTCTCACTGATGTCTGCACTCTTTTCTCAAGTGCAGTGTGTATCTTTATGCTTTCTACTTTAAATTCTCTATCAGGCATATTACTTATCTCCATTTTGCTTAGGTCTCTTGCTATGATTTTGTCCTGTTCTTTCATTTGGGACATATTTCTCTTCTCATTTTGTCTAATTCTCTCTGTCTGCTTGTCTGTGTTAGAAAAGTCAGCTACATCTCTTGCTCTTAAAAGTAGTGGGCAGAGCATGCACTTCTAACAAGGTGACACAGGTTATTTTCCACAGGGAACACACAGCCACTCCCAAGATGGGGGCAGGTTAGGCCACTCCACAGAGTGCTCATGAGTGGGGCATGCAACTCTAACAAGGTGTGCATCCTCTGCGAGGAGCAACCAGCTGATGTTGCTACCAGTAATGAGGCCCTGCAAAATGTGCAGTTGAGACATGGTGCTGGCAAGGTTTGTGCTAGTCTTCTGGGAGAGGACTTGCAGCACCAGAACTGAAGCAAGTGTTTTTCAAACTCCTGTTTCTATCCTGTATTCCAATGGGCTGTTTTTTGTGCTGTCTCTTTAAGGGCAGGGACTCAGTTTCCTATCTCCCTCTGAGCTCTTCCAGAGCTGAGCCTGCTGATTTTTAAAGTTCCAGGTTTTTATGCCTGCTTGTTGTAAGAACTCATGAAATTCAGCCTCTCTGATTTTCAAAGCCAAATGTTATGAGGATTTGTCTTCTTCATGTGGGTTTCCCAGCATAATAGTCTATTTCTCTCCCTTCTCCACACATGTGGCTCCCTCCCTATGGTAGACAGACCCTGAGGTTTAGCTCCTGACTGCCTCTCTGCCCTTCCTACCCTCTTTGATAGGGCCTCTTCTCTACATTTAGTTGTTGGCGTTCTTCAGGTCACTTTCTGGGTTATTTACATTGGTGTGACTGTTATCTATAGTTCTATCCATGGGATGAGGTAAGTTTAGGGTCTTCCTACTCTACCATCTTTCCCAGAAGTCCTTAGGTAGAAATTTTTATAAATGTCAATTTTAGCAAGTTAGTTGTTAATACCTTTTGTTAAGACTTTTGTTAAGTCTTCTATATCATTACAGATTCTCTATATCTTTATTTTATTGATAATAAGAGATGTATTAAATTCTCCAAATATAATTATGGATTTTTCCTTATAATTCTGTCAGTTTTTGCTTCATGCATTTTGAAGCTCTGTTATGAAATATATAAATATTTAGATTTGTTATGTCTTAGGATAAATTGTTGCTTTTAGCAATATGACATAAGTGCCTGTGACTCTAGTAATACTCTTTGCCTTGAAATCTATTTTGTCTGATATTAATATAGCTAGTCCACCTTTCTTCAGATTAGTATTATTATTGGTGTATCTTTTCAATCCTTTTTGTTTTGACTTGTGTCTTTAAATTTTAAAGTAAATCTCTTTAGGCAGCATACAATTGGGGTCTTATTTATTTTTATTCAACTTGATATCTCTGTACTTTTTAATTGGGTTATTTAGACTATTTGCATTTAATATGATTATTGATATTTAGAATTTAAATCTATCATGACTGTTTATTTTCTATTTATCTTATTGGTTCTATGTTCCCTTTTGCTTTTTGGATTGAATATTTTTCATGATTCCATTTTTCCTCCTTTTTTGGTTTTTAGTCACAACTCTTTGTTTTGTTATTTTAATGGTTGCTTTAGGGTTTTAATATGTATCTTTAATTTATTACACTCAACCTTCAAGTGATAATACAGGACTTTACATACAGTACAGGAACCTTACAAAGTATACTTTTGTTTCTTACCTCCCAGCCTTTGTACGATTGTTCTCATACTCTTTACTTCTCCATGTATTATACAACCCATACTATGGTATTATCATTTTTATTTTAAACAATTATCTTTTTAAAAGATTTAAATACTAAGAAAAAAATCTTTGTATTCACCTATAAAATATGTATGCAGTTTTTATTTCTGATGCTTATTATTTTTTTGTGTGAAACTAGATTCTTTCTTTCTTTCTTTCTCCTTCTTCTTCTTCTTCTTCTTCTCCTTCTTCTTCTTCTTCTTCTTCTTCTTCTTCTTCTTCTTCTTCTTCTTCTTTTCAACTACTGAAAGTCTTTCTCTACCATTTTGGTGGCTAGAAGGAGCTGGAGTTGGATATAGTTCTTCCTCTAAGTCAGTTATATTGTAATAAAACATCAAATAGGTTAATCTCTGGTAAAATAGTTTCTTTTGAGGGCAGAGCTTGTTGAACAAAATGCTCTGCTGTATTTCAAAATGGTTACTTCCTTTCCTCCTGGCAGAAGCATGAGAGTATTTTTCTCTTTTTCTCTGATCTTCACTGTGAGCATTTGGTAAAGCTCCTGGAGGTAAAACCTAACTAAAGTAGATTACCCCCACAAGAGTAGTCCCACCTTGAGCCTTTAATTCTCAGAGTTGTGCACACTGAGCCTCCAGGATTTCATTAATTACAATTTGGGTTTTCCTACCCTGGTGCTTGTTCCCAAGGAAGTTTCTCCTTCTGGGCTTGTGCTGCAGTAAGCTGTGATTCTATGTATTATATCACCTGGAAATTATTTTAATTTTGGCTCTACTTTCTAATCTTTTTTCTGGTCATATTACCACAGCTAGAACTTTCAAAATAATATTAAATAACAGTGCTGGTAAAGCCTATCTTTATCTCATATTTTATTTTCATGGGAATGTCTTTAATATTTAAGTCATTTTTATAATGCTCACACTTTTTGGCAGAGATGTTATTTATCATATTAAGGTAATATTGTTACTCATTTTTTTTAACCAGGTTTTTTTTTTTTTTTTTAAGTTAGAAATGGATGTTGAATTCTGAAAATCCTGTCTGAAGAAACAATAATATGTGTCATTTATTTTTTAATTTATATTATTATAATAATAGATTTTTAAAAGTTAGACCTTCTTATACTACTAGAATAACCTCTATTTGGTCACCGTGTAATGGTTTTGCTGCCGGTTTCATTTGCAAAAGTTGTATTTGTACTTTGCATTTCTGTAAGTGAGATAATTTAAAATTTTTGTACATGATCTTTGAAACATTTTGGTATTAGTGCTGTGATGGCTTCGTTAAAAATGATTATCTTCTCGGGGCGCCTGAGTGGCTCAGTGGGTTAAGCCGCTGCCTTCGGCTCAGGTCATGATCTCAGGGTCCTGGGATCGAGCCCCGCATCGTGCTCTCTGCTCAGCGGGGAGCCTGCTTCCCTCTCTCTCTCTCTTTCTGCCTGCCTCTCTATCTACTTGTGATCTCTCTCTCTCTGTCAAATAAATAAATAAAATATTTTAAAAAAATGATTATCTTCTCATATTTTATATGCTCTAACATATAAGTCGGCAAACTATGGCCCACAGGCTAAATCTTACCCCGACTTGTATTTGTAAATAAAATTTTATTGGGAGGCACTCTGACCATTGTATCTTTGGCTGCTTTCTCACTAAATGGCAGAGCTGAGTGGTTTTAACAGACAGTGTTTTCCACAAAGCTGAAAATATTTATTCTCTGGCCCTTTATAGAAAAAAGTTTGCTGACCCCTGGTCTAGAATAATTTAGGTAGTATATAAATACTATCCATTTCTTGATAACCTAAAGGAACTTACTTGTGAAAAGAAACCAGAGCATGGGCTTTTGAGTAAGAGTGCTGGGTTTAAAACCCATATCTGCCCACATTTCTACTTGTGCATTTAGGTAACATACTTAACCTTCCTATGGAGCTTCCTATGGAACATTTTCCTTAACTATAAATTGTGAATTGCAATAATAATACTTGCTTAAATTAATACTCTGAAGATGAAATATGTTAATACATGTTTAAAGTACTTGGCAGAATGCTAAGAATTCAAATTCATCAGATTCATAACAAACACAATTTTATTCTTGGGATAGTTTCTTGACACTGTTTTCAAATCGTGGTTTGTCTTCTATGGTACCCAATAGCCTCACTGGTGCCAGTGAGGTATCCTTAAATTCAGTAATTCTAGTTTTTATCTTAAAGTATTTTTTCTAATCCAGATTCCTTAATTAAATACAATACCTTTTAAAATCTGACTGAAATTATGAAGATTTCTAAAGTTTACTCTCTGTCTTTTCAGCAAGTCCCTTTCATAGGAAAACATTTGTTTTGACCTTTTAGATCTTCTTCCTTTAAACTTCTGTGATTTTGCATATATTCAGTGACTGTTTTCTATTCATGCTCTCAGGGGGATCTCTTTTCTCTCATTGCTGGAATTTTGCAAAGGTCCAAAAAGTTTATTTGGGTTTTTCTTCAATATTTCAGGTGTGGACAAAGGGTAAAAAAAAGAATTTAGAGCAAAAACCAAGTTGTCAGTGTGACATCCACTCTTGTTGAGTTCAGCTATGAAGCCTAAAGCTGCATCTGTCCAAACAAGTTTATTTTCTATGACTATTATTGGATTCATAAGTTAGCCGAGCACTATCTTTTTTCCAACCATCTCATTTACTGCATGATTTGGAGTCCTCAACCCCCAGGTAGTGTAGGGCTGACATTTGCTCTCCTACTAATTGCTACATGGCCTTTCCTTTTCTCTAGCTTTTGCCTCTTGTTCAAGTTTGGCTCAGGGTCCCATCCACCTACTTTCTAGGTCAGCAATTCCTTTTTAGGTTATAATTCAGGGTCTGATAAACTCTTTTAAATTTGGTTTTGCATATAAAATATCTTAAAAATATTTTCAAAGTTATTGGAATCTATGTAGAAGACACGTCCTTCTGTCTAGAACTGTCATAAATTCTCCATTTCTATCCATTTGAGTAGAAATAAGGGCTTGCTAATTGGGTAGCTAAGTTGATAACTTTGAAACAGATGTCAATTGATTTTCTTAGTTTTTAAAATTGTATTTAGGTGAAAGAGAAAATTTTCAATAAAATATCTAATATGTATAATACCAAAGTTGATGTCTCTTAAATGCTCAAGCTATTGATAACTACATATTTATGTGATTTTTGTAAATCACTTGAAAAGATAATCATAAAGAAGAATTTTTTTTTAAGATTTTATTTATCTACTTGACAGAGAGAGTGAGAGATCACAAGTAGGCAGAGAGGCAGGCAGTGGGGGAGGGGGAAGCAGGCTCCCTGCTGAGCAGAGAGCCCCATGCGGGGCTCGATCCCAGGATCCTGAGATCATGACCTGAGCCTGAGCTGAAGACAGAGACTTAACCCACTGAGCCACCCAGGTGCCCCATAAAGAAGAGTTCTTACTCTTGCATATGTCTTTACTTTGTGGTGGTTACTTCCCTGGCCCTCATTTCACCACCAATAGCCATCAGATAGTTCCTTGAGGATCTGTCCCTCCTGCATTATCAGGATGTTGGGATTGGATTGTCTCCATACTCAAACCAAATAATGGACTCTCATTGACTTAAGTTAACCAAAGTAAAACATTTTTCTGGTTCCAGTAATTGATTCAAGAGTAATATAAACCCATCCCAATCAGAGTGAACCCAGAGCCTTATAGTGACACAGAGACATCACTTCTCTTCTGAGTTTGTGGGTGTAGGGTAGGAAGCTTGGATTCCTATCACCATTCCCCTACCACAAAGAAAACCTTTTTGAGTAGACAAACAAGCAGTATGAGGAGGAACATCTGAGAGAAGGAGCTTGGAGACATCAGCAAGGCCCAAATCAGACCTAAGGCTGGAGCCATTGCCAACTTTTGAACTACTCCTTTTTGGTCATTTAAAAACAAACAGGAGTGGATTATCTACCCATCTGCCATCTTTTTTAATTGAGCCAACATAAGTCAGATTGGTTTGTTTCTATTTACCTTTTCATCTTAATGTATAACAGGGCACTTAAGGGCATAGTAGTGCTCAATACATGTGAAAAGATGGGAAGGAAGGAGAATTGTAGTTTTATTTGAGTATTTCATGCTTAGCTATGTGAATAGCAAAGCTTTGCAGTGATATTTTTAGATTTCAATCCTTTTATTTCTTGGCCAAAAGATGGAAAAAACCATGTCAATAAAAAAAGACTCACATAAGAAAAATCCTCAGGAATTCCTATTTTTTCACTAATTTTTTTCAAAGACCGTACTTTTTTTTTTTTTCAAGATTTTATTTATTTATTTGAGAGAGGGAGCAGAAGAGAGAGCAAGACAGTGGGAGAGGGTGAAGCAGACTGACTGACATAGGGCTGCATTCCAGGACCCTGGGATCATGACCTGAGCCAAAGTCAGACACTTAACTGGCTGAGCCACCCAGGCATGCCTCAAAGACCATATTAAAAGAAGTTTTCAGGACCTCACACTACCTGTCCCTGGAAAGGGCTGGAAATTAAGAAGTTCAAACTATGACTTAGGTGAAAGAAAGTATTAAATTGACAGTTTAAAAATAAAGCTTCTGTTTTGTGCCAGTTATCTTCTGTTTGCTTCTCCAGATCTACTTTTCCACTTCTCCACTCTGCTTTCTGCCCCAGGAAGCCTGGTTTGGCCCCACAGTGGGAAGGGAAAGTGAAGTTGGGTACTCTGTGACCTTAGCCTGACTGTACGTCTCTGCCAGAGGTTTTCAGTTTTGGACAAGGAATTCATGAAGCCTTTCTTACATGACTCTCTGCAACCTGACTCTGGCCACCACTTCCTCCTCTCGGCTGTTTACCCTGGGTACTGCAGTTTCTCCTGTCATTCTTCTACACCTGTGTAAATAAACCTGGTTTGACTTGACTAATTTGAGTGTGCTATCTCTTTTCTGTTGGGATCTCAAGTGATATGTATTTATTTCAGAACTAAAAATATTAAACATCAACAATAGCACATTGATGTTGCTGCAGGAAGCACTATCTTTTCAGACTGGTGGAAGAATGAGTCCATGTAAGCTGTGCCCAAGAGAAAATGACTAAAAAGTCAACCCAGGGAGGGAAATGCTTAGAGAGGGCTTTCTTGGTTTAACTCAAGCAAATCTTCCCATCGCATAGCCCCAGGGGTGCCATTCACAGGATAATTCAGGCTAAGTGTAGGAATGTTTGACAACCAGAACCATTTCTGCTTAGTAAGAAGGGAATGAGAGCAAATCAAGCAATTTTACTTGGGTGGAATTAGGCTAAAACTGGTATCAAGGAAAGCCACAGAAGATAAAAAAAGAAATTCCCAAACTAGTCAGCTTCTTTTGGCTTTGGAATTTACTCCTTTGATTCCAAAGGTCTAAAATAACACAGACTCAGAGTTGTATATCAGAACAAAGAGGAATAGTCAGCTTTGCCTTGGAGGTTTTGGTTTAGGTTAAAATATATAGTGGCTTCTGAGATTTTCATCTAATACCAGCTGGCAAAACTCCCAGTTTCCTTAGAACGGCCATGCTGAATCCTGTCCATTTCTTTGGTCAGGGTTGGGAGTGTCCCCACCTGCACCCTAAGTTAGGGAAGGGGGTCGATCATCATGACTTCCCATTCCTTAGGGTTGCCTCTTGTCCTACTTGACTTTTGTAAGAGTTCCATTCTCCGAGAAGTGTTCTGAACTCCTCTCTGATGTCTGCCCTTGTCCATGTCCTCTCTCTTTTTCACACCATGTTTCTTTCGGAAGACTTGCTTTCCATCCTGTAAACAGCGCTGCACCTCTGTCTCTGCTTGGCTTTCTCTGAAGTGCAGCTGTAGCAATGTGGAGTTAAAAATAAGTCTTGAGAGACTAGAAGGGGTATGGACAGGGAAGTGGAGAGCACACTCATTAAGAGCTTTTGAATTTCTGAATGCCCCTTCTGAGTCATTAACATGCTTGGCTAAGAACGTCTCTAACAACGCAGAGGGAGAGAGGTGTTCTTGTGTTGTCCTCTGTGTGTGTTATGAGAGTTTATGTTAATAAGGAGGGGGAAAACGCTTGCCCATGCTGGCGATGAACTGAACTCCATGCTGTGAGCAAACAGAACAAAATGTTAATTCTGTTCCTCTGTCAGCTATCTGAGGAGCTCGTGTCCTGACCACCTGCCCTTCTACCACAATGGACACTAATTAGCCAGCACTCTCACTATTTAGGGGCATGCGGTATACATAAGGCAAGCCAAAAGCTCCATAGTGAAATCTCACTGTTCATACCAATTGGAAGTGATAACTAATGAGACTTAACTAGAAACATCAGCTCTGGAATATTTATTTCAGGCGTATAGTTTTCAAGATGACACTGTAACAAAAACGCCCAGTAGACCAGTATTCTTCAGCTCTGTCTTCATGGATAACTATCCATTGTTGTTCAGATATCCGGTATTCATGTATTCAGCTAAAAGGGGAATAGATTCTATGTTTTTTAAGCTTTTTTTAAAAAAGAAACAGTCAAAAAAAAAAAAAGAAGCAGTCAAGTAGAGAAGTACATTTGTATACAATAACATTTAGAGGTCACAAATATCATAATCAGTGTGTGTATGATACTAGTGTTATCTGAAAAAAACATAGTTTAGCTTGGTGGGAAGAGGGGCAAAAGCCAGCGAAGGATTTTGGAAGAAAAGTGGAAATTGAGTTGGAGTTGGATTGGGATGGGCATTCTACGCAGAGCAAATAGCATGTGGCCAGGAAATAGACTGCATTTATGTTAATGGATGTTTGTTTGGGATTTATCCAGAAGAGTGGAGTAGGCTATCTTTTGGGGAGAGGATCCTGAGAGGCTACTACATGTGTCAATGCTTCTACTAATTAATACACCAACACCCATATCAATAAACCTTAGTATAAAACCAGAGTCTTTGAGAATAAATACAATTGTGTAAATATTTCCTAAATATCAATGATAGATGCTATGGTTTTGATATTTTATTCGTGTGTGTATGTGTGTGTACACACCACACATCTTTTTTTTTTTTAAGATTTTATTTATTTATTTGAGAGAGAGACGGTGAGAGATAGCATGAGAGGAGAGAAGTTCAGAGGGAGAAGCAGACTCCCTGTGGAGCCGGGAGCCCAATGCGGGACTTGACCCCCGGACTCCAGGATCATGACCTGAGCTGAAAGCAGTCGCTCAACCAGCTGAGCCACCCAGGTGCCCTGGTTTTGGTATTTTAGAAAAAACATAGATTGTGTGCATTTCAGTTCATACTAACACAGATTCCTTCTAGAATCTGGATATATAAACACTCCATAGCAGGCCACCTATGTGAACAGAACACAAAATACCTGGAAAATTCCATCACAGCACAGAGGCATAAGGAAGCACATTGTGTGGGAGGCTTACAAACGTGCTCATTATAGGTGTGTCAGCAAGCCCGCTAAATTAATTTCAAAGAGTTAATTCTCTTGTTAAGGTTAAACACCACCGGCATCTTGTTCATATCATTCATCACATAGTAAACCTTATTTAAGAATAGTAAAAAGAAAAATTTTAGCTTAGAGCAAGTGATGGCAATCAGAATGAGCTAATTTCACACTAGCAGATTCTATATTCCACATTAGGGAAAATGTCTTTTAAAAGGGTCTTAAAAATGTTACCTTGCTGTTATTTCTTTACAACTAGGAATCATTAGGGGTACCTGGATGGCTCAGTGGGTTAAAGCCTCTGCCTTCGGCTCAGGTCATGATCCCAGGGTCCTGGGATGGAGTCCCGCGTCGGGCTCTCTGCTCAGCCAGGATCCTGCTTCCCTTCCTCTCTCTCTGCCTGCCTCTCTGCCTGCTTGTGATCTCTGTCTGTCAAATGAAAAAATAAAATCTTTAAAAAACAAAACAAAACTAGGAATCGTTAGTCGATTGTGCCGGTTTTCCCCTTTCCCCCGCAGCACATCTACAATGGTCTGGATTCATCACGAACGCTCACTAAGCAACGGTCAAGTCGTATTGGATTATTGACTTGGAAGGCAATGAGGCTTGGGCTGAGCCCCCGTTGGCAAGTGGAGCATGGCCATTCGGAAGGGTGGCACGCCAACCAGGAATGCCTCTGCTTGCTCTTACTTTGCTTTAGAACTTGGTCCTGCTCTGGGCAGACAGTTGTCCCTCCACCATACTTTGTGTACATTTCACTTTTTCTGGAGTTTGGGATCAAGAACAGAATTCTGGCTAGATTTGGATGTGTGTAGATTTCATCCTCACCCTTCGCTCTCTCATACAGTGAGTGGGATTGCCTTTGTGCTACAAAACATTGGGGTAATTCCTCCCAGGTTCTGTCTGTGCTTTTTTGAGGTCTTAGGGCTAGAGGAGACGCAAGTTGTTCACCCAGATTGCACTAAAGAAAGCAGGAGGCTATAATGCTGTAGTATTTATAAAACACTCACATCACAAATTCATCCACTCATCTGAAAGGCAGTTACTGATCACATTTTGTGCCAGGCTGCTAGGAACCACCACACTAACGACAGTTGCACCCCACCCATCACCACACTGAATCTGGACACTTTCTTGAAGTAACAGGTGTTTAAATTCTGCAGCATGGGGACTGAAAGCCATGCCCTCTGATCCCAGACTCTGTGCTTTTTCTACTCCCCACAGTGCCTCTGTGAGTGGCTGTGGACCAGCCCCGGGCAGGTCCCACGTGTGGAGCTCATGTTCAGTCTTGCTCAACTACACCATGCCCTTCTGGAAATTTCCCTTCCATTTTCAAGTTCCCTTTATTTTTCATCTGCTCAGAGAGGACATGGGGTGGAGAAATGAGTGGGCGGGTGCCTCCAAGTATGATTTTCTACAATGTTTGGTCCAGGAAGCAGGATTTAACAAATGCCGAGTGGAGATTTCAAAGGTTATTAAAAAAGGAATAAAAAATTCCTTTGTAAATGATAATGAAATATGAGCAGTCGGTAAGTATTTGATGTCCAACAAGGGGAGATCTGAGACGGTCCTCAGTGTGAGTGTAGGCACCAAGAAAAGGGGGTGGAGTGGGGTATATCTCTTGTTCATGCTGAGGACAATAGTCTAGATTAGACAGGGGCAGGAATCAAATGATGGCATTGAAGTGGCACTTTTTATCACCTTATTCTGAGGACTACAGATCAAAGGGAGAAAATGAGGAAAAGAGTCACAAAATGAATTACTGATTAGAAATTGTCTTCAAGGCTTGCTTACTGCCTGATGCTTCCCAGCGCAAATTATTACTTTCTGATTGGTTGAGTAATTATCTGCCACAATTAATATTTGGAATATGCAAGCATGCGTTATTTTTAGACATATGGTCAATACGGTGATTTCTGGGTAATCAGCAGTCACTTCTTCCAAGTATCATCAGAGGGTACAGCTAGATGCCTTTCAGGCCTAAAGTCATTGACTCAATTCTGAAATCACCCCCTCCTCCCCCAACTTCATAGCCCCAGGTGCTATGCCAGTGCACACATACAGGGTGATCAATTAAGCACTATTGTGAAAAAGGCAGCCAAAGGGCACTTCGCTATTTGTTACGTAATGTCCCCATGAAGGTCAAAAGAAATGATGCAGTAATGGAAAAATAAGTTCATTTACTTACTCATGGCCAAAAGACTTGCTTACCTTGATGCTTCTCATCATTCTGTGGTAATTACTCAAAGGAAATGAACGACTCCAGGAAACACAGGGATACGTATGTGTCTGTGTGACAGTCCCAGATGGTGTCCAAGCATGTGGCAGGCTGCCCAATGGAGTTTCTCATCAGAGATGTAGCAGGCTCACAACAGTCGTTCCGAGGAAGTTGCTCCGAGGAGGGGCTGGGCTGGACTCAGAGGAAGAGGCTGAGCTCTCAGATGAAAATGGGAAAGGAAATCAGGCCAGAGAGGGTGGTGTGGCTGAGTACAGCTGCACAGAGAGCTTTGCCCCCCCCCCCCGACCCCGATTGCAGGGACCCAGACGTTTTGATGGAGGACACCTTGCAGGGAAACTCCATGCCCCCTCAAACATGTTCTTGCAGAGAAGCGAGGACCTTCCGGGTCCCAGATCCGGTGGCAATGTATCCCGGAAAGGCGGATCGAGGAGAGGGAGTGATGTAAAGGCCACAGGCTCCTGCAGGGCCGTGGGAGAGGAGGGCTGCTGTGAGCCGAGAAAACAGTTCAAATCTTTCCCAGGAATCCTTTCATTTTGGTGACCTCCCTAGAAGCCTTGGAAATCTTCCACATATAATGGGATAGAGTTTTAGTGATGGTTTCAGGCACGATGGAAGATGGTGTGGGGATTTTTTTTTTTTTTTATGAATAGAAGAGAAAATGTTGTTTCCCCTGCATCCAGCAGTCAACTGCTACTTGGGAAGCCCCTACTGGACTTAGAGGCCAAGTGTTAGGGATAGCCCCAGCTGAGCAGAAATGGGGGCATTTGAGGAGGTGAATGTCCAGTTGCTGGCGGGATGTGGGGGGGATGCAGTGGGATACAGAGAAGACAGACTACTGGAAATTCACACCCACCTCCAGGTGGCAAAAGATGATACTTGTTACCCAGAGAGTTTATTGCAAAAAAGTTTGATCAAGTTGGGAAGGGCCATGTTGGGCTGAGATCTGAGGGCTAGGCACAGAGAGGAGGTGAGCGTTCCAGGCAGGGGACAGCAGGGGTGCAGGCCTGGAATGGGAGGGTCCGGGAGGGCAGGTTTCTGCAAGTGTGTCATCCAGAGAGGCCAAGAGGGAAGACGGTGAGAGGTGCCCGGGCAGTGAGAAGTGTCACCCACGCCGGTGAGAGATGGAAAAGGGCTAGGCCATGGGGGCCTGGTGGGCAGTGTAGACTTGTGACTGTATCAGCAGGGCAGTGGGGGAGCTGAGGGAGGCTTTTAAGAAGCAGAGAGTGGTGTTTGACAATAAAAACACTCTGCCTGCTGTTTATATAGACTGGATTTTGTGGTGTAAGTGGGGAAGCAGGGAGATCAGAGCGGATTTCAAAGCTACTTAGCATCTAAAACGAGTCTGATGTGGTGATGGACTGGCTGAGTGTGGGGTAGAGGGGGGTGAGCTGTCTCACCATCCCAGGCCCGTATTCTCATAGTTACTCAAATAAAATAGCTTAGAATCCTATCACTCTTCTTGCCGTGGCATAGCCTCCTGTGTGATCACCAGAAGACCCTTCGAGGGAGACCACACGCCCACATCTCAGCATAGCCTCTGGGGAAGTGGTACATGGTGCACTTTCCCCCTTGCAGGCTGGGGCTTGTGGGGACAATCTTGCCACATGGGTTCGCCTTTGTTTGGGGAACTCTGATAATATGTAATAAGCAGCACTCCTGATGTCTCCTCACCCGAGATAAAACATGGAAACTGCATTAAACACCAAAGTTCCCCAGCTTCCTGTCCTTGCTCCTGGTTTTGGAAGATGGAGAAATTTTGTTGGCTCAAAGCAGGTGGCTACCTGCCACTGTGACTTCTGGGCAGGGCATTCATCTAGACAATTCTAAGCCCAGCCACAGGCTGACCAGACTCAGGAAACAGCCTTGGCGTGTTGTCAAGTAGCAGGGGAATGGGATGATTAAGAAGCACCCACAGCTCCATTGAAGCTAGACTCTAATTTCTTAAAAGCTCAGATGTAGCCGTAGCTTCCCAGTGGATGTGAGAAGTAAAGGTGGAAAAACTAATTCTTGTCACCCGGGGATAGTGGGATTCCTGTGTTTGCACCAAACACATCAGGCTGTCGCCCACCATTAGCAGGATCTTACAACCCAGTCTTTCGGGGTGGAAAGTCTTTGAAAACATCTATTCCTTTAAAATCTGCCTCTGGAGCTACTCTTTAAACCCATGACCTGTCAGTTAATTGTTTAAGGGGCAATCATAATTAGGTAAGAGTGATCAAACTGTACTCGTGCTTTTTGCTGAGCGCTCACTCTATGACAGTCATTGCACTGAGCATGCTTCTTATACGATTTCATTCAGCCTTTACATGCTCTGCGAAGCGGAGGCTATTAGCCTGCTTTTGAGATGAGAAGAGGGAGGCTATGGAAGTTAGGTGACTTGTAGAATGCAGGTCAGATATTGAATGGCAGAGATGGGGATAAGCAGAACCCATGCCCTTGCCTCACATACTTACTGGGCCTAAGTCGTGGAAAGTTGGTCAGTGGCCCCCAGTGAGGACTCAAGTCAATCGTTCTTTAATGACCACCTGCTGTGTGCTGTATGAGGCACACAAGATGGATAAATTGAGTTTTTCTTTTCACAGGGCTTAAAGTCTATTGGGAAGTAGAACCTAGAAGTCCATATAACACAAGACATATTATAGTAAACACTAAAGCCAAGGTCAGGCAAAGGTTATGGGAACACCGAGGTGACAGGCAAACTCTGACAGGGTAGGGAGGCCTAGGAAAAGTTTAGAAGAGGTGCTATCTTTTCAAGTGCAGCTTGAAAGGCCACCAAGCCTTTGACAAGAAGTGGAGACTGCTGAGGGAGGTCATCGAGAGGACATGACCTCTGGCTGACCCTGGAGCTGGGGAGGGCAACTGGAGGCTCCTCTCCCCTCCCCTGTTATTGGAATGTACGTTCTGCTAATTATTTGCAAGTGGGAACCATTTCAAGAACATGGCCTTGAGAGAGTAATGTGTTGTTGAGACCATCTGTATCCAGTTAAATCCTGATATAAACTAGGATTCCGTGGGGGCAGATGTGGACATTTACTCATCTTGTGTCTGCCCAAGGCAAATCTGATAAACACCCTGTTTTTTTTCAAATTACCACCTACCAATCTGGAGTTGTCTGCCACTTCCTTCAGCTTCTCTCCTTGTCCTCTGCGTATGGGAACCAGTCTATGAACCAGCAGAGACAGAAAGGACATTCCACATGGATAGACCATCTTGATCAAAGGCCCTGAGGTGAGAGAGTGCTATGTGGCCGTGTTGGTGCTCAGAGACAAGCCATGGGGGCCACATAGACTTCAGGGAGGAGGGAAGAGGAGAATCTGGGGGGAGGCCAAGAGAGGGATGAGAGTGACCTATGGTGCTGGCCAGGGGGTTTACATGGAATGGGCAGCCACAGAAGGTTTTTCAAGGAAAGAGGTGATATGGTCACGTTTCTGTGGGAAAGTGAAGTACTCATGGTTTGCTGGCTGGTGCTCTGCAAGGTACAGAAACTATGTAAAATGGCTGATATTTGACCATTTTGACCTACAAAAATGATAATTTCCTATAGTACAACCTAACTTCAGGATTTTTCTTCTGGTTCTGGAAAAACCTTTGCTTATAGTGTGTGGCTATAAACTTGGGGTTTCCTGGCTTTTGGAGGTCCTCAGTAGCACTAGTGGTGTTGAATGAATATTTTGAGTATCTTAGTTTAGCCAATAAAGTGATGAAATTAATGCAGTATAGGCTGGAATTTTATTAACTCAGGATGGTAACGGCAGCTACTTCATGGAGACCTGAGGCACTGATTGCGTATTGATGAAATCAGAAATTCTAGTATCTCTGGGAAAGGGGGTAGTTGGTGAATGGAGATTAAAGAAGGTCCTTGCGGGGGCGCCTGGGTGGCTCAGTGGTTTAAGCCGCTGCCTTCAGCTCAGGTCATGATCTCAGGGTCCTAGGATCAAGTCCCGCATCGGGTTCTCTGCTCGGCAGGGAGCCTGCTTCCCTCTCACTCTCTCTGCCTGCCTCTCTGCCTACTTGTGATCTCTCTCTGTCAAATAAATAAATAAATCTTTAAAAAAAAATAAAATAAAGAAGGTCCTTGCGGTAAGAACTACAGGTTGGTGTGCACTGCCACTGAGAGCTAGTGGGACTGTGGATCCCCCATGTTTCTAAGCAACCGTAGGTGTCCTGGGACTCTTGTGTACATTTCTTCATCAAATATTTTCGGAGCATCTAAATGTTTCATGAGCAGTTCCACGCACTGGGGATACAGTTAGATCGAAAACAGATATATTTGTGTAGCTGGTTCTTGGATTTGGGGGCAAAAGTGGAATGAAAAACAGATGATTAAAGCTGTTGTTCAGGAGGTTATCTTGTGTCAAGCCCGTTGTTGAATGGGGCAGAATAGTATTCTCTCTGTGTAGGGAGAAGGTGGGAGCAGGGAGAGTGTAACCTTTGCTGAAGGCCTAGGTAGCACCAGACACTGGGCTCTTGGCTGATTATCTCCTTTTAATTCTTCTCACCTCTGGGCAAATTAGGTGCGGTTATCTCCTTTCAACAGAGGGGAAGATTGACTCAGAGAAATTGAGAAAATTGCTGGGGGGTGTCACCCAGCTGGAAGGTGGTCAGAGGGAGAGTTTAAGCTCACATCTGTTTGCCTTTGAAGCCTGAGTGCTTCCCATCAGCATCCCGAACAAGCAGGGAGTTGGGGTTTTGCATGACAACCAGAATAGTGTAATCATAACCATTTGTCGACAATGGCAATGCAGGCTGTAGAGGCAGAATTAGAGTGTCAGGGCCAAGAGAGCTGACATCTGCGGAAGGCATGAAAACATTTTCAACCCAGGGTAACGATGCAGCAGCCTTCCTGCGAGTCAGATCCCGCAAGGATTGCTGTGTTACGAGAAAGTACAAAGACATCACTTAGAAACAGCAAGTGTAAAAAAAAAAAAAAAAACAGAACAGCAAGTATAAAGAGAACCAGTCCCAGTTTTGATGAATTTGTAAAAGTTGCATCCCAGAGTTTGTGCTATTAATTTGGGTGACATGGTTCCTATTACCTTGGCTTCTCGATCCCAAACATGTGAAAACAACAACAGAAAAATGTCTGCAGTTTAAAGCTTGTGTCACATTTGGTTTTGAGAGGGACCATCAGGAAACGGGAGTAAAATTGGTAAAGGCTTCCATTTTCAAAATGACTTTCTGCAGACTTGAGTAGAAAGAACTTATCCCAAGGAGTGTCTCTCCATCCTGAAAAGGTTTTTGTTCTTTTTAAGTCATTGAATCTCTACCGTAGTTTGGTGGGAACAAGGAAAACCAGCAACTCCTTCCTTAGTTGGGTGCTGGGATATAGAGCCTACAGGATGGAGACTGTTTCTCATTTTAAAAATGCAGGAGGCCTGGGGGTGTGCCTGGGTGGCTCAGTGGGTTAAAGCCTCATGTGGGTTAAAGCCATGAGTGGGTTAAAGCCTTCAGCTCAGGTCATGATCTCAGGGTCCTGGGATCGAGCCCCACATCAGGCTCTCTGCTCAGCTGGGAGCCTGCTTCCCTCTCTCTCTCTCTCTGCCTGCCTCTGCCTACTTGTGATCTCGCTCTCTGTCAAATAAATAAAATTTTTTAAAAATGCAGGAGGCCTGGAGAGGCTTTGGTATTTATTATTGACACAAAAACGGAGCTCATCCCTAATATGCGCACTCCTCCCTCCTGGGGATCAGTCCCTGGAATGTGGCTCTGAAACAGGCTGGTCATAAATTCTCATTAGATATGCATTTGGCGGGGAGTATGGGCCTCCAGCTGCCTAGGACTGGGACTCCAGGACCAGCTGTGGAAAGTCTTATCTCCAAAAGCCTGTGAACAACCTTCCACGTTTGGGGGTGCTCTTTTCATCCCAGATTCACGACATACCCTGCAGCCAAGCCTGACTGCCAGGCTCTCTTCCTTTCTCTTGTATAAGCGATAAGCACCATTCATAGTCTTTCTTGTCAGTCTTGATTAATTCTGTGCACAGCCATCAAGAAAGTATTTTGACTGGGGGGCAAATGAAGCCATGGTGGGCACTGACAGAAGGGCTCAACTTTTCTTAAAAGAGAAAAACGCAGAGCCTGCGGCTCTGGGGATTGAATGGAAATAAAAGCACATAAAGAAGGAGTTCCAGCTCTAGATTTTAAAAAAGCTACAGGGATCATCAAGTACTTTGGGGTTATTCTATTGTATTATTTCTTAATGGTTTCCAAAATCAGAGTAGTGCTTGGCTACAGTGTTACAAAGAAAGTAGTCCATTTGGTTTTTGTGCGAACAAGTGTAGGCCATTAATCCGCTTAATGCAAGAAAGGTGTCTTTTATTCTTTTCCAACGTGAACCTGTTTTGATTTAGTGCTGAAACGGTTGGCCATTTGTAAGAATATAACTAATTTCAAGGAAAATGGCAAAGAACATTGTTCTCCAAGGCATTTAATAGGCCCTGAAAGGTTGACTTAGAGGGGGCATAGAAAGTGCTTGGAATATATCCATATCAAGGATGCAGTTAAGTGTGACAATTCCGAGAGACTGGAAAAGGACGGTCTCTCTGATTTCAGTAAGGAGTCTTTTTTTATAATACTGTTGGCCTAGAATGGGAATTATATATATATATTTTTTTGTATCTATAACATTCAACTTAGTATATGATTCTAGTTTGATTTAATGTTAGGTGAGGGAGGGAAGGTGGGTATTATCCAGCTTCAAGAAGGAATGAAAATGGGACCCGGAGAAGCTAAGAGATTTGCTTCTGGACCTGCTGTTGGTAAATAGAGATGCTTGTCATGAATCTCGGTCACTCTGACAGCAAAGGATTCTTCTGTGAGCAGAGCCCCCATTAGCAAGCCCAGGGGTCTGTTCTTACCCCCCACCCAGCAGCACCTTCCCGGACGCCATCCTCGGTCTTTCAGCAAGCCGCATGTAAGGAGGCACCTCCTTGAAAAGAGCTTTTCTCCTCGAACATGGCTTTGCCCTTCAGCCCTTCTGTCATGTCAGTGGTTCAAGGTCTGAAAGACACACCAAGTCAGCAACGACATGGGAATCAACTGCCCACTGAGCAGCGGCATCCTGGAGACCCGGAAGAGGGGCAGACAACTGGAGCTCACAGTGTTACTCTTCCCTCCTTGTTGTGTAAACTGAAGTTAAATATCAGAAAAATCCTCTCCCTTAAGGTTTTGAGCAATAATTTCTTGTACCACAACAGTTTGATTTGGTCCCTCTGTTCATTCGTTAGCCCATTCCTCCCATCTTTAGTGATCACCAGCCCCTGGGCAGTCCCTGACCTGGTGAGAAGGCGGATGCCTGCCCTGGGGGCTGCACAGTCCTCGGGGCAGGGATAGGAGAAAAGACACCAGTGCTGGTTGGGAGGTGGGAGGTGGCTACAACCTTGTGATTCACAGAAATCCATACATCTCTTGTCCCTTTCTCTAGGATGCGCTTTGAACATGACCACAGCATCTGATGGTGTTGCCTCCTCCTCACTGTCCTTGTTCTTTGGTATTTCTGGAAGATTCCAGAAGTGTCTCATGTATGGTTGTAAACAAACATGATGGCCTTCGTTGTGGCATCTGCTGTTCCTACCCTCTTCTCCATGGCCTTTTCTGGGTTCTGTCCTGTCCCACCAGAAACCAGTGCAGATGTGCTAAGTCAGAAGGTGGGAAGTGGGGAGAGGGCCTCTCTCCTCTTCACATAGCCCTCTGTTGGGGTCTTTTGTGAAACTTAAACCAGTGTGTTCCACAGCCCATAGCAGGCAGTCAGGGCTATGGCAAGCAGGTGCTGCACCAGCCCGGAGCTCAGGGAGAGGCCCCAGGGCTGGATCCAACAGCCACTCTTCCCCTTGCATGGGGCTCCCAGGGTACCGAGTCCTGGACACAGCCTCTGTGAAGGAGAGGCTTGAACTCCTGTTAAATAAGGAACAAGATTAGTTTTCTTTCAATGGTCAGAGATAAAAGATCTGGTGGGATTATGTTGGCCGAATTAATGGAAAGGACAGAATTTACTCATCCTGAAATGTCATCTGTGGAGGAGCAAAACGATGTCAGATCATTCCCTCATTTGCCAGGAAGATGGGGTGAAGAAAGCAGGAAGGCATTGGAGGCCTGAATTAAAGGGACATGTGGGTGTACACAGGAGAGACCACAGAGGAAAGCAGACAAGCAGCAGAGACCATCCCATTGGACAGTGCTGGTCCCTGGTTTCCCTGACAGCTGGTCTGTGCCCAGAGGGTTTCGTTTGGATGGGAGGATATTGCCAACCCTGCACTCTAGAACTTAAACAGTGAGTTTAAAAACAAACACACACACACACACACGCACACACACACACGCTTATGTAGGAGGAATCTGATGTCCAAAAATGGGATAGTTGGTGTAACCTAGGAAAACCTTTCATCCAACAGTTAACACATATTTATTGAGGACTTAATTCTGTTTTAGGCATTGTTCTGAACATTCATTCACCTTGTAAATAGAAAATCCCGGGACTGTTTCTTATTATGTAAGCCTGACACCCAGAGAGCATAAATCAAAACAATTCCTAGAAAGCAGCAGCATGATTTGGATGTTAACACGGAACTCATAACAGAATTTGTACCCCGACCCCAGGCCTAGAGAAGGGAACTTGGGGTGAGGGAAAGGGGAAGAAGGGTTTTTTCGTGTTTTTGTTTGTTTGTTTGTTTTGCAATTTATCAAAGTTTGATTATGCATACTTTGTTTTGTAATATCAGACCTGGTGGAATGTTGATAATTTCATGTTCATCTGTCTGAGAGCGGACTCTGGAGGCAAGCTTGTGTCCCAGGAAAGCATTGACCTGGAAGTCGGGTTCCTGTGTCTGAATCCTCTCAAAATTTGAGATGAGGCACAAACTTCAGAGGTTCCCTTCCATGAGGTTTTCAGGTTCTTTGTGGCTCTGCTATTCCATTCTATTTAGGGCCATGAGTTCATTTATTCCTGAATTTCTCAGGATGTATTGAGAGGTCCCCATGTGTAATCCACAGTGGCACTGGGCATGTAGCGATAAAGACAAGGAGCTGACTTGTTTACAAAGGAGAGAGAGAGCTCCTCAACCAGTAGAGTCAGCCTCGCAATAGAGAAGCACACCTTGTGCTTCGAAGCAAACAGTGGCACGACGAGATCAGAAATAATTCAGAACGTGTTCTCTGGGTTGTAAGACTTCTATGACTGTACGGTCTTTATGCAATCTATCACAAGATTTGCTTTAACACAAAAGGCTGGGTTAAAATTGTGTGCACATGGGCGCCTGGGTGGCTCAGTGGGTTAAGCCACTGCCTTCGGATCAGGTCATGATCTCGGGGTCCTGGGATCGAGTCCCGCATTGGGCTCTCTGCTCGGCGGGGAGCCTGCTTCTCTCTCTCTCTCTGCCTGCCTCTCTGCCTACTTGTGATCTTTCTATGTCACATAAAAAAAAAAAAAACTTAAAAAAAAGTTGTGTGCACATACTTTAGTTCTGTAGGTCTGCTGGGGGAAACTGCTGTCTTGTCTCTGCCTCTCTCTCCCCATCTCCATGAGGCATCATTGCGTTCTACTCCTTGACAGGTGTGTTGGCATTTCCTTGTGTTTATGGTTTGGGGTATTTGCGGGTATTATAGCTTTCTTTTTTCCTCCTGCCCCGGACACAGTGCACCTTTCCCAGCCTCCTGATACAGATTTATATCCAGTTTGATTGGAACAATACTCAACACTTATGTTTTTTTAATACAATTTTTTTGTTTCTTTCTTTACTTGGGAGAGAGAAAGTGAGTGAGAGAGCATGAGTGGGGGTGGGATGGAGGGGTAGAAAGAGAAGGAGATCCCCACTGAGCAGGGAGACCAATGCGGGGCTCAATCCCAGGACCCTGGGATTATGACCTGAGCCGAAGGCAGAGGTTTAATCGACTGAGCCCCCCAGGTGCCCCAGCATAAACACTGTTCATGGCTGAGCTGTGATCACTTGTAATCACTTTTTCTTTTCCTGCACAGTCTCTTGCTTTTCCTGAATTTAATAATTACCTTGCTTTTAATTTTTTTATTTTTCAAAGATTTATTATCTTTGGTGGGGGGGGGCAGGGCAGAGAGAGGGGGAGAGAGAAAATCTCAAGCAGACTCCTCCTGAGCATGGAGGCCAGACTTGGGGCTTGATCCCATGACCGTGAGATCATGACCTGAGCTGAAATTGAGTCAAATGCTTAACCAACTGAGCCAAGGATACCAGGTGCTCCTTATCTTTTTAAATGAAGCATTATTTCCCATGTGTGTCTCCTTTACTCAACCTCAGATACTTCTCCAGCTGTTGAAATATCAAAATGTCCATTCACCACCTTGAAGAAGGCTCACCTGGATTCTTCTGAGCTGTTTCCTGTGAGGTCGGCCTCTGTGCCTGTAGCCCTGCTCGCATCCCTCTGCTCCTGCCTTTGTTGGACTGGTTTCCTCCAGCCCATGTGTTTCCCTTTGTTGGTTTGATCCCTCCTTTTGTTGAGGCAGATCTTCCAATAGTTTCCTGGAAAATAGTTCATGCAAAATCAAGTTACTGAGATTTCACCTGTCAGGGGAATCTTTATTCTATCTTCCCACTTGCTTGATAATTTGGCAGTATGGATTTCTGGGTCAGAAATCCTTTGCCTTCAGAATTTTGAAGGCATTGCCCTGTTGTCTCTACCTTCTGAGTAGCTGTTGAACTGTCCAGAGCTATTTTGATTCTTTTTCCTTTTTATTTTTATTTTCTCTCTGGAGGCTTTTAAGGTCTACTCTTTGGTCTTAGTAAACAGGTTTCATACTGCGTGTAGCATGGTGTGAATCAGTTTTCGTCCATTGTATTGGGCATGCTATGAGTACTTTCAGTCTGAGTTCTCCTGTCCTTTTTTCCAGAAAGTTTTCTTAAATTATTCTATTGTTGATTTCTGTCCCTCTGTTTTGTTTCCTCTCCTCTCTTTCTAAAAGTCCCGTAATTGAAATCTGAAGCCTCCTGTCCTATTTAATATTCTGTCGTCCTTTCCCCATTTTAGCATCTATTTGTCATTTTAGCTTTCTGGGAGATGCCCTCAAATTTATCATCAGAAATTTTTATTGAGGGGCACCTGGGTGACTGAATCAGTTCATGATCTGTTAAGTGTCTGCCTTTGGCTCAGGTCATGATCTCATGGTTCTGGGAGGGAGCCCCAAATTGGGCTCCCTGCTCTGCGGGGGGTCTGTTTCTCCCACTCCCTCTGCTTATGCTCTCTCTCTCTTTCTGTCAAATAAATAAGATCTTTAAAGATTTTTTAAATTTTGTTTTTATTTTCTCCTGTGCTGTTTTCAGTTTACAGAGCTCATTTTTGTTCTCTAGAGGTTCCTTTAAAAAAATCCTATTCTTCCTTCTCTTCATTTTCTCTTCTACCTATAAAGCTGCTAGTGAGGTTGTTCTGGTTTCTTCTCTGCATAGTTCTGTTTCTTTAAATAGTTCCCCTCCCCCTCCCCACCCTGGGCCCCCTTTCAAAATTTGACTCTTTCTTATTAGTCTTTTATTAGGTAGGTGGTTAGTTTTTGTTGTCTGCTCACATTTAAGAGTAGATGACCTAAAAGCTGACTGGAAACTTGGAGCATGTAGATGGGGCTTGTTAACTCTAAGCAGATCACAACAAAGGTGATTTGGTTGGGACTTTTTTGTTTGTTTTTTGGGGGAGAATCCTAATGTTAGTGATTTTAGGTCTTTCCCCTCGACTGGTTACATTCCCCCATAAGTTTTTCCAGTTTCTTTCTGGAGAGTGAAGGTCTGAGAAAGAGGGCTGGGAGGTCTAACCGTACAGTAAGTGTGATTTCATTTCCCCTCCTCTTCTGTATTTGTACCCTTGCCTCAACTGTGTGTAGTGCTCCCTCATCCAGGGACCCCCACATTTCATCCCTCCTAGAGATAAGCCTCCCACTGGGACTGGGAGGGAGAGAGAGCAGCTGCCCACTCAGAGAGTAGAGGAGGGATTTCTTAAACAGCTTGGTACAATGCTGCTTATTTTATAGCGTTCATCCCACTCCCTGTGATACCTAGTGCCACCATTTTGTGAGCCATTTTTGGGATTCTGCGGTGTAAATGAGGATGTTTCTTGGCCTTCCTCCGCCAGCTTAGGAGACCTTGTCCTCAAAACTGCTGTCCCTTCTCACACTTCCTGAGCTTCCGAGCATCTAGCATTTTAGTGTTTTGGCTTCCTTTCTTTCTTGCCTTACCTATTTGGTTTTATGTCTTTTTGAAATCACTTCCCTATAGATTGGGAGAACATAGGTTTTAAGCTGCCTTCTTTACCTGTATGTCCCCAAGTGAAGGCTTCAAGGCATGAATGTGACATGAGTTGACTTCTGTTTTAAAACAATCGCTACTTGGGGTGCCTGGGTGACTCAGTGTGTTAAGCCTCTGCCTTCAACTCAGGTCATAATCTTGGGGTCCTGGGATCGAGCCCCGCATAGGGCTCTCTGCTCAGTGGGGAGCCTGCTTCCCCCCCTGCCCTGCCTGCCTCTCTGCCTGCCAAATAAATAAATAAATACTTTTAAAAAAATTAAAAAATCACTTCTTGGGACACCTGTGTGACTTAGTTGGTTAAGCAGCCGACTTTTGGTTTTGGCTCAGGCTATGATCTTGGGGTGGTGAGATCGAGCCCTGGCATCAGGCTCTGTGCTCAGATTGGAGTCTGCTGAAGATTCTCTCTCCCTCTCCCTCTGTTCGAACTCCCTCTCTCACTCTTGCTCTCTTGCTCTAAAATAAATAAAAACCAAAATGGTCACTTCTCTGCTGGGTGGAGAATGGATTGGTGAAGAGCAAGGTGGGGCCCATCGCTGCAGTCTGTCCTAGAAATGACAAGGATGGGCCAGGGAGGGGCAGAAGAGCTAGAAAGAGATGCATGGCTCCATGACATGGGTAGTATGTACAAAGTGCTTACTGGAGCGGGTGGGGGCGTGAGGAGGAGCAGGGCAAGGGTGAGGACTGCAGATTTTGTTAAAGCAACCCACGCACGATGGTGCTACCCACAAACAAGGGAAAAGGTTGGGAGAAAAAACATTTCACATTAGACACAGATATTCTATCATTGGCTATTCAGAGGCCTTCGTAGACCTGGACTCTAAAGACTATTGTATAATTGAGAAAACCATTTTTATAGGGTTTTGCTTCCTGGCTCTTTATTTTCATGATGACAGCTTACAGGCGTGTAAATAGTGAAAGAGTAAAAAGACTGTAGTGTTGGCCTGTTGCCAGTCGTTACTATAAGTAAATGTTCTTGTTTACTGTTCCTCCCCATGTGATGCTCTTTATTACAATAATATATGAGTTTTAATCATGAGCTAATCCAAGATATAACAAAATCTAAAGACATGCTCTCTGACTTTAGAAAGTACCCTTATTTCCTAAGTACGCTTTTCTCTTTTTCATTGTAATTTTTAATATCCTTTGACTTGGGTTTTTTAGTTTATTTCCTTAAGAGCAAATGAACTTGTTGATCCAACAAATACCTAATATTGTGAAGAAATGAAAGTTGCTTTATTTATTTGCTATTCAAAGCAGGTAATTTGGTAATAATTCTGTCATCTATGAGCAGAGTTATTTCATGGTCAGGGGTAGTTATAGAGACCAACACTCTAAAAATAATACTTCTCTTCATCACTCAAAATTTTCCTTACCAATCTGTCTTATTACAGTGACCAACCTAGTGAACTCTTGAATTCAAAGTTCAGATGTCTAAACATTATCATGTTTTCACTGTTGTAGAGAGTTACATACTTGTAAAGAAATGACCTATGGAGAGCTCTGTTCTAAAGTCATCTGGAGCACCTCTCTTACTGAAGTCTGGAAAACTTATGGACACAATACTCATTTGTACGTTCTAAAAGATGTATTCCTTACCGAGGAATTTTTTTTTTTTTTTCACAATTAACAGAGGAGCACTTGTCCCTAAGGTAGAATATGAATATGGGAATGTAAAATCAATTGCTGGAGAGGGTGTTGGGTGTGGGAAGGAGAAGGAAGTGCCAGATTTCCAAATATTAGATCAT
The DNA here is from genome assembly GCF_922984935.1 of Meles meles. NCBI lineage: Eukaryota > Metazoa > Chordata > Mammalia > Carnivora > Mustelidae > Meles > Meles meles. The sequence goes on along the minus strand of NC_060069.1, from coordinate 81,152,482 downwards.
AGCTGTTTACTCGCGCTGTCATGTAAGAAATGAAATGATTTCTAGCTCATAATCCAGTTATAAATGCAATGCTAAAGCATGTAGAAATCTGTCCATGGATTTTCTTAAGTTAATAGTAAACAAGAGTGCCCTCCAACTGTGAGATTAGATAGCCATTTGCCTCCTAGGCCCTCCGCTCATCAAAACTGTCACCCCCGTCCATTAGGTGCAAATGTAGATTTGATTTACTTAGGTGGTGAACCTATGCAAGGAAAGTTAAAAATAGATAAAAGTATTCTGAATTCTGGCAAATGTAAATTTCCCTTTCAACAAAGAAATTCTTTGTAGGACTTCCATTTTGGGTCTCCGTGTCCAGGGAAGCTAGACTTTTTCAGATGGCGATTACTCGCCTCTATTTCTGATGCTTTTCTGTAAGAAGTTTCTTTCTTTCCCTATTAGAATAAACCCAACTTCCCAACAGGGCCTGCAGTCCTCCTACACTTCGGACTCAGCTAAGAGGGGAGGGACATGGCCAAGAAATTTTATAACTGACCAACAGACAGAAGACCACACAGGAAGAAGGCACAGGATTCTTTTTCCCATCTGTGCATGACCCCAGGAGGCAGAAATGCAAGGCTGAGTTTTCAGAGTGAGGCTGTATGATTTTTCCCAAGTGTATAGGAATTTTAATCTGGAACTATGAATTTTTAAAATAAAAACTTACCCATTACCAAAGTTTTAGAAACCATTTGGGGAGAATGAAGGATGGGTAGTAAAACGGAAATGCTGAGGTACTGCAGTCATCATTCTAAAAATAAAATAATTATATTAGATTTTCAGAAAAACACAAAAGCTATTGAGAAAAAGTTTGTAATTCCTTTCTTCCCCTCCCCTCCCCTCCTCTCCTCCCTTCTCCTCTCCTCTTTTTTCCTGGCTTGCTTGCTTTCTGAATTCCCTTCCTTGATCTAAGAGGCCCAGTGGGTTATGAAGCCTTGGGAAGTCATCTTTTCTAGAGGATGGCCTACCCTCAGCAGAAGCCGGAAGTCTCACAGTTCAGCTCTTACATTCATACAAAAAAATAATGATTTGGCGCTAAAATCTATCAGGCACTGTTTTAGGAACCATTTTGGGAGTGAACAAAACAACTAAGTATCTTTGCTTTTGTGGGGCTTATGTGTGTGACAAAGAATATGGAAAATAGTAATATTCAAACAGATCATATCTATACACCGCGGTAGGTGCTAAGGAGGAAAAGAAAATTCTTTGTGCTGGAAAACTTTGTCATTCAGTAGGAGAGCAGCAGCTCTGGGTGCTGGCTGCCATTCAGCTCCCACAGCGTCCCACTTCCAAGCACGCTGCTGAACGGAGGCCCGCCAACTTTGCTTCTCCAAAGCTCAGACTCCCAAACCCAGCGGGGCCACCTGCGGAAGATTTGGAGGAACCCAGATTCTGGAGCTCCAAGCCAGCCTGGCTGAACCGTTGTTTCTGGGAGCAAAATGCAGAAATATTTTTTTTAAAAATTATTATTATTTTTTCTCATCTTTTTTATCTCTAGAAAGTCCACAGATGACTGGAAGCATGATTCATGTTTGGGGACCACAAGTCTGTGACTGTGTTGGGAATGTCCCACATGCAGATGCCCCTCACAGCCCTTTAGAGGTGTTCCAGGCATTGTCAGGTGGATGAAAATGCAGATTTGCCCTCAGATGGCCCCTTTCCCGGCTTGTCCCACACCTGATAGTTTGCACTTACCTAAGATCCTCTTCAGGAAAACAGTTTCAGACTCGCCCCATTCTTACCTCCACTCCCGGCACCCCTGCCGCTGCCACAGTCCGCGCTGTCATGTAGCCACTCCTGCACTCTGTCACTGCTATGTCTGGTCACCGTACAGACCTGCCTGAGAACAGGAACAGCTTATTCTGCAGAATGACTTGTGTACTCCACGAACTCAGGAGGCCAGCCTTTATCCTCTGGCATGTAGGACTTGTGAGGGGCTCCTGACCTATTCCCTTACTAACCACCACCAAAGGGCTCCCCAGTTCCCGAACTGGGGCAAAACCCAAAGCAGGACCTGGTAAAAGACGGAGTTATAAGACCATTTTTATGGCATTTCGGTGCCATTGTTCTTGAGGGTAGGTGATGAGCTGGGGCAGAGAGGGACCAGAGCTCTTTGGGAGGTTGGCGGGTAGGCGGCCATTTGCCATCGATAAAATGCTGTTTGAAGAGGAAGACTAGACCAGCTTGAATGAGACTGGCTTGAACGGTTTCTTGGTTTTAAGCCCTTCAGTGGACTAAGCACTTTCTTTGAATCATTTCTAAATAATTTATTTTCATAGATGATAGCAAAAGCAACTTCAGTCCAATGTGTGTGGAATTAGCTCAGATTTTGAATTTGAAAGTCTAAGTGAGGCTTACTAAATGGATAGTCACTTTGCTCTTTGACGAGATCGGGCGCGTTCAGGGTGGTATGGCCGTAGACCACTTTGCTCTTTGAATTTATTATATTTATTGATCTTAAAATGGAACTTTAACGAGCAGTTGCTTTTTTTTTATTAGCTAAGCAATTAATGTTAATTGTAGGATTATTTAAAATCATAGGAAATGTAAAAGGGAGAGTAAAAGGTGCCTGTATTTTTACCACGCAGAAAATGACCACTGATGTTTTGGGGAGCAGCCTTACACTTATTTATTTTTAATTTGAGAGCGAGTGTGTGTGTAAACACTTGTGTACTAGTGGGGCTGGGGCGGGGCATAGCATAGGGAGAGAGGGAGGATCTCAAGCAGATTCCATGCCCAGCCTGGAGCCTGATTCTGGGCTCTGTCTCATGATCCTGAGGTCATGACCTGAGCTGAAACCAAGAGATGGATGTTTAACTAACTGAGCCACCCAGTGTCCTGAACAGCCTTCCATTTAACACACACACTCTCTATACTGGTTTTGTAACTTGCAGAAACAATGATTTTGGACACAGGACATTTTTTTGCATCCAGCTCTGCCTGCAATGCTTTACCTCCTCCTGCTAAGTGGCTGTTTTCTTCTCCCCATTTAATGTCTCTGATCAAATGTCACCCCCTCAGAGGGGCCTTCCCTGACTACTCCGTCTAAAGCTGTACACATTCCCCAGTCATTCTCTGCCATGTTTCCTCCTCTCTCCCCTCCTTCAGAGTTAGGTTACTAATTTCCTGGCTCTCTTCTCTCCTGGGTGTGGCTGTCAGCCAGGGTCCTTTCTGTCCTATTCACTGTATTCTCATCTCCTAGACCATGCCTCGCCCAGAGGAGGGGGTAGGCAGATCTTTGTAGACCAGATTAGGGGGTGACTGAGAGGGGGAAAGAGTGAAAGAGACTGTTAGCCTGGCAGGCTGCAAGCACAGCTGCCAAGGTGAGCTGTGGATCCTGGTCAAGCAAACAGTCGTGGAGTCCGGGAGATGGTTCTGAGGACCATCCCATCCTTCCCAATGGCCCAGTGGGATCTGATGGGCATTGCTTGACCACTAACAAATGACAAGTAGTGGAAAGTCCAAAAAAGTGTTAAGTCTCAATCCTGATTGAAGGTTTGGTAAGGTTCAAACAATTCTACAGTTACCTTAGATTCATCACCTTTTAGCTTCATAACCTCATTTTTGGTTACAGTTTTGCCTTTTCCAGATTAATTGTCTAGACTGAAAATTTGTGTTTAGTCATCAACTTCCAGTAGTTGACTCTAGAAAAACATGGGTAATTTTTCCAAATGGCATTGCCTATTGTCATTGATTCGGCTCACTGGAACATTCTTCCTGTGATCTAAAATTATGAAAAATGAACAGTATGTTGAGATATGAAATTATGCATGAATGCTCAAACTATAAACTAGCTGACAATGAGGTTACTGTGAAAAATGTCTACAATGATGCTTTGCTTTCCTTTCACATAAGACCTTGGCTTGAGGCAGGCAGAAAATTAAAGATTTCTTAATTTTTAACCCTTTTGTGGTGGGGTTGGGGAGAGCATATTATTACTCCCATTTCAGAGAGAAGAAAATTGAAAAACAAGTATTTTTTTAAATCAAATAATTGGTGTGGGAACTATTATAAACTTGGAGGAATTTAGCTACCATTCAATTCTCTCTAAAGCTCAAAGGCACATACTGGGCTGCATGGGAAATATATAATGAATTTACATACAAAAGGAGCCATTCTACTTTCCTGGGTATTTTATAGCCATCAGAGAAATACTTTTTATTGTCTTTTCTTTCAAGCTTAATGTAAAGATAAAATGATAACTTTAAAGGCAGTAGTTGGTACCAACAAATGAACAATAAGGAAGTCCATTTTGTTACTGTGATCAGAGCTTCTGGGTGCCCAGCTAGCAGAGTCAGTGCTGAGTGAAATGCTCTAGTAGTTAACCTTGGCCATTCCTCTTCCCTGCCAAGCTGATTTCCTTCTCCCACCACCATTCCTCTGTGGTGGTCACCACCTCTCTAAACACAGGTTTGTTCCTGGCTCTGGGCCAGGGCCTCTGGAATGCTCTTCCCCAGGCTTTTGCCAGTCCTCAGGGGGCCACACCAGGGCCTTGTCTGAGTCCTTTGTGCTTGCTCTCATTCACAGCCCGCTCTTTCTTTCATTGTATTCATCACAATCGGCAAGTGCCTTGTTTTTTTATTTGCTCATAATCCATCTCCTCCAAAAGATGTAGGTCTCATAAAAGCAAAGCAAGTACTCTTTCTTGAACATCTTTCACGTCCTTTGTGCTCCAAACCAAAGAGAAGGCAAGTGTGTCCCCTCTTGTTGGGTATTTCTTCAGAAAGGGGATAAAAGTGCCTTTGAAGGGATAAGGGGAATACCAAGCTTCATGAGCCAGAGATGTTTTTCCTATAGTCATAGGAGTTTAAAAATTATCCTGAGGGAAACAAGGAAAGTGAATAAGAAACACACACACATGCAAGCTAATGAGTTTATTTATAACTTAAGTGAGTAATAGCAGGCATATTTCATTGTCTTAAAAATATCTCCTACAATAGACCTATTTTATGGCTTCATGGTTCTCCAAAATATATGTGCCTAGCTTTGGATTTAACACAAGCCTTGGGGTTAAGGAGTTCCAGTTCAGCTGAGGAAAGGCAGTTTCTGTCATAAAACATGTTGACACATCTCAGAGAGCTGGAGTCCTTTATCCTTGTCTTTTTAAATCTTCCTTCTTCATTTCCCCCTTTTATCCTTTCTTCATTCCTTTCTTGTATGAATTAAGTTATATCAAAAAGTACATGCAAATAGTAATGCAATTAAAAACAATAGTACAATTAGGGGTACCTAGATGGTTCAGTCATTGAAACATCCAACTCTTGATTTTGGCTCAGGTCATGATCTTGGGGTCATGGGATGGAGCCCGAAGTAGGGATCCATACTCAGCAGGGAGACTGCTTCTCTCTCTCTTCCTCTCTGCCCCTCCCCCTCTCATGCTCGCTCTCTCTCTCTCTCATAAATAAAACTTTAAAAAAATAACAGTACAATTAGAAAGTTAAATGGTATTAAAGGATTTAAGTGTCAATAGAAGGCAATTTCTTGTCCCAAAAGCTTTTTATTCCCCTAACTCCCAGGTCCCCAAAACAACCATTTTTGACTTTTTAAACTGTTCTTTCCTGAAGTTCTAAATCTTCATGCTTTTAAATAATACGTGAAAACAGTTCTCTTTTGGTTTATCAATCTGAGACCTAACCTACTGAGTGTCGAATGTGGTAGAGGAAGACTTAACTCCCTTATATCACCATCCCCTCTGCTTCCCCTCCCCTATTCTCCTAATATAATTCGACTCCAATTTCTGATTAAATCTATGTCCCTTGTTAACATTATTATGCCCGTGAGAATTTTGTTTCCTGAAATTTGTACTATCTCAGTTCTCCAGGGCAGACTCTGACACAAGGATTCGGTACAGGGAGTTTCCTAGGGAGGCACGGTCAACACCAATAGGGAAATAAGGAAGTGATCAAGAAAGGGAAGGAAGTAATAAAGGGTGTGTTGTCAAGTGCTTACCACTATGGGTAATTGGAGCTTAATCCAGTGAGGGGCACTCTGAGAAATGGTGAGAATACACCACTCAGGGATGCCTGGGTGTGCTTCAGTCAGTTAAGTGGCTGCCTTTGGCTCAGATCATGATCCCAGGGTGCTGGGATTGAGTCCTGCATCAGGCTCCCTGCTTCTCCTTCTGCTGCTCCCCACCCCCACTTGTGCTCTCTCTCTCTCTCAAAATAAATAACATTTCTTAAAAACAAAACAAAACCAAACAACAACAACAAACCACACCATTCAGTGTCCTCCCACCTGGAGGGTGAGGGAGCTGGGGTATTTATATACCAGCGCCTATCAGTCCTTTGTGGATGGTTGCATCCAAGGATTATTAATTCCTCAGCACTTCTAGCCTGCTATGTGCAAATGCTGGCAGTTGAAAGTTGGCCAAGAACACCAACTATATAGTTCATTATTATGTTTTCATCTTCTGTTTTTTTTCCTGAAACTAATAATTGCCTTTTAAAATCTGCTTAGTTTTCTTCATACCTATTGTAAATTCTCCCCACAGTTTCCAATAGTTTCTCAACACAATAGTACACAGTTAATTATATCAGGTAATCAATTCCAGTTTTTTTTTGTTGTTGTTGTTTGTTTGTTTGTTTTTTGTTACTGGAGACCTTCCTGGAGGCCTCTATTATCCCCTGTGGACTGCACATTCTCAAGATCTTTGACACAGATGACATCGGGGGACTCCCTGTGCTGTTCTGCCAGGAATATGCTGTTCCCCCTCAGTTGGCCCCTTGCTTCCTGGTATAAGTGTATTTCTTCTTCTTTGTTTACTTCTTGGTGGAGCATGTTGTTCAGACCATAGTTGGGTTAGGCAGCCATTTGGGGGAGAGTGTCTGTCTCCTACGTCATGTGCTCCCATCTGGCTGTTTGCCTCTCTGGTCTCTGCATTGCTGACTTCTAGCATCTAACTTCTACTGTCAGGGACCAGTCCTTCAACAAGATCCTGTGTTGGATCTCCTCTCTTTTTTTGGTATTCTGTGTTCTATTTCTCATTGATTATTCCCTCAGGTTTATTCCTTCCAGTGTCTAAGAAAAGATGTCTGGGAGGTGAATGTTTTAAACCTTGCATGTCTTGAAATATCTCTATTTTCCTCTTGATTGAGGGATTGCCTGGATAAAGAGTCCTCTGTTGGAAATAATTTACCTTCAAGGTTTGGAAGACATTTCTCTGTAGTCTTCTACCTTCTAATGTTGCCATGAAGAAATACAAATCAATTTTGACACATAAACCCTTGTATCTGGCCTATTGTGGATGTTAATTCTAAACATCTAGAAGCTTATAGAATCCCTTTGTTAGCACTCATATTCTGAAACTTTATGATGAAGTCATCTGGTGTGGGCTGAATTGTATTTACTGTGCTGTGTACTCTGTGGGCCAGGTCTTTTTAATCTGGAAACTCATGTCCTCAGTTCTGGGAAAGGTTCTTGAATTGCTTTGTTGATTTTATCTTTTTCCCCCCTCTACATTTTATCTGTTCGCTTTTTGGTGCTCCTGTTCTGATGATGGACTGTCGGTTCTGGTTCACAGATCATTTTCTATTTTCTCTCTTACTTTCCATCTCTTTTTATATTCTTCTTTCTGAAAAACTTCCTCAACTTTACTTTCAATCATTCCATTAGGTTTTGTTTTTTTTTTCATTTCAGATAGTATGTTTTAAGTTTCTGAGAACTCTTCTTAGTATCCTGAATGTTCACTTTTTTAAACATCCTGTTTAATAGTATTTCATGGATGCAATATTTTTCTCTTAGACTTTTTTTTTTAAGAGCAAGTATACAAGTGTGTGAATGGGGTGGGGAGGGGCAGAATGAAAGGGAGGGAGAGAATCTTAAGCAGGCTCCATGTCCATCATGGGGCCTGACATAGGACTCGAACTCATGACCCTGAGATCAAAATCAAAATTCGGATCCTTAACCAGATGAGCCACCAGGTACCCCTAGCCTTTTAAATAAACCACTGATTCCAATTGTCATTGTTGTGTTATATTTTCTTCTCTGTGATTAGTCTTTTCTTTTTCTAGTTGCTTTTTTCAGCTTTGATATTGATTGTCCTGTTTTGATGGCTATTTTTCACATTTAAGGTTTTCCAAGGTGTTTGATAATCCTTGAATATCTGCTTATTTTGAAGAGTGTAAATTAAAACTTTTGAGTGGATGCTCCAAGCCTATGTGTGGGCTTGTTGACCTTGAGCTTTATTGATGGGTGAGCTATCTGGACACTTTGTAGGGAGACCTCCAAAGCTTGGGTATATTTTGTCATGTTGGCCTTACTGTTCCTATTTAAGACTGGGAATTACCTTTTCCAGATTCACCTTTCCCTTAGCTTGGGCTAAGAGGGAAACTTGCATAAGATATAGAAAGCAGAGGTAAGGTAGGAGCCATTATGCTCAGGAGTCTTGGTGATCAGAGATGTGACATATAGACATACAGCCAAGGTGGGCTCCAGGCTTTCCTCCCAACTTCTGACCGCACTGATAAGTGGCCCCAAGGCACCAAGTACTTGACTGCAGTTTCCATAGAGGCTGTAGCTTTCCCAGACCTGCCTGCCATGGGCTCCCTAATTACGATTTCATTGGCCAAACATGGAGTCATTCTGAAAATTTCCCATATGTTCCACCCATGCCCAAGCTTTAAGCTGTCTTGAATGTATTTATTCCCTATCACTGCTGTAACAAACAACAATAAATGTAGTGGTTTTAAAATAACACTTACATTTCTAGAGGTCAGAAGTTAAAATTAAGGTGTCTTCTGGCTTCAGGGAGAAATCCATTTCCTTGCCTTCCCCAGCTTCTAGAGGCCAGCTACACTTGTTGGCTTCTGGCTCTTTTCTGTCTTCAAGGTGCATCACTATAACCTTTGGTTTTGTCTTCAAATCTCCTTTTTCTCACTTTGATCCTCCTGCCTCCATCTTATAAGGACTGCTATGATGACAGTGGGCCTATCTAGATAATACAGGATGCTCTCTCCTCATACCCAGGTTCTTATCGTAATCACACCAGCAACCTTGCCCACTGACAGGTGAGCTAACGAGGCTCTTTGTTTAGCTCACTAGGATGTAAAAATATATATATTTTTAATATCTGCCAGAGAAGCAATTGGCAACACAAAACTTGAATGAACAGAATTTTAGTCTCTGTTGTATTCTCTCTGGAGAGAAACAAGCTCCTTGTCCATACTGAATTATAACTGATGAGTTAGTAATAATGAGTTATAGTAATCACGCTTGGACAAGAAAAGATTTATAGCTTCTAAATTTTTACACTCTTCTTTAGAAGAAGGAAATTGTATTTCTGATTTCTGCAGGGATTAAACATATCCTGTAGGACACAGAGACCACGGGAGTCCTTATTTGGACATGTTGCTGTATGTGAATCCCATAAAGTCACTCTCAGTAGTTGGGGATTCAGATGATTCACTTGTCTCAATGGGCCACTTAGACTCCATTCAATGTAGTCCTGGAAAATTTTCAGTGTGCATTTACACTATGAGTTGGAAGTAGGAATGGAGTCTGTCTGTGACCATCAAAACCAGGCAACACCTAAAGTAATTTGAACTAAGCAGTAAAAGAAGCCCAACATTTTATGTTTAATCATTGATATATGCTGCAAATGTATTTAGGTGAGAAAAAGGAATACTACTTTTTCCAAATCTTCTTGGGCTTTCCCAGAAGGTTGTGTTTGGAAGAGAACTGTGGTTTCGTTGGTTGTGTTTGATCAGGAACAGGCAGCAGAGATAAGGAACATGGTGGGCATTGCTGAACAGAAGTGATGACAAGACATTTTTTGCTCTGAAGTCTTTCTTTTAGTTTGTGATCTGATTATGTTATGAGAACTGCATTGTGGAAGGACTCTCAGTGAAGTCATGATGGCTTCGAATAACTGAGGGAAATTCTGTGACTGGCTAAGGACTGCATTAAGTTAGGATTCTACTTATTTTTCTTAACCCTGCTTCATAAAACTGTAAACTCAGATTGGAAGGAGTTCCTTCCAACTTATGTACAGAAGCTTAAGAGAGCATTCCAAAATCTAGAAGCTTCAAACAACGACCACTTACTGCGGGCTCCTCAGTTGGTAGCTGACCAGGAGAAAAACTATTGATCTCGACCAGGTCAAGCTTACCTGGCTGCACTCAGACCAGCATCTGTGGTCACTTGGCAGATTGGCTGGGCTGGCTGGTTTGGGGTGACTCTCTTGTGTGGTTGCTTGTCCTACAGAAAGCCAACCTGGACTTGCTTATGTGGTTGCCGGAGTCTGAGCAAGCACTGAAAATGTGCAAAGCCTCAGGGGCCTAGGAGTGTAACTGACACTCCACCACTTTTGTTGAATTCTATTCTCCAGAGTAGTAACTCATCAAGCCAATCAACATCCAGGGCTGATCTCAATGGCTGAGAGAAAAATACTAAACTAATAACCCAGTTAGTGTCTTCCTTTGTTGTTTTCTGTACCTGATGGGCATTTTTTTCCCTTAAACTCCTGGTAGACTCCTTTTTTTTTTTTTTTTTTTTTTTTTTTAAGATTTTATTTGTTTGACAGAGACAGCGTGAGCACAATCATGGGGAGAGTCAGGCAGAGTGAGAGGGAGAAGCAAACTCCCCACAGAGTAGGGAGCCAGAGCAAGACTCGATCCCAGGACCCCAGGATCATGACCTGGGCTGAAGGCAGACAGTCAACTGACTGAGCCACCCAGGCGCCCCCTGGAAAACTCTTTCTCCTCCTTCAAGTCCCAGTTCAGGGAAGCTCCTGGGGGGGAAGGAGAAGTGCTTGGGCTCTTCCCCCAGCAGCATGGACACAGCCTAGTTTGTGTCCCACTAACTGTATTGCTATTGTCTGTTTATGATTCTCAGTGTGGTGAGGACAGGGACATTTTCTAACCTTCATACCTCTAGTTCCCAGCATAGTACTTGGCCCAACAAATACTTTCTGATTAAACGAGGTCGTGGCCATTTCTCAGTTGAGTCCCTGTGCCTATGTTATCATGATGTTGTCTTCCCAAGGAGACATTTTTTCCCCTCTTAATCTCTCTCCCATAATTTCTCTCCCTTAACAAAAAATTGCACTGTTTGTCAAGTTGTAATCAATAGAACAATGATCCCCTTTTCCTCTTTGTTTTGCAGTTAGTATTGTCAAGTGTACTAATTGTGATGTAGCATTTCTGCTCAAATTTTTCTGTTTGAGGTTGTTCTGTTCTATATCCTTTTTACGATACAGTTATAAGTGCCCAGGTTCTTAGGATTTGCAAGCACAGAAATGTTTATGGTCAAATGGTCAACTGCCCCTGGCAGTTGGGCAGCACTTGGCTTTTGAAAGTACTTTTCTTTACTTGGCAATTGTGGTACCAGTTGTTAAGTAGTTCTGGGTGCTTAGAATGACGTTTCTCTTTTGTAAAAAACCCCTCTGTTTCACAGCATTTGCCTTGCGTAAAGGTATAAGCACTATAGAAGGAGAGCCTGTAGTTAAGACTCCCTGTGGTTGAGAGCGATCAAAGATAACCTGTAGTTCAAGAAACTCTTATTTTATTTAAGTGACAACAGAGACCCACAGACGTAAATCGACACACTCAAAGTTACGCCGTGACTTCGAGGCTCTACGAACAGGATTTGCGCAGTTGGAATAATTCAGAAATGTTCCAGAGAAACCAGATGCCCAGCCAGATGTTTCTTTCTCTCTAATTAAGCCAGGTGAAGTTCCACGTGCTAAAGGTCCTCCCTTGAAAATGCATCATTTATATCCTGGGGGCTGAACATGGAGGGCAGCACCTTTTTGACAGGACCAGGAGTTCATGTGTGTGTCTGGAAAACCTAGCTGTGGAGCAGTCATCTAGTTCAATGCAGATTACTGGGCACCTTCCCAGACCTCCTGAGTTCCTGGGCTTTGGGGGCAGAAATCGGTATTTTTAGCAAGTGCCCAGGTGATTCTGATGTACTCTGGAGTCCGAAAATAAGGGAATATGATAGTGTTAGGCAGTGGTAAGTGCTATGGGGGAAAATAGAGTGATAGATGATGGAAGGTGTGTCCTTTGAAAGGGGAAGTTAGTGGGGAAGTCTTGGACAGAGATCTGGGATGATGAGAAGTAGCTGGCCAGGCAAAAATCTAGGACAAGAAGGACTAAGGAAGAGTAAGTGCAGAGGACCTGCCCAGGAATGAGCTTCGCATGTTCAAGGAGAAAAGAGACCTTGCTAAAAACTGTCCAATGACTTCCTATTGATCTTAGAATAAAATCTAAACTCCTTACTAGTCCCTGTAAGACCTAATATGGTGAGGTCCCTGTCTGTTGGCAAGAACTAGTCCCATAGCCACACGGGGCTGTGGGGCTGGTAAGAGTCCTTGGGGAACTTGATCTCTAGTTCAGGCATCTCTCTGCACTTGCCCCATCCGATGGAATGGGGAACACACACCTTTGGGAGGATCAGCTTTAGTAAGATCAGCTTTAGTAAGATCGCAGGAGGATGAGCTGAAAATGGACCACTGGATTCAGCAAAATGAAGATGGTTAATGACCTTGACAAAAGCTGTTTGAGTGAAACTGGGGGAGACCTTGATTGGGCTGGTAAATTTTTGAGGATTTCTATTCTATGTGACTGAGTAACATGGTGACTAGATGAATGTGGGGTCTGGGAGATCCTTTTTTTTTTTTTTGACTGCAGGTTCTGTGCATCTTTGAATGCTTTCAGGAATGATCCAGTTTGGAGAGAGAAATGGACAGAAGAGAGGCAAGATCAAACACTTTGAGAAGGGAGGAGAGGAAGGAATCCAGTGCGCCAGGGTGGTTGGTCCTAGAATGCAACTGGGACGGTTCTTTTAACAGAGGAAAAAGCATGTTCAAAGAGCTTACTAGTGGTGGAGTCAGGATCCAAGTCAGGCCTGTCTCAAAGTCTATTTTGTAAAGTTGCCCGAAGCCAGCTTTTGCTCAGGAAAAAGGGATTTCATTTTCTCCTCATCTTTTCCTCTTCCTTCTATTGTGTGCCATATGGTCCTTTGCTCCCAGATACCACAGTTCCAGCTAATACCCTTTATCCAATAAACTTTTTGGGCACCCCTGTGCAAAGCGCGGCCTTCCCGAGTGCATGGGATGGCATCTGGATGAAAGTACTTAGCATCAGTGGGAAGCCTCCCCCCCCCCCCCCCGATAGATTAGCTGCCAGTGCTCCCAGGAGAGCCTTTGGTGGTTTTCACCATCTGGCCACATTCCTAGGCCCGGACCTAAGAGGAGTGTCCTGCATCATGAATGGGTGGCCTTAGGGGATGACATGAACACCTGTCTGTCCTCTCAGCTAGATGAGCCAAAACACTTTGTGAATGAGTGGATGACAACTGTCACAGTTGGACCTTGCTCAACACCCAAGCCATCTCCAAGTTTTGTGCCTCGTGTCATTTAGCTGGAATATTCCTTGAAAAATGAGTTATCAGGTTAGAAATGGAGAAGTGGTTTTGTGAATGTGTGAAAGCTGTTTATTTTAATATTGTCCTAGATCTGCACACCTGGTTCTCAAGACCACCTTGTTTCATTTCATTCTTTGATGCATAACTCAGAAGTTGTAAGGTGCTCATAGCAGGATCTTTATGAAAAAGAGAAAATCAAATTTAGATACCCAGCTCCTTGAAGAGGGACTTACCAGGCCCTCCTAGCAAGGGACTTACCAGGCCCCAGTTAAAAGCTGGGTGCTAGGGGATGCAATCAGCCCAGAGAACTCGAGTATGCTTGCAGTGTACACTGAAACAGACTTGTGGGAGATAGTCGGTAAGTAAATTTCTGTGGTAAAAGATGTTCCGAGTTCCAAGCGATGGACTTAAACTAGAGCTGTGCAGTGCAAATCAATTGAGAATAAGTGTGCTCAGTTGTCTGGTTGTCCTTATTACTAATATTTACGACAATTAGCAGAAATATATGAAGCATTCTGGGTGGAGAATAAGGCTAATAAGAATACGAACGGGATTAACACTAGGGCTAGCCTTAATATGGAGAAAGGTACAACCAAAACTTCTCTGTACTTGGGTGAGAAAACAAGTTAAGCTTTGAGCTTCTTGATGGCCAGAGAAAAGTGGGAAACATGATCAATTCTAAGACTCCTAGTGTCCATAAAATGCAACCCATTTGTAAACTAGAGGCTTTAGACCAGGTTAAGGGAAGAACTGCTTCTGAAACTGGCCATAGCGGCCATAGGGGGAGGCCCAGGACCATCCATACAGGCCTGTGACCTGCCCTGGACACTGCCTGGGCCTCCCTGCTTCTTGGCTCACGTTTCTGTTCTTTCTTGGTTTGACCTGGCTGGGTTCCTAGTGCTCTGTTCTCTACTCTCTTTTTAGTGGCCCAGTGGCTGCCTCTTGGCTTCAGTCTGCATGGTTTACCTCTTTCTTCAGCCCCCTACCCATGTTTGCTGCCTTGTTCTGACTCCCAGGACATCACACCCTGGCCTGCTCTGAGCTGAAGCTGGTTTCCCCCTTCAAGCCCAGGCTCATTTCCTAGCTCAGACCTCCAGTTTGAACAGGGATGCACAAGGAAACAGTTGTCTGCTCTAAAATGCAGTTATTGGAAATAAATAGTATTCAACCTTTGCCTTATGGATGCATTTGAATAAATCATTTTTAATGAAATCTGGTGCATTTGCAGATGTTTCCTTCATCATTTCTTCCTTCCAACTTGTAAGTGATTATCATTTTACAGTACGAAAATTTTTATTTAAACCTCAGGCTAGGTCAGGGTGATGGCCAGCCCTCTAATTTGCATTTGATTTGCCATATCTAAGTTGAGATGGTAAGTTCTGCTGCAGTCTTACATGCTTTGGAAGAGGTAGGGAAGATGGAAGGGAAGGAGCGAGGATGTGCTAAGAATACAGTAATTATATTAAAAATATCTGGGTATAAATCACAATGCTGGCAGAGAGATGGAAACATGTTTGCCTCTGGGTAGAGCTGCTGTCAGCATTCCTAGGAGAGTGGAGAGTTTTTGTCCATCTGGCCACATTCCTGGGTCTGGGCCTGGGAGGAGTGTCCTCTCCCTGAATAGGTGACTGCAGAGGCTGATACAGTAGGGGATTCCCACCTATTCAGTGGGTGGGTTTATATTGACAGAAAAAGAAAATCTACTCCTGTGTTCTAAAATATAAATGTACAGTGGAACAGCAAGAGGGAGCCCCAAATTTCCATCGATGTGCTCCTGGAGAGGCAGTATTCTATGAAATTGAAATTGAAGTTGCTATCTGTACTTTTAAAACTGTCTGTAAAAATTTATAAAGGCTGCCTGACCTATTGGAGGTAAAACCACACTGAGTATCACGATCTTTCTCAGTCAAAGCTGTGCTGGAGACCAAGAGCTTGTATTTCTCATGCGGTCTTCTTTAGAAGAAAGCTTGACTCCTGGTCCTGACTACTCCAAGTATGTCTGCCCTGGTCCACTGTGGTGACAATTCTGGACTCTTCACTGCTGATGAGTGGCGCCTTTTTCCTGGGCTGTGATGACTCCCAAGAAGGGGAAGGGTCTTACACATTTGGCATGGCAGGAGAGAAGCATGGAGACATTGCCTCAACATCTTCTATGAGGGAAACGTGTGCCCAGGCAAATAATAATACAGACATGGATCTGTCCCTGGCAATAACAACACTTAGTATGATGCATATCAGAGCTTAGATCACTGAACTGAAAGTGGCGTCTTTTCTTTTACCTCTTATCAGTATATTTTCCCCTTTGTTTTCCCACTGGGTGGAAAGCAGAGCCAAGTTTTGTATGGTAAATAAATCAACAAGTCAATGCTTTGATTGATTCTTTTGTTGTTCATTCTTTCAGTGTTTCAGATTCTGCCTAAATCTGCAGGAGAAAGGCACAGCTCATGGGTTTGTCTTTGACAGCACTCTATTTCAAGCAGCCGATATCCTTTCGTTGAAAGACAGTATTCGTCTGTCTTTTTCAAATATTTTCTCTTCTTTCAATATACGGAGTTCCTGAGGCTATCTTTAAAGAAACTCTTCTCCAGAATTGGCAAATAGATTAGAAGTGCCTCTTCTCACTTCAAATGTATGGGAAAAAATACCCAGGGCCCTGGAGATAAAGTGGCTGTGGAAAGCTGAAGAAGGCCCAATAGCCATTACTTCTAATGCTTCCCACCCTAATCCCCAAAGGACTCAGGGAAGATTCCTATCCTTGTGCGGGAGCTTAGATGGGGATTTGGGGTAGAAGAGAAGCAATAGTTTCCCAACACAACTCGTTTTATAAGCTGTCATGTCCTGCCTATTGGGTTATCTGAACACGCTCACCCATCCGTCCTCTCACGTCTGAATTCTGCTAAATGACCCTAGGTATCCCTTCCTAACACAGCCTAAACCCTCAGCTAACGAGAATCAAAATTGTTCAGGGAGCAAGGCTTATCTTAGGAGAAGCAGCCAAGAAACGGTCAAATCAACAGATTATTGAGTGGTTCGTGCACTCACAGAGCACCATGGCGCAGTAATCATCGGGCCTGGCTCATAACATCGCTCTAATTAAATACTCGGGTGTTACTGCACATACTCAGAAGCTTGTTTATGAAGTCTGGCTTATTTCAGCTTAAAAGAGCACTTTAAGATCATGATTGTTTTATTTTTTTATCATGTTATTTCCAAGAGTGCAGGCACTTTCCCAAAAACACTGAACTAGAACCAGATGCATAGCTGATGCTGTTTGTGGGGTGCGTTGGTAACTGTGCACTCCCCACGGGCTGCACTAGGCTCCGTCCTGTGCGGTGGGTCATTGGCCATTGCTGGCGTCAGCTCTGCCTTGGTTCTAGCTGGGCTTATTGGGAGCAGCGGTCGAGGGTTATTAACTGGGGGAGCAAGGAGCCAAAATCAACCTAGATCATAAAACATGCCTCTCTGTGAAGAAGTTCAGGTGTTAGGAGCTGGCTTCCAATTCCAAAGACTTGGAGGGTCACCATTCAACAGCAACATGCCCTTGTGGCGAGAACCTGATGTGGCTGCTTTTCCTCCATACAGCCAATGTGTTTAAAGGGGAGGCACAGGGTGAAAGTTCATTTGTCTAAGTGGTATCCTCATGTAGGCTGGCAGCACCAGTCTCAACCTGGGAACTTGCTAGAAATACAAATTCTTAGGAGTCACCTGGGTGGCTCAGTTGGTTAAGCATCTGGCTTCAGTTCAGGTCATGATCTCAGGGTCCTGGGATGGAACCCCTGGATCAGGCTCTGCCCTCAGTGGGGAACCTGCTTCTCACCTGCCCCTCCCCCTCCCTTCCCCTGCTCATGTGTGTGCATGCAAGTACGTTCTCTCCCCCTCTCAAATAAAGAAAGATCTTAATAAATAAGTAAATAAATTCTTGACCCAATTCTAGGCCTCCTGAATCAGAAATTCTGAGAAAGAGGGCCAGCAATCTGTTCTAACAAGACTTCTCAATGATTCTAACACCCTCTCCGGTTTGAACCGCTGGTCTAAGTCAAACATGGAGGCTTGTGCCCCTGGTCCTGTCGTGGGTTTAGGTGTGGGCATGTGATGGGTTCTATCCATAAGATGGAAGGGGCAAATGAGGCTTCTTAAAGAGATAAAAGGTAGACACATTCCCTTATTTCCCTGCCTCTGAACAGGGATGTGTAAGGATATAGTAGCATTTGCATCTGGTAAACTTGTGACTTTTGTGTAATGAGGCACTTATTATAAAGAGGTTTGACAGAAAACCCCCAAATATTAAAAATAAAAAGCAAGGTGGTGCTGAATGATGTAAGAATGTATTTGGAATATTCTGTCCAACTAAGACCTTACTCCACCACACGCCTGCAGCAGGGCCCTGTGTCGGTTGACCTGGAGCTGGGCACACTGAAGTCTCCTCAGGGGACAGGCATCAGCGCCAGCCATGGGGCCATTAACACTGTGCAGATCCCTTACCAGATGGTCTGACCCCCCAGGAAAGCATGTTCCTGGGGCACCAGAGGCTGCCTACGTCGGGACATCACTGGGCTCACCCACAGGAAGGCAAAGAGGGCGCACAGAGCTGCCTTGGTAGCTGCTCAGTGGCCGCTGCTGGGGGCGGGGAGGAGTGTTGCGGAGAGAGCAGTGTTTGCAGAGCAGAACCACTTCTCAAGGACTGTTTGCACTTCTTCCCGGGCTCAGGTGAAGTCTCAGTGTGAACCCTGCGCCGGGCGACCCAGTGGCTGTTCAGTCACAGAGGCTCACCACTGAAAACATGACCTTTCGTGGGGCTCTGTTTTCGTTAACTGAGCCCTAAAGCTGGTGAAGTATTAGTTGCTAAGAGCTTGGCTGGCTGGGGGTTTTGACTTCCTTTCCAGATCACAGGTAACTTTGCAACGGGTGCTAGGATTTCACACCGCCTCCTCTCCCTCCTCTAGTGGTCTTGAATATCAAAATCCAAGGCGTTTCCGATCTGGCCTCTGGGGTTAGGTCCTAGAGCCCTGTAAAGGAAGCAGACTGGATTTTTCCTTTGTTCTTTTTAATACGAATTGCCATGGTAGGAAAGGAAACTGCAGTGAGTTACAACGGCAGAATGTGAAGATTAATTAGCAGTCTCCCTCTCTTTCCCCTGTCGAGCTGACTGTGTGGGTGACACGCAGGCCCCCTTCTCTCCGCATTCACACTGATTTATGGAACATTCAGTCAATTAGTTGGAGGGCCTTTTAGCAACACGGCCTATCTGCCCCAGTAGGACTATTTATAGGCTACTTTGTTCCAACAAACCACTTTCATTCTAGCTTCATCTGGTTTGTATTGAACTATTTCCATTAGCCATGGGGGGTGCTGTGCACCAGATCTTATTTACAGTTTGAGGCCATTAATATAATTTTGGTTGCAGCGATTTAATGTGGCACAGAAGGGGTAAATGCACCTCAGATTTTACGGTTAGGGAAATAAATTGGGCACAGACAGGAGGCAGTAAGCGCTGCTGTAGACCGGGATGCTCAAAATAAACGCACACAAAATATATATATGTAACGCTCCTCCCAACCGGATGTGGCACCCCCTAGAGTTCCTATTACCTCCCGGATAGAGTTCAGTAAACTGGTATTTGAGACTCTCGGTGGTTTGACCCCACCCCGCTGTCCTGCTCCCCCTGCGCTCCAGTGTCTCCCCCCAGGCAGCCATACGTCTGCATTGCCCGATACCTGATGCCTCTCTGTCTCTGTGCAAGCTTGACCTTGACTGGAGGTATCTAACAGTGGGCTCCTGTGTGCCCTCTAACATTATCCTGCTCATTTTTTTTTTTTTTTACAGCCCAGAGTTACCATTTGCCTCCTCCCTCAGCCTTCTGTGATTTCCCTCCCGTCCCAATGAATCTCTGCTTAACACTTCTTCCCACCAAGGTCACCTGAGCTTCCTTTGACATGCCCTTCATCCTGCCCTGTGCTGTGGTTAGCTGTTTAAGTCTTATTAGAACTTAAGCTGATTAAGGGAAGGATGGGTCTTGTTTATCGTAGACTATTCTTTCTGTTCTTAGCACCTAGATCAGTGCCCAGCATGTGGTAGGTATTCAGTAAATATTTGCTTCATAAATGGGAGAGTTAATGTGATTTCTCTTCATGTTAGGGTCTCCCTAGTAAAAAGTAGGAAAAAGCAGTCTTAGTTGGATGGCTGAGTGAATACATTTTAGTGAATTTATTTGTGTCTTTAGGGTTTAGTGGATTAATTTTAAATTAAAAATGAAAAAGCATTATGTTTTCAGTACATATTGCCTTCCTGCTTTAATCTTAAGTGCAAGATAATGCTCCTGGAAACCTGACCTTTTCTATAATATTTTTCACTTCCTACATTTTAAATCTGGTATTTCTCCACATTTTAATTAAAATTAGGTATTTGACTGAAAGAATGGAAGTATTCTATGCCCCTATCTCTTACAAAATGCCTGAAGAATGATGTGGCCGACCTTTATGACCGTTTTACAGAGACCACTCTAGACTGTCGTCCCCTCCAGCATCCCTGCGTTCTTAACAGAGGGGATAATCTCTTGTTTCACCGTACCCTCAGGCTGGGCCAGCTAGGCCGCCAGTGTGAGTGGTGAATGCTCACTGTCTGGCTGGACGTCCTCTTTCATGTCAAACGCAGCCCTGGATTGGCCAATTGCCATAAGACTTAGCAGCAGGCTATGATATGTTGAAATGTTTTTGCCTGCTTAAAGGAAAATGTAGCTTAAGTACTCCCCACCCCCACCACGTGTGTTGAATAGTTTCCATCTACTCCTCCATACCCATCCCTATCCTTTTCTGTTACGCTTTGGACTTCTGGGAACTTTCTGTGTTCCTGTGGCCTCTGGCTTCTGTTGGGTTCAGCCAAATGGCAGCAGATTGGGGATGGGGCTGTATTTATTCCCTAAACTCCTTCCCCATGGGCTGGCTGTATCCCTCCCTCAAGGGTCACAGGTACTGTCAGGTGGCCGTCACTCAGCCCACTCTGTCTGGGTTCTGGTGATCATTTCTTATGGTCATCCCTTCAGGCCTAGGGATATAGGATATACTTCCCTTAAGGGATTTCCTGTTATGCCTTATCAGTAATCTCTATTATGCTCTGTTCAGATCACCCATGACCCAACTGAGTCACCATGTTCTATGGACAAGTCTGAGGTGTCCCAGATTTGGGTTTTGTGGGGCATCGTGGCAAGGTGGGCTGGTGGCATTGGCGGTGAAAGAATGAAAGGTGGAACAAAAGAGAAACGTTTATTGAATAAACCGCAAGGGAGCAGCGGGCATGACAGCGAAGGAGAGACAGCCTGCCGCGAGGCGATGGTGAGGGACTGTAACTATAGGGTGGAGCGAGGAAGTGTGGAGATATATGGAGTTTTCCCCTATTTGGTAATCTTAGGTAATGTGCCTGGTTGTAATTGGTCGGGGAGGGCCTACTGGATATTTCAAGGTGGGTCCCTCAGTGAGCCTGTTTGTGTCAATGCAGTAGTCACTATGGGCCCTGCTACCTTGTTCGAGTTTCCATTATTCAAGTCTGTGGCCTAAAATCAGCTTCCCCTTGTGAAAAACTCATGACTAAGTCTTTGGCGGGACAAGTGCTGGGTAATAGGTGAGGGAAAGAGCAGAATGCCTGAGACTCTGCTTGGCAATGTCCTTCATCAATTCTATTGGAAAGATCACAACACTAATAAAAATTCAAAATAATTGAAAGAGAATCAAAAAGAAAAAGGGATTCTAGAAAACTAAAATTGGAAAGAACATTGACACTTGTTTGGGAACGGATTTGGACTCACATTCTGAGGACAGCGTTCATATCTACACTATCATTACATAAAACAAGTTTGGAGCTCTGGTCTCTTTTAAGGACACTAATTCTATCATGGGAGTCCCACCCTCATGACCTTATTTAAAGTTAATTACCCCCCAAAGGCCCACCTCCAAACACCATCACATTGGTGGCCAAGGCTTCAATATATGAGTTGGAATGTGGTGGTGGGGGGGCACAAGTATTCAGTTTATAACAGTCCCTGACGTAAAGACCACCTTCCATTGCAGTTGAGTTTAAGAGCCATAGTTTACTTGGATGTAGCACATGGATGGTGATTGGTTGGTGTGGTCATGTGCTTTCTCTTGGGGAATTTGAACAGGAGGTTTACAATTAGTCTCTAGTCCTAGAAGCAATAGGAGCTACCAAATCAAGTAGTTGAGTCATGACAACATGGTGGATAAAGCACCAGAATAGGAAAGAGCAGATACCATCTGCTGAGGGAGGCCACTAGAGAAGATGGTCTCCTTAATGACCTTCCAGTTCCTTCTCAAGCAGGTCCTTTCCTTGAAATAGCCCTAGATAGCTTTAGACTTAACTAGCTACAAGTCCAGAAGAGTTTCTCTTCCAATAAAAGTCCTAGGATTGAGTATGATTGAACTGATGGGGTCACATGACCATCCTGAGTCCATCACTGTGCCCTGGGCAGTGGAACTGTCATTGACTGGGTCACGTGCCCTCGCCAGGAGCCTGGGGAATGGGGTCTATCCCACCTGAAGCATAGTATGCTATCGTCAGAAGGGAGAAAGGATACCAGGCATGCCAGAAGAAGAAGCCCATGTCATCTAAGCAAAACTTAGTTTCTTACCATCTGAAAAAGCCCATGGAATGCAAGTACCATTCAGAGAAGTCAATACCCTGTTTTCTCTATCCTGTACCAACGTCCGATT
Source organism: Meles meles (assembly GCF_922984935.1). Lineage (NCBI taxonomy): Eukaryota > Metazoa > Chordata > Mammalia > Carnivora > Mustelidae > Meles > Meles meles. Next base: position 81,130,358 of record NC_060069.1, on the reverse strand, counting down.
CTGCAGCCATAATTGGCATAGCCCTGGTGACAACAAGCTTACCAGATCTCTAGGTGGCTGCCTAAGGTATAGCTGAGCAGCCCACGCTGTCAGCGGGTTCTCCTTTACAATGTCCCCAGCCTGCCCGTTGCCAGTTCTTTTTGGTCCTGTTTCCATCCTAATGTAACATTTCCAAATGGCTTCCCTCCTCCACATGACAGTCTTTTGAATTTCAGAAGATAGTGAACAATTAAGAATGATTACAGGGAAATTAAAATCATTTCCTGAAAGGGACATATTTTCTCATTGAACCTACACGTAACATTAAATAACTCACTCCTACTCCATTAAAAGAAACAAGCCCCAAGCCAAAAACAATAGGAATCCAAATATCCCTTCTTCCTTTCCCCCACATGAAAGCTTTTATAACAACCATATTGCTATAAATAATATGGTGTGCTGTTGAATGAGTGAGCCCCCGGCCTACATAATGATGTTAGCTGTGTGGAGCGGCAAGTCCCCTTCTGGATGTGGGACACAACAGCGGTTTATATGGACAGCCAAATCTGACTAGCAGGGAAATAGAATGAGGCTGCTTCCAATTGGTTTTGTTTAATGATATCTCACTTTTAAATGCTGCTTAAAGAGTTACAAATGGTTAATTGATCTGTAAATGAACCTAGAAGCACCTGGGATATACACCAAAGGGCGCTCTTGGGATCTAGTGACTCATTGTGCTCGTTGCAGAATCAAATCCTTTTAGCACCCTGGCAGGGCCTCCTGTAGCTAGGGGTTCTGACTGAGTCTCAACGTGAGAAGATTCCGGTGACAAGAAGATAGTGCCCCAGCTGTTATCTCTGGGCACCTGGTCCATTGGCTCAGGCCCCCACAAGACCTGAGCTACCTGCCCCAAGAGGGGCAAAGAGACTTCCTAATCCGATATAGTGAGGTCTCTTTAAACCTGGAAGGGCTGGCTGTTAGGGGACAAAGGTTGTACTTTTCAGCAGGTCATCCTGGGAAGCGTAAGGTCAAAGGTCACAGCCTTAGCCCTTCAGCTCCCGGGAGCCTTTTACAAATCTTGCAAACGTCCATCAGTGGACAGAAAAAGGAATTTTTATTGGCTGTCCTCATCTGGCTCTAAGGTCCCTAGTCCCACGAAAAGCAGGAGAAAGCTTATAACTTGCTGCTTTAAGGTAACTTATCCATTTCCCAAAGAGGAGTTTGGGTCACTGTTTAGTAATTTCAAAATTACAGCTTCTTATTAGAGGTGGTCTTCGTACCATTCACCATGTTCTTATTACTCTCCTCCAAGTTGTCCCTTGCCTACCAGCTGTGTCTTAAAGCTTTCCTGCCTGGGCTTCGGGGACAGTATCTCTGCTTGCAAACCTTGCACTGCCTCAGTATCCAGTCTGTGCCCTGTGACCTCCCATGTGCTGTGGAGACCCCAATGATCCTTGGCTGCTTTGTTGTCTCACTCCATGACATGACTCCATGAGGCTGTCTCTGGTACCACCCCCGGCCACTGCTGCTCTGTCATCTCCAGCTAGCCCGGATCCGCTGTGTGCTCTATGTGGAACTTGTTTGGGATGCCCTTGGGCTCTCCCTTAACCGGGTTAGGGATTCCAGTATGTCAGCCCTGTGATGGATGGAGCAGATGCTTCTGGAGAACACCACAGCAACTAAACCCACTGTTCTTTCTGAGCCTGTCTTTCGACTCTTCTCAGACTTCCCAGACCCCTGACCTCTGTCTACTAAGGCTTGTCATAAATTCTTCGTTCTGACCTCCAGTCTTTGCTTCTGATTGGAAAGGGAACTCGGGTGCTTAAAAATAACAAAATAATGTTTTTGTTTATTTTTAACCACCAGTGTTGTGTTTATTCTACATCATGGCATGACACTTTGGTTTTTTTTTGTCTGAACAAATTTATCAGGTATAATATTATATACCATAGTATTCATAATATTCACCATAATATATACCCAAATAATATGGAACTCAATGATTTTAGTAAATCTATAGAATTGTACAACAATAACCAAAATTCAGTTTTAGAGCATTCCTATAACAAAAAAGTCCTTGTGCCTATTTGCAATTAGTCCCTGTTCTCACTCCTAAACCCAGGTAACCTCTGATCTGTTTCGTCTCCATAAATGTGCCTTTCTAGACCTGTTTTCATCACAGAATTGTATAATTCACAGCCTTTTGGTCTAGCTTCTTTTACTGCATGTGATGTTTTTGAGACTGATTCACGTTCATCCGTTTAATTGCTGAATAGAATTCTATAAATAAAACACAGTGTGTTTATCCACTTACCATTTGATGGACATTTGGATAAGTTTCTGGGTTTGATTGTTATCAATAATGTCACGAACATTCATGTACATGTCTTTATGTAGTCATATGTTTTCATACCTGAAAGTGGAATTCCTTGGTCATATGGTAAATTTGTGCTTAACTTTTAAAGATACTATCAAACTGCTTTCCATAGTGGAAGATCTGAGGGTTTCAGTTCATGTTTCTCCACATCGTCACTAACTGTTGGTTAAATTTTTTTAAAAATTATGGCATTTTTAGTGGATGTGCAGGAATGTCTCATTGTGGTGTTTTGTGTATTCCCTTAATGACTAATGAGGTGAACTTCTTTTGTTGTGCTTGTTAGCCATTCATGTGTCTCTCATATTTCATCGGTGAAAAACTATTAAAATCATTCATCCATTTTTTTTTAGCTGGGTTATATATCTTTTTATTTATTTACATTAGTCATCTTTATATATTCTGGATACAAGTTCTTTACCATGGATATGACTTGCAGAATTTTTAAACTAGTTCATATCTTATCATATGGTCTGTTCTATTTATTTATTTATTTATTTATTATTTTTTTTTATTTCTTTTCAGCGTAACGGTATTCATTGTTTTTGCACCACACCCAGTGCGTTCTTAAGTGGAATGGTTTTTTATTTTTGGGAAGTCCAATTTATCATTGTTTTCTTTTATGGATTGTACTTTTGGTGTCCTATCTATCTTTTCCAAACCTAAGTTCATGAGGACTTCTCCTGTTTTCTTCTAGGTGGTTTAGAGTCTTAACTCTTTTTTTTTTTTAAGATTTTATTTATTTATTTGACAGAGACAGGAAGAAAGGGAACACAAGCAGGGGGAGTGGAGAGGGAGAAGCAGGCTTCCCACGCAGCAGGGAGCCTGATGTGGGACTCTATCCCAGGACCCTGGGATCACGACCCGAGCCAAAGTCAGATGCCTAACAATTGAGCCACCCAGGTGCCCCTATAGTCTTAACTCTTAAATGTAAGTCTATGATCCATTCTCAGTTGATTTTTGTGTAGGATGTGGGATACGGTATATGGTCTTTTTTGTTTTTCTGCATGGGGATAACCAATTATTATACTAGCAATGTTTTTTGAAAACACCATCATTTCCAATTGAATAGTGTTGGGTGCCATTGCTGAAAGCCAATTGTCCACAAACATAAGGGCTTACTTCTGAAGTCTCTGTTCTCTTCATTAATCTGTATGCCTACCCTTTGCTAATACCACACTCTCTTGGTTAATAAAGCTTTGTAGACAGTTTTGAAATCACATAGTTTAAGTCATCTAATACAGCTCTTTTTCAAAATTATTTTGATTATTTAAGTTTATTGCATTCCATATAAATTTTGGAATCAGCTTGTCAAGTTTTACAAAATCCTGTTGAATTTTGATAAGGTATATTGAATTTTTAAATCCATTTGGGGAAAAATGCCATCTCAACAATGCTAACTATTCCAATCTGTGACCATTCACGTTACTTAGATCTTCTTTAATTTCCCAGTAATATTTTGTGATAATTTAGTTTGTAAGACTTGCATTTCTTCAGTTTATTTCTAACTATTTTATTGTCTTTGATTTTGCCAAAAAATTTTTGTTTTACTAATTTTGGATTGTTCATTGCTAGTATAAAAATAAAATTGGTTTTTGTATATTGATTTATATTCTGTGACCGTGCTGAATTTATTCAGTAGTTATAGTCAACTTTTACTTTTTGGCTGATTACCTTCTTGTCTGTTAAATGTTTTTATTCCTTTGTTGATTTGAGAAACTATTTCTTTGAGCTGTTTTCTCTAATGATTATATTATATACTCATCACAATCTACTTCAGAATAAAATTAATTCTCTTAAAATGTAGAAATGTTGCTCCAATATAGTTCCATGTTCCATTCATCCCCCCCTTTGTACTACCATATATATATATACACACATACATATATATATACACATATGTACATACATTATGTACTGTTATATACTATATACTAGTGCTATATGTATTATTACATACATATACATCTTTACATTTTATAAACTCGACATAGTATTTAAAATTGATTTATATAGTGTTAATGTCTTTTAATATTAAACCAAAGTACTTTCATTTCTCATAAATCTTCATTAGTAATAAGTTTTTACAATCTTGATTTATGGGGTATAAAAAGTATTTTGGTTTAATACTTTTCAGAATTATGCTTCCATTTTAGAAACTGGCCCACTCTGACCTCAGTGACCACTCTGCTGAACTGATCCCTTGACTACTGTCTTCAATCATCTGGATTCCAAGCTTCTTTTTAAATAAGAAGTGCCTAGTCCTTTTAGATTTAGTGTTCTTCCCTGTTCCTTGACATTATCATAAGTCCCATAATTGGAATCTTCTGTTTTCACACTGAGTCTGGAACTCAAATTCCAGCTGATTCTTGAGCTGTTCTAGTCCTGCACCACGTGATGCTATGACTGCCAGATTCTAACATCTACCTCTGCAGACATGGCAGATCAAGCTTTTACCAAACAGAAAGGCATCCATTAAAAAAACCTGGGGGTACTCTTGATCAGGAAAATGATAAAATTAATAACCAACCAATGATGGTTTTATCAATGCTTTGCTGTCTCTGCCGTAGCTTGCATGCCCCCTAGCTTCTGTTGTGCTGTGTCTTTGGTATTTCTACCTCCCCAGTAGTCCATGTACTATTCTCTTTCCACCTCGGGGCCAATGCTTCTCCCAGAGAAGCTCTGTGGTTTGGTTACTGATGATCCTTTAATGTGGATCCTTTCACGTGTGGTCTCTGTACCTGATCTAGTACTGTTATCTCTGGGCAAAGAGACATTGTAGGGCATGGGAAGCCCACCTGCCCTTATTTGACCTATGAGGATTCTTCTTGTTTCTCTTTGTTTTCATCCTATCACAGAAATCGCCCTCAGATGGAAGCTTTGTACGCTGAATGAGTTTTCATCTCCATTTAGTCTTGGACTGTTTTGTTGTATCTTCCATTTTACTCTCTTGTCAGGACAGAAACAAGTCTGATCCTGCTACTGCTTCTCTCCATTTTTTCCCCACCCCCCTCCCATTTAACACATACTTTCCCCAAATTGACACTGGTTGGCTGAATAGTAAACACCCCCCCCCCCCAAAAATATGTTCGTGTCCTAATCCCTAAAACCTGTGAATGTGACCTTATTTGGAAAAAGGATCTTTGCAGTTGTAATAAAGATCTTGAGATGAGATCAACCTAGATGGGCCCCAAGTCCAGTGATAAGTGTCCTTATAGGAGACAGAGGAGAAGACAAACACATATGGAGGAGAAGGCCATTTGAAGGTGGAGTCAGAGATTGGAGGGCTAAAGTCACAAGGAACACTGATGAGCCACCAGAAGCTGAAAGAAAGACAAGGACTAAATTGCATCCTAGAGCCTTTGTAGGGAGCACAGCCCTTCTCACACCTTGATTTCAGAGTTCTGGCCTCTGGAATTGTGAGACTACATTTCTCTTGTCTTAAGTCACCACATTTGTGATAATCTTTGACAACTGCCCAAGGAAACTAAGACACTGATCTTTTCCCAAAACTGACTAACCACCTCCCCGTGGAAATCAGTTAGCAAGCAGATTAAGCTCAAGCTTTGTGTCTCTTCAAATCTTGCCCTACGTTTGATTTTGGCTAAAATTCTTTTCTTTCCTAGTCCCCTCCTCATTCCTATCCCTTTGCCAATATTTCCTAGCATCTATATTGATAGGAAGCAATATTGCATTATTCCTTCCTTTATTGCGATAATGCAATGAAGCAATATTGCATTATTCCTTCCTTCTCTATTTTATCGCCATAGAACTATGTAAAAAACAAGTAGGAGGTGGGGCAAAGGACTAATGCCATATACTGGGGACCAACCACAATTATTAGAGAGGCCTCCAAAATTTCAGCATGGTGATTTGATTTCTATATAGGCGTATTTCCACTCAGTTCTGGCATTATCCCAGAGCTTGGTATAAATTCACTTACACAGCCAATGAGAATTAATAAAGCACCTGTCTACATGGCTGTCTGAGAGATTGAGACCTGCCCTTTTCCTCTAAGGGGCTCAGCTCACTTAATTTGATTAACTATGAACGTACATAGGTTCTCTTCCCTTCCCTAGAGGTCAACTCTAAGGAGGGTCAGTCAGGCTTAGGTTGGTAGAATTTGTAGTTACTGCCAAAAAATCCCCCCCCCCCTTTTAAGATTTCATTTATTTATTTGGTAGAGATCTCAAGTAGGCAGAGAGAGAGGGGGAAGCAGGCTCCCTGTTGAGCAGAGAGCCCGATGAGGGGCTTGATCCCAGGACCCTGAGATCATGACCTGAGCCAAAGGCAGACACTTAACCCACTGAGACACCCAGGTGCCCCCCCAAATTACCTTTATGTTTATTGATGTCCTTAGGGGATCAGACAACTCCTCACCTGTCTCCCTAACAGGAATCCATATCAGATCTATAGTATTACAGTGATTTAATGAATTCTCTTCCATATCAGTTAGCATAGCTTAATGATCATGTCCTGGATACTTGTTAAAACATAAACTGAGTCAGCTTAGTGCTATTTATCTCACAGTACTGGGTGCTGTGAAATAAAAAAGAAGAAGGCTCTTGGTCTTCTGCCCATGGTAAGTATACGTATAGGTTCCTGATGGCTTCAAGCATCATTTCTTTTTCTCTGAATTTCACTTTTCTTTTTCGCTCTGTAATAAAAAAGTAATATATACCTACAGCAGAAAATAATATGCTATCAAAATTAGGGAAATAAAACATCACCCATACTTCCAGCATGTGTAAGTAACTACTGATAATATTTGGGTATCTTAAATATGCCAAATTTACCAAATATATTTGGGTATATCTTTGATTTCTCTGCAGAGGTGGATAATTTTTGCTTCTGTCAAAATAGGCTCATACTGTATATATTATTTTGTGAATTGTTTTTTGAGTGCACGGTGCATTGTTGAACATTTTTCCATAGTCTGTTAGAACTGGCAGGAAGAAGTACCATTCTTTTGACAGCAAGTTTTGTTTACCTTAACAGCCGGCTGATTCTAGCAGTCTCCTACTGGACCATGCTGTTGACTTGCAGAGGGATCTTCCAAAAACACTGCTTACACTTCTATTCCCAGAGCTGAGTCCTTGATGAGTGTTCTGCCTTCGGCCTCCCTGCAATGCCCTGAGCCGGGAGCCTTCAGGAGATTTTCGTGCCAGGCTGTCCTCAGCAGACTCTCGTTGACTTATGTATATTTGTTTTGCATCATTTCTCACATAAATCCCTTTTTCAAATAAGGTTCCCTCCAAAGTGCTTTGCTCATTGTTCCCTAAGAGGCCCCTCAACCTCCCCATCTTTGCTAAGAAATATTTCCTCTGCCCATGTAGCCTCCCTCACCTACTTTCATTCCTTGCCTGGCTTCTTCTCTGTCCTTAATGCCCAAATCTTTTCTGACACTACCATAGTCTCTTTAACAGCCCTGGCCTCCAGGATCTCTTCCTCTAGAGTGTGTATCCGCTAGATCACTCATTCTGATGTAGAGGGTAGGCGGCTAGCCGTCCATGAATGTCTGTACGCTACCCAGCCAGGAAGGGAGCCCTACTGCGGGGTGGGGGTGGGGGGGAGTAAGGTGGGGAGCTGAGTCCTTCACCTCTTTGCTTCATCAGGATTTAGAAGTTACCAACTGGACAACGAAAGATGCCTATTGACATGGTAATCGATGTATAATGATGACAAAGAATTGACCTATGGGCAGATAATGTGTGAAAATGAAAAGACCATGGAACAAATCCAAAATGATAACATGAGGTAACTGAGACATTGAAAAGTATTCAATTATGTGAAACAACAGCAGCAACATTAATAACAACAACCATGAAACTATGCATGGAAAATAAAAATATGCAAACCAAGCAGATACTGACAAAAATGTTAAAAATTGGAAATCTAGATTAATGTGAGTTTTTCCTTCATGCTTTCATGTATCCCTCTTTCTTTTTAGATGACTTGGTGATACAGTTATGGTAGAAAAATTTTTTAAATGTATTTTATTTGCAAGAGTAATACGTGTGCATTGTAGAAACCTCAGACAATATAGAACTTGAGAGAGTACAGAGTGAGAGCTTGATCTTTATAGCCCCAGATGAGTTTTATTTTAAATGTGATGAAAGCCTAAGGAGTCTCCTACAGTAACTTTCAGCAATCTGTCAAAAGGAAGCACTTAAATGAGAAGGAATCTCATAGGATCCAAGATCTGCTCTTTACAACACCTCCGTTTTGAATGTGACTGGAACAAAAGAGTGAGCGAACACATCTTTTATAAAGATACATTAGATATGAAGTAGAATGACAATAGCTTTCTTACCCTAAGAAGACCAACACATTTGAACTGAAACAAGGAAATTTTAACCCATTAATGTATGTTTAGAAAGACCTTCAGGTTGCTTATTTTTCTCAGCCTCATTGGGTAAGGGTGACTTTATGTGGAAAGCCCTTCTGAAGTGTGATTTAGATTTAGTTTTGCAAGGGTGAAGATGAATGGTTCTGTAAGTCCAGTTAATTTAGATGTTTAATGAGGGCAGATTCTTTTCTCCCTTTCCTCTGAAATAAGATAGTGACTAGAGAAGCTTTTGACACAATGCCTGGGGCTGAAAAATTTCCCCTTCCTTCCTATAATATTTTAGATTTAAATGGCCGTGAAATAAGAATTTGAAATATACTACCTTAGAAATCATTATAGTTCACCAATTCTCTGCAGCACATGGGTTTCCTTTGGTGAAACTGTGACATCATCTCCTATTGCACTGGCTAGGTGACTGCCATGATGTGCCCGTCAGTGCCTGTGAGTATGCATCACAACTTTCAGAGTGGGGGTCAACAACTTGGGGGAAAACATCCCAGAGACAATAGTTAAGTGTGTGTGTATGTGTGCACGTATGCGTGCATTGATTTAGGTATAATTAATATGCAGTGTTATTAGTTTCATGATTATTATGTGATTAGTTTCATGATTCCACTATTCCCTTCTTAGTGCTCTTCAAGATAAGTTTACTCTAAATCCCCTTTATTTCACCCATCTCCCCTCTGACAACTACTAGCTCTCTGTATTTAAGAGTCTGCTTTTTTCCCCGCTTTTTTCATTTGTTCATTTTTTTAAATTCCACATATAAGTGACATAAAGTAATATTTGTCTTTCTCTGACTTATTTCACTTAGTTTTATACTCTCTAGGTCCATCCATATTGTTGCAAATGGCAAGGTTTCATTCTTTTTATGGCTGAGTAATATTCCAGTTTTTATGTATACCACCTCTTTATCCATTCATCAGTCAGTGGACATTTGGGTTGGTTCCATATCTTCACTATTGTAAATAGTGCTGCAGTAAACATTGGGGTGCATGTATCTTTGCAAATTCTTGTTTTCATTTTTTTGATAAATACCTAGTAGTGGAATTACTGGATCATATGGTAATTCTATTTGTAAGTTTTCTGAGGAATCTCCAGACATTTTCCACAGTAGCTACACCAATTTGTAGTCCCACCAACAGTGCATGAGTGTTTTATTTTTCTCCACATCCTCACCAACACTTGTTATTTCTTGTGTTTTTCATTTTAGCAATTCTCAAAGGTGTAAAGTGATTTCATTGTGGCTTTAATTTGCATTTCCCTGATGATGAGTGATATTGAGCATCTTTTTGTACGTCTCTTGGTCATCTTTATGTCTTCTCTGGAAAATGTCTTAAAGTCCTCTGCCCATTTTTAATTGGATTATTTAGGGTGGTTTTGCGTGTGTGTGTGTGTATTGAGTTGTAAAAGTTCTTTATATATTCTGGATACTAACCCTTTACTGGATGTGTTATTTGTAAATATCTTCTCTCATTCAGTAGGTTGTCTTTTGTTCTGTTGGTGGTTTCCTTTGCTGTATAGAAGATTTTTGTTTTGGTATAGTCCCAACAGTTTAATTTTGCTCTTATTTCCCTTGATAGGTCAGGAGACCTATCCATAAAGATGTAACCAAAGCCAATGTCCAAGAGATTGTCCATGCTTTCCCTTGGGAACTTTATGACTTCAGGTCTCAAGCTTAGGTTTTTAACCCGTTTTGGGTATTTTTTGAATATGGTGAAAGAAAATGGTTTAGTTTCTTTCTTTTGCATGTAGCTACCTAGTTTTCCCAGCACCACTTGTCAAAGAGACTTTTTTCCCATTGCATATTTTTGCCTTGTTTTTCATAGATTGGTTGACCGTATAAGTGTGGGTTTCCTCCTGGACTCCATTCTATTCCATTGACCTTTATGTCTATTTTTTGGTGCCAGTACCACACTGCTTGGATTATTATAGCTTTGTAGTATATCTTAAAATCTGAAATTGTGATACCACCAACTTTTCTATTAAGATTGTTTTGGCTGTTTAGGTTCTGAGGAGCATGTGTCTGAAAAATTACCATGTTACCAACACACAGAATGACTGTGTGGAAAGATGTGGATGTTGATGTCTGAGTAAAATATCCAGAAGCATCAAATTTGGAATGTGAATACGTTTGGGGAATACCTTAACTGATTTCTCTTATATTTTTTCTTTCATGTATATACAAGAGTGAAATTTTGGGCACACAAGTCCAACTAAGTCAAACGACTCTTTTAAAATAAAAAAGTTTAAGGGATAAAAAAGCATTGTGTCCTAACAATTGACCATAGTTTTTATTTTAGTGTTATACAAAGTAATAATGCGTCTTATGCTTAATGATATCTTAAACTGACAAATATTTCGGACCAGTTTGTTCTATTATAAGGCAATAGCAGAAATCATACTAATGGTTACTAAGTGAGGAGGAATTAATGACATTTGTAAGGATAAATAAATAAACTGACCACATGTCCTCATTTCCCCCCAGTTTTATGTCCAGGTTCTAGGTGAGCTTCTGAGAATTTACCTACCATGAAGAGGCCTGAGCAAAATAATCTGAATTGTGAATTTCCTATTTTTCTATACCTGTTTCCTATAGTATTATGGCACTTTGTCTTGAACAGATAGAGTGAAGGATAAATATGGAAATCTTGCTGATATATCTGATATGTCACAAGTTTCTAATTAAGAAAATATCTTATCAGTGGCTATGGGTATAGTTCAAGTGTTAATTGAAAAGCTTAACTGTCCTTATGTTTTCATTTTAGACATGTGGCCAGTGGTGTGAGAAAATTTGTATTGAGTTTGTCCTCAGCGTTTCCTAGTGGGGGTTGTCTGGTGAAACTCGCCTCCAGGGAAGCAGAAGTGTCTATATCTGGAAGTTTCTTCTATTCAGCAGAGCTCGAGTATTTCCAATTTGGCCTCTCAATTTTACTTTCTCTGTTATTCCAAAACCTGTGCCCATGCAAATGTAGGCCCATTGTTACTTTGATGGCTGCTTCAATTTGTCAGAATATAATAAATTTTTCTCCAAACCCAGATGTTAAGAATTTCTGATAAATAGCAAACTCTCATCCTAACAATTTCTCTTTTAACCACAAATAATAATAGGCACATAAAGTGGATTGCCATCTGTACACTTGCATGTTTAAAATTCTTCAGATAGTAGCAGATTCTTTTCTGTTTTGAATGAATCCGGTTTTGCCTGGCTGCATAATTGAATGTTTCCTGGCCCCTGCTGGCTCTCATTTCCAATGGCAAAGAAACCTTAAATCCTAAGTGGACTCGGCACTAAGCATTTGTTTTTACTTGACTTGTAGGAAATTGAGTTAATCAGAAATGCACCAAGTAATTGGGAAAAACATGTTTTCTTGAGCAAGAATAAAGTATTATGAAATATTTTAAAAGGCTGATGGAAAGAATCCCTCAAAGCTACCAAGCACGGATTATTTAATTGTTCTGAAATGTCGAGACTTTTAATGTTGAATTTTCCCCCTCCCTCATAATAAAAATAAGGCTTTTTAAAAATGATATTCATAAAATGGCACTGTTGAAAGACTTTCTCCCCCACAAGGTTCTTGTAGTGAGGAGCAGCGTGCAAAGAGATTGAGAACCAGGTCTCGGAGGCGGGCTCACCCCAAGTAAACCTCAATTCTGCGGCTTCCTGCCTGTGTCACCTTGGGCAAGTTATTTCACTTCTCTGTGTCTCATGTTTCCTCATCTCTGTAGGTGTCAAAACATACTACCTCCCTATGGGATTGTGTGCAGATTAAATGAGTTAATAATATATAGAGAGTGTTGCTGAGAACTCCTAGGATATAGGAAATGCAGAGTAAGTCTTAGTGCCGTTAGTAATCGCTGGGGTCCCCTGGTAGAGCCTGTTGGAGAAACTGACTTCCTAACCGCCCTGCTTTTAATAAACTGAGATGGAGACTTAGCAGTTACAAAGTGCCTACTCTGCAATTCCTACAACCATCCAGAGAGGCACATTCTTGCACCATTTTGGGGAGGCTGCCGAGGCACAGGGAGGGTGAGAGTCCTGCTCCGTGGTGTGCAGGAAGGAAGGGGCATGGCAGAGGCGGGGTTCATCCCCAGCTCCCGCTGACCAGGCGCTCCACAGTGCTTCCGCATTACCATGAAGATTCTACAATGAGCATGAGAAGATAGGGTGCGGGTTCAGTAGCCTGCGCTCTGTTTCTAACCAGCTCTGTCACTGCGACTCAATGATCCTTTGACGTTAATGCCAAGGAATTCCAAATATCAGGTAATGAATTGAGACCAGCTGAGACCCAGCTGAAATTGCAGAGTAAGTGACAGTTCAGCACTCTGCGATCTCGTAAACTCCACAGCTCTCTGAATGCACCCTGCTGAATCTACAGGCATCCCTCTCGTAGGTCAGCTGAGAACAGCAGCACGGAGATTTATAATGACACCCTAGGTCACAGGCAGGGTGACAGAGCTGGGTTTGGAACCCAGTCCTTTGCTGGCTACAGCAGACCTCTGGCCACCACCTCCTGACCTGTCTGAGGTTGTTGGTTATACAAGGCCCAGGATAGAGCAAGCCCTTGCAAGGGAAAACTGGCAGAATGAGATCACTAAGAACGAGGGAGGGGTGCCCGAGTGGCTCAGTCATTTGGGTGTCTGCCTCTTGATTTTGGCTCAGGTCATGATCTCCAGGTCCCTGGGTCTAGCCCCGTGCTGGGCTCTGTGCTCAGCAGGGAGTCTGCTTGGGATTCTCTCTCTTCCTCTCCCCCTGTGTGTGCACACACACTCTCTCTCAAATAAATTAAAAAACAAAAACAAACAAACAAAAACGAATAAGGGAAAGTACTAGAAATGCCTTGAAAACCACCACCCTTTTGTATCAAGAGTTAGCACGTAGAGCCTTCTACGACTGTGGAAAGGAACAAAGGAGTTCTATTTGGAGCTCTTCTTTGCTGCACATTTCTAACACCAGCTCAGGATGTAGAGGGGCACAATAATGATACCACCGTGGTCTCATGGAGACTTCCAGGAGCACCTTCTTTAGAGTGTTCCAGAAGATACATATTAAAATAAAGAGCAGTATCTGTACCTGTGCCTGGTGTGTGAGGACTGCTGCCATGACGAAATACTGTAGATCGAGGGGCTGAAACAATAGACATTTATATTCTCATGACTCTGGGGACTGGAAGTCTAAGATCGGGGAGGGGAGTCAGCAGGGTCCATTTTCCCTGCAGCCTCTCTCCTTGGCTTGCAGATGGCTGTCCTCTCCCCGTGTCTTCACAGGATCTTCCTTACCTGTGTACCGGCGTCCTCCTCTCCTCTTCTTATAAAGACCCCAGTCTTATTGATTAGGGCCTGCTTTCATGACCTCCTTTCACCTCAATCACCTCTTTAAACCCCCTTCTCCCTGTATGACTGTAATACCCGTAATCCAGTCACATTCTGAGGTACTTACTGAGACTGAGGACTTCAACATATGAATTGGGGTGGGGGGGGGGACAGAATTCAACCCATTACTACATCTCTGTCTACATTTATATCTCCATCTCCACTGATACCATCACCTGTGGGTCTTACTTGAATCTGAAATAATAATAACTCTTCCAAGTCTAACTGTATGACAATAACAGGATTCCTATCTAATTTCCCACCTTAATTAGCATGTAGCCTGTTAGCACAAATTTATTGGGCATGAGCCAGCCACGAGCCGATTCCCGGACACCTGAGGCCTGTCGCTCCATTGATGTTGGGAAGGGTGAGCGCAGCTGGGTGATCACGTCACGGAGCTTCTGGTGGGCCGTCATAGCCCGTGCGGCGTCCAATCGGAAAAGGCCCACTGCGGGCCGCAAGAAAGGGGCTTGCTCTGTAAAGCCTGCCTCTGGTCTCCATTCTTCCGTTCTCTTTGAGCCGGATTGGAGGCAGACACTTGTCAATACACGAGAGGTGCAGATGTGAATGTGGGACAATGTACTTGCTCCCTTGAAGGAAGCAGCCTGGGTGAAAACTAGACTGTGCAGGATTTTCTTTTCTTGTCTTTTTTCTTCGTTTTAAGGAATCCAGTTTATCCAAGAATCTGGCATTTTCCCATACATTTCCCTTCCTCCCTTCCTGCCTCCTTCTTTCCTTTGCTTCCTGTCTCCTTCTCTCAATTATTCATACAGTGAGGGCCTGCTCTGTATAAGGCACTCTGCTTGGTCCTGTGGGGGTTGGAACGGTGACTCAGAGGTGTTCTGCCTCGCATGTTTTGTTCTGATAACTGCATCCCCAGTCTGGTTCGGGTTATGCTTTCAGAGAAGCCTGAAAGCCATCTTGGCTTACAGCATGCTGATTTCCGCCCCCCCTCCACTCCCCCACCCCACCCCTGTGAAATTGGCAGGACTCTTAGGTCAGCCCCTAGCCACCTTCCCACACCTCCTCCCCCTCAGCCAGTGCCCAGGGAAGTTCCTGACCCCTCTGGGCCTGTGGTGATCATCACCCTTTGTCTTGCCTACCAGGCTGCTTTATTTTCCTCTTTCTCTGAGCTGTTCCTTTGGATTCCTCCCACTTCTTCCTCTTCTTATTTTGACTCTTTTCTTGATACACATTGATCATCTCCGATGAGCCAGCTTCGTGTGAAGACATGAAGGTTCTAATGATCTGCTTCCTCTCTGCCCACTGCTGTTTATTCCAGGGAACACAGACATCTTCAAGAACTCCCTCCTGGGAGCCCAGGGTAAGAAGGCCTCCTTTGTCCCTTTCCGCAACACTCACCCCCCTCTGAAAGTTATTTCTCAACCACTGAACAGTAGGTAGTAGACTTATTTTCTAAAGTCAAGAGTGGGAAGGTCACGAAGGGTCAAGGATGAGCCAACACAATGTGGAATGCAGGTTAGAAAATGTTGAGATTCATCTCTGGAGTAGAATCCAAAATAAGCTCATATTCTACTGAAAATTTTTCATTCCTATGACCTAATTTAGCAGGAAAGAAGTGGTCATACCTGCTTTCTTTTTTTTTTTTTTAAACACAGAGCTACAGCCAGAATGTGTGTTCTCCCCACACTTGCCAACCCCTGGGAAGACCACCTCTCCCCTCTCCTGTTCATCAGATTCATGCCTCAGGTGAAGTCCTACTCCTCGATGAGGGCTGCTTGGGCATACTATGAGCTCCTTGAGGTCCAGCCTTTGCCTAAGCCAACTTTGTAGCCCAGCAACAAGCAGAGACCAGTATCGGTTAGGGACTCCATAGAAATGTGGGGAACGGATCCAAGAACCTTCTCTAGCCTTCTGCAATTACTCTCCTGCTTAACACTAGCATATTTAGTGTCTGTACCCCTCATTGAAACAGCGATGCACCTCTGACTTGTTAATTAGCCCCTTTAAGACCGAGTGCCTTGTCCTTCCCACACATTGCCGGTTCCTTGAGGAGAGGGACAGTGCTTCATTTCCCCCCGTGTTTCTATTGCCTAGTAGGGAGACGGTGCTCACAGATATTGTTGATTGAAGCACTGTTCCTTTTTGCTTGGCAGCAATGTCTGTTGGAAACCAGTTAGAAAACTGATTTTGCAGAAGCCACGCTTTTATTATAAGTACATCTACAAAAGGGGTCTGGCTTCTGTGTATTTCAAATGGAGAGATCAAGCGTTATCGGACGATTGGTGCTTTGCTGTGTTCAATCACATTTATTAAGCAGTTGCTTGGCACCTGACACTAACCACACGATGTTTCTGCCTCATGTGGGTTCAAAGATAAGAGGGGTGTTTTGCTGCTCGGCCCTGACCAGGGATTAGTGTTTGTCAGCACCAGCTGGCCCCAGATGACCAGGGGGTAGTGTACATGGTTCCAGACACCTGGCCTGGACCTTCTGGGTTGTGACGTGCCCCTGCGCTTACCTAGCGTAGTCCCCACTCTGGCTGGTGCCAAATAGCTGTCTCTTCCCCTATCCTTGGTGGTCCTCTGAGACCCAGAATAGATTTTCCAGCAAGTAAGCTATCTTGACTGGAAAAACTCTGCGCCGTGTTTTCTAAGGAAACTTCAAACTTAGCGTCTCAAGGAATAACGGCAAAGGGGAAATGAACTCTGATAAGGCTAATAACAGGGATTTCAAGTAGCGTTTTAGGAACCCGGTCGCAGAGCATTCACGTGTTAATTCACTGGCGTGTTCTGTGGCAGGAGCACCCCCACTCTGCCCTCCCCCAGTTCCAACTGTTGTGCTGCAGCGGGATTTGGTGTGAGTCTGGGCAGAGCCCCCCCCCCCCCCCCCCCCCCCGCCTTTTTACGAACTGCCCTTCCGATTCTGTTACAGGCAGAGTCTGGTGAAAGTGATCCTTGCCTACCAGTCGCACAAAGACGAGGAGCTCTCCCAGCCTGCTCCTCCGTGCAGCTGCAAACCAGTGCCAGTGCGGGCTGTGCTGTGCGCGCCGGGCTTTTCACCTGAAAATGAGTGGGGAGGGGTCTTGAGTCCCGGAGACCTCCGGTAGTGGGGCGGGGAGGGAGCTGACAGCCGGAGGGGCTGGAGACCGCTGGTCCCCAGGGATCAGCTTGCCATTAGCTGCTTCTTGGAGGCTCCGCGTACCAGTCGAGCATCCTGCCTGTGGTCCAGAGGGTGCTGGCGGCGCATCTTGCGGTATGCCTGCGTGGATTTGAGCCATCGCCCAGAGGCGAGCCCGCATTCAGACACGGTGCACGGGCTCGGGCAGGGCGGCTTGCAGTCAGTTCGAGCGCTCCGCTTTCGGTGTCTGCAGAAGCCTCCCGACTGCATGGATTTGGCTGGCTGATCTGCCGAGGTGACTGCCGGGGAGGACTGGCGAGCCTGATCCGCACTCCAGCTGCTGTGACAACTTCGGGGCTGGCTGTTTACTTCTCTGGGGGCCCGGGACTCTGTTGGGCACCGCAGTCGCTTCTGCCACTGGCCGGGCTCTGAAGTCGGCCGCGAGGACTCCTCTGACGGCATCCCCAGGAAAGGCGGGGGGGGGGGGCGAGGAGGGGTTAAAAGACAGTTGAAACCCCCCCAGCTGCTCAGCCTCCCGTGACTGCCTGTGTTCTGGGGTTCTGAGACGGACCGCGCTGCCCGGGGAAGCAATGCAAGTCTCCATAGCCTGCACAGAGCACAATTTGAAGAGCCGGAATGGTGAGGACCGACTTCTGAGCAAGCAGAGCTCCACCGCCCCCAATGTGGTGAACGCAGCCCGGGCCAAATTCCGCACGGTCGCTATCATCGCGCGCAGCCTGGGGACCTTCACCCCTCAGCACCACATTTCTCTCAAAGAGTCCACCGCAAAGCAGACTGGCATGAAATATAGGTATGGATGTCAGATTCCCTCTGCCCGGGCTTTTTGTGTGCTATACAGGTGCAGTGGGGGGGGGGGGGGAGTTCATGGGTTTTGATAAGTGTGACTTAGCCACGGGTGAGTTGCCTAATTTAGAATTCTCCCGCGTCACGAGAAAAAAGCTCCTTAAGAGAGGGAAAGCCCGAAGTGACTGTGCTGTGTGTATAGTATTTTTTTTTTTTTAAAGGTAGCCTATTTTGTACATTCTCAGGGGCTGGGAACACCTTAGGGACTGTATGAATTCCAGTCTGCGCAGAGGAACACAACTGCTGGAAACTGGTATTGAGATCAGGGTAGTTTTTCAACTGCCAGTGTGATGGTCCTGTTTTATGGCGTAGACTGTAGTTTCCGTGATTGTACTACTCAAATTAGTTTCCCAT
This sequence comes from Meles meles, assembly GCF_922984935.1. NCBI lineage: Eukaryota > Metazoa > Chordata > Mammalia > Carnivora > Mustelidae > Meles > Meles meles. Next base: position 81,111,986 of record NC_060069.1, on the reverse strand, counting down.
CTAGATGCATCTGATTTATCTTTCAAAATACCAAGTCAACAAATGCTATGCAAGCCCTTAAGGAAGTATTGTTGCGGGAAGAAACGCCCATTAAGGTAAATTACATTGAGCACTGATGTCTTTGAATCCCAATTACTACTTGAAATAAAATGGAGAACTTCTTGTGAACTAGGAAGAAAAAGTTAATTGTTTTAATGTGAGTTTCCTCATACATTTTGGAGCTCCCTCTTCCTCTAGGTTGTTTTCCATAGTTGGCAGCCTTCCTGGTAATAGTTGATGTTCTCCTTAATAAAGAATGACTTAAATTTGATAAGTAGAAAATTTCATCATTCGATTAGGTGACTTCTGCCTCCTCATTCTCTCTGCTTTGCACTGAGCCTTCCTGGCTTTATTTCTTTAAACCTACTGCGCTTTTGTCTCAAAGTCTTTACAGATGTAGAGGAGAGAAGCTAATGGCGCATCTTCCAAAAGGCTTTGGTTATTCTAGTGTGCAGATAGGATTTTTGTCAATTATTTACATTGAACTATCCCCCTTTTTGCTAGGAACCCGGTTTTAGGATGGAAAGAACTCAATGTGATTAAAATAATGCACACCTGAGACCTCCCATGTGGGGCTTCTGAAAGAGGCATTTAAACCAATTTCTATAAAAGTTACCCTTGCGAAAGTTTCTTTGTGGAGTTACAGGAGGGCTTCTCATTGCAAAGGCACAGAACACTCTTGTTTTGATATATTTCTGAGCCATTAAGAAAGCAAGCCATGGGTGTGGGTTGGGGGGGAGGGGGTCCCTAAAGCTTTTTTTTAAAGATTATTTATTTATTTATTTGACAGACAGAGATCACAAGTAGGCAGAGAGGCAGGCAGAGAGAGAGGGAGAAGCAGGCTCCCTGCTGAGCAGAGAGCCCAATGCGATGCGGGGCTCGATCCCAGGACCCTGGGATCATGACCTGAGCTGAAGGCAGAGGCTTTAACCCACTGAGCCACCCAGGTGCCCCTCCCTAAAGCTTTTTGTCCCAACTGCAGTAGGATGTCAGCAGCCTGACTTCAGGCAACTCTGCTTTCCCCAGTATTGCCATGGTGGCGAGTGGGGCCCCACAAGGACAGTTTGCTAAGTGAGACTGCAGTCTCCAGTGCACTGGCATTTTGGATGGCTGCTTGTGTGGCCCGTGCCCAGCCCTGCTCCACAGACACTGAGCTGCTCTGCACGCAGCTGGGGTGCTGTGAGGGGAACAAGCTGCCACCTTCATCAGCAGAGTCCAGAGGAAGGCGCCACCCCGAGATAAGGCAGATCCCAGAGGTGACCTGAAGTGTGGCCCGCCAGCATTTTAGCAGCACCTTGAGCTTTGAGCATGAGCACCTTGAGAAGAAGTAAAGAGGAGCACCCTTCGTCTCTTGTGGCAGAGTTTCATAGATGTTCATGCAGCACTGTGTCGGAAGAGTTTAGTTTTACGAAGGCAGGAGATTTCCATTAAGGTTTTTCTGGCAATATTCACAGCTGAGCTCAGGTTGGAGAATAATTGCATGGCTTTACAAAAGCTCAGTGTGCGAGTAAGTTTCACTTGGGCATCTTCTATTACTGGCAACTAAGGACAGCTCTTTTCTGACAAAAAATTTAGCCATCTGTGGTTTTTCAGTTTTCTTTGAGTCATTTGTTGTTTATGGTGACTGGACAAGTTTCTCCACTCCTCTCTTATCCAGAACCATTTTACCTAAGACCGGCAGGTGGTTTTGTTGTGTGTGAGTAGGACTTAACCCCTCTCTCCTTCAAATTCCACTCAGAGTGCCTTTAGGTAAGGGATTATAAGATTACACCAAATGTACACTAAGACTTTCTTAGGGAGAGAAAGGGAGGATGGAGAGAAGGATTAGCTCTATAGTTCATAAAATATGATAGAAATATTTTTATTAGCTGAATTGTCCTTTTTGTTGACCTTAATGTCACTAAAATATCATGTGTGATTGATAACAAATAACAAAAATTAAAAAGTGGCTAATCGTGTTTACAATACCTTTCTCATCCTTAAATAGTTTCTCTAAGCGTGTCTTAATCTGGGATCCATGAACTCTATAGAAGATTTAAAACAACAAAGGGTCTTTTCATACATCTTTTTCCCAAGGGAAGGGCTCCTAGCTTTCATCAGAATCTGAAAATGTCTACTACTCACTTTCCCTTTTTGACAAAAAACAGTGTTAGAGTGAACAATTTTAGTCAACAAATATTTATTGAGCATCTATTTTGTATGAGGAACTCTACTAGAACTGGTTTCACAAAGGTGCAGAAAGCAGACTAGATTTGGGGCTTATATTCAGGTTGGGGAAGCAGACCACAGATAAGAAAATAAATAATAATGCTCTATTAGGAGAGATTCTTTGGAAGGCTATATTTGGAGAGGGTCATGGTCATGCCTGGGCTACCTCAGCTTCTCCATTTTGAGGCTACCATCTCTGCTTCAGTTTCAGAATTATGGTTGCCTCTTGGAGCATGAGGAATTGTGCCCAGATTGGCCACCTATCTGCCAACCCAAGGACTTTTTCTTAAGGCTCCAACCCTGCTGGGTAAGGTGCTACAACCCTGATAAATGAGTAGAATGCCTTTCACTCATTTAATGCCTTGTAATTTTTAAAGCCCCACTCCTATTCTAGCCTGCGATTACCATCCATTAATTAAGAGCTCATGAACTTGGGATTTTAGAAAGAATTAATGTACACTTGTGTGAAGCATCTGAATTTTGCAAGAATAAAATACTCAAAGCCACTGTTACCTTCACATTGCCATTGTGCAAAAATCTTGCATAAAGTTAGCTATTGTTTCAACGCTAAGGATGAAAAAAAAAGTCCACTAGAGAGATCTGCTATTTAAATGCTACTTTCAGCCTGAGAGGACAAGATTCCACCTAACGTTTATCCTGGGGACTATCCTGTATGTAAATAAGACTATTTCATTTCTTACAGTTTTTACACTTGTGCTTTGTTAATACATGAGAGTTACTTCATTTTAGTTTTTTGTGTGTTTTTAATCTCAGAGTTCATCACACTGTGTTAGAGTTTGCTGTATACTCTGTACCCAGACATGATATATGTAGACACATATACACTTTTCATCCTATGAAAGCTAAATCACTGAAAATAGAAATTAAATCAGTTTTGTTTTGTTGTTGTTGCTTATTTGGTTGGTTGGGTGTCTTTTTTTTTTTTTTTTTAAAGATTTTGTTTATTTCTTTGATAGCACAAGCCCGGGGAGCAACAGGCAGAGGGAGAGAGAGAAGCAGATTCCCCGCTGAGCAGAGAGGCAGACCCGGGGCTCGATCCCAGGACCGTGGGATCATGACCTGAACTGAAGGCAGATGCTTAACTGAGCCACCCAGGCACCCCAGGTGTCTTTTTAAAAATAACATTTTAAAAGGATCCTACTGGCATTTGACATGGTCTCAGAGCTTTTGTCATTCAGAATTGAGCACATTTGTACTGATAAGCTACCCACCCCCATTCTAAAATTGTTACTTTAGTCCTAGAACAATTTGAATATTGATGGACCCAATTTCATCTAGAAAAATCTTACCTGTAACCTATATATCCATGTCAATAAAACATTGTGCTGTAATGTCACATAAAACAGGCTTTGAAATTCTTACAAGAATCAATATTGTTGAGCAATAATATTTAAATCCCACTTTAAAAAGTAACTTTTTCCAGTTTTTTTAGGTTAATCATATTTGGTCATTTTTTGTCACTTAAAATTTTTTTTGAAATAATTACAATTCACAGGAATTTGAAAAAAATGTAGAAAATTTCTGTGCACCCTTAATCCAGTTTTCTCTAGGGGTAACATCTTCTGTAACTATAGCACAATATCAAAACTAGTAAATTGACATTGGTACTATCCACAGAATTTATTCAGATTTTACCAGTTACACATGCATTCATATGTGTGTGTATTTATATGTCTATGTGTTTTTATCACATGTGGAAGTTTGTGTAACCAGTACAGTGAAGAGTCCGAATTATTGCATCACCATGAGGCTCCCTCAGCTACCCCTTTATAACCACATCCACATACCCCTCCAATCCCTAGTCTTTGGCAACCACCACTCTCTGATCTAGCTCCATAATTTTCTTGTTTCAAGAGCATTTATATAAATGGAATCCTACAGCTTATAATCTTTTGGGATTTTTTTTTTTCACTCAGTGTAATTCTCTTTGGACCTGTCCAAATTGTTGCATGTCTCAATGGTTCATTCCTGAGTAGTAGTCCATGGTATGGATATTTTGGTTTGTCCTTTGGTGGATGATTTGTTTAAAAAAATCAGGTCGTTGTCATTCTTATTTTTAGCATGCATTAGATAACTTCCGTTTACAGCATTATCCTCAAATTCCTTCCATGCCTTTCAGTAGCTCAGGGAATACAGTCCAAACTACCTAACATGGCGCCTGAGCTCCTTCATGGTGTGACTTCATCAGTTTTTCACAGTTTCCACTCTATTCTCATCTTTCCTCTGATGACCACATGCTTCATCAGAAAGAGGACTCGTCATAGTACCCTGAACCTTCTTGTTTTCTTATGCTTCTGTATCCTTTTCCATTCTCATCCTTCTACTCTAGAATTCTCCTACCTCCCTTGGTCAGGCAAACTCCTATGCATCCTCTAAGACCCTAGAATCACCTTCTCAGTGAAACCTTTCCCGGCTCCACTCCATGTAGCATCAAGTAAGTGCTCTTTACTGCCTCTGCTGCAACGAATTATTTCTTTTATGGAAATTAATGATTGCATAGTGTTGCTATTATCTGTTTGCATCAGTGTCTTCCCTATTAGTCTGTGAGCGGCTTGAGTTTTGGAGTTTATTCATCACTATAACCCTAGAGTCTAACCTGGCCCTTGGCATGTGATAAGTCAAGAATGCTTAGAAAATGAATGGTGACACCTGTGGGACACTATGTTAAATGCTGGGCATACAAAGTGGGAGGGTTGTCTCTTGAGTATTTACAGTTTGGTGTGACTAGAGATCTACCCAAGAAGGCTTGCATATGTTAGTGATGCAAAGAATAATTGTTGCTGTAGTTTGAGGAGGCCTCATTCAGCAGGGGTGTTAGGAGTCAGGGAGCGGTCCTATAAGAAAAGCCAGTGAAGCTTGGTATTGAGGAAGGAGAAACATCAAGATGAGCAGAGAGGAGGAGGAGAAGTGCAGGTTGCAGCAGGGGTGGGCAGCACGTCCCAGAGACTGTGCATGTACTGGTGAGAAGTAATGGGCAGAGGGTTTGTGCAGGGAAGTGGGGGAGAGAGCATCTTGTAGAGGTGAAGAGAGTCAGGTTGTGGCACCTGGGAGGCCAGGGAAACTCATTTAGACATCAGGTGAACTTTAGCATTGGAGGTTGCTGATTTTCGAACAGCTTGTCTGGTTAAAGTTCTGTTAAGAAAGGATTAACCTGGCATTTCCAAAGGGGGAAAAATGGAGGGGTTATAAATGTGAGGTAAAGAATTTGTTTAATTCTATAGCATTCTCTATTTTCCTGCAGAGAATCAAGACTATAGGAAAGACTCAGACCAGATGCCTTTCCCATGCCATTCCTTTCACAGCCCCTTTATTAAAGCACACGTGTCCTCTACCGTTCTTTACCTCCCATGAATGGTGGGCAGATTTTGAATCAAAGCAATTGAAGTGAAAGATCAATCTTGTTGGCCCATTACGTAAAAGACAGTGAGTGTGTGTGTGTGTGCGCGCGCACGCGCACACATATAGGGAAAAGTGGGAGGAAATAGGTGGGCTGAAGAGGGTGGAAGAGAAGAGCCAGCTCTGTGGCTGTGTTTCAAATAGAAATAATTTGATTTCAGTCCAGAAAAGAGAGCAGCTTGTTATTTAGAAAGCCAGTATATATTTATACATATATATGAAGAATGATTTCACATATACATATATATATACACACATACACACACACACACACACACACACATATATGAAGAATACCATTGTCATTTCCACTGATACACATGGATGTGGGCTTTCCTCTCTTCCCCAAAGCAAAATGGTGAGAATGGGGAGGTGGAGAAACCTTCCTGAAAATTAGTTGCTGATTCAGTCTCATAGAGTTTATTCCACCTCTGCAAGGCAGCAGTCAGAAGTCTGGCATCCATGGGATGGTGAGAAAATGGTAGGAGGGGAGGCAGCCTCCCGGAAGTTGTTAGGCAAATGCTGTTCCAGTTCCATAGCTCTGTGTGTGTGTGTGTGTGTGTGTGTGTGTGTGTTTTGCGTGTACATGCATACGCAGCCCACGCAAGGGAAGGAATCTTTCCAAAGTGTTTCCAGAAACAGTTCACCTTCCAGCTGTAATCTTCTGTTGGGTTGTTGCAGATGAAGTGTCTAACCTCAGTCTGCTCACTGCCCCTCTTTGGAAGTACATTCATTTTCTAGAAATCCTTTCTTTAAAAAAAAAAAAAAGTTCTGCAAATACTTGAACTTGTAGTAATTGGAGAAATGTCTGAGAAGGGGATAAAACTCCATTACATGCAAAAGGGAAATCAGATTCATAAATTTGACTTTGAGTTTTCAAATTCATTTCTTCAAACTTATAATTTGTCAGTATATTCACAAACAGAATGCGATTTAAGTACAGTGAATCAGGTCAAAATATAGAACTTTTGTTTTTTTGTTTTTGTTTTTAAAATTCAAAACTTCCCTTAGGAAATAAGACCCCTGCATAAGAAGAATTGAAATCATAAGCATTGCCTCCTGCTTTTCTTTACAGGAATATCAAAGCCATTCTGATAGTTCTCAGCCATAAGGAAAAGATTCTGTGCTGGAAATTGATCATTACATGTTTAAAAAATATTTTGGTCACCAGTTTTCCACTCTTTTCAGATCTGAAAAGCAAAGAGTGATAAAGACTAAAGAACTTAAGGCAAGAGTCTTACAAATTTCCATTTCAGTATTGAGAATTTTTGATCCTGTGTGATCACTGGAAATAAGTGAGTTAACAGTGGATATTAGCACTGCAAGAACTTGAGATGCCATCTAGTTCAGTCCTTTTATTTTATTTTATTAAAGATTTTTATTATTTGACAGAGAGAAAGCACAAGCAGACAGAGCAGCAGGCAGAGAGAGAGGGAGAAGCCAACTCCCCGCTGAGCAGGGAGCCTGATACTGGGTTCGATCCAAGGACCCTGGGATCATGACCCGAGCCCAAGGCAGGTGCTTAACCGACTGAGCCACCCAGGTACCCCCAGTCCTGTTATTTTATACAGAATGGTCAGTTTCTTGGTCAAGTTACTCAAGGAGCTGATGGGAGGGCCAAGGACAAATGCAGGTCTCCTGACTTCAGGAGCACTTCCTTACAGTCCTTCAGCTTCTACCCAGCAGCTGCTGGATATGCCCCATTTTTCAACTTGGAAAAAAGCACAAATGCTTCCAGAAAGGACAATTCTCTCCTATACATATGCATACTTTGCAGTTGAAACTTTTCTCTAGAAGCAGCAAAGCCCTGCCAGACCTGCTCTCTTCATCTTACAGAGTTGTGAGGACCCCAGAGGGGCCCTGTGGTATGTGTTCTGAAGCTGGACAGAAATTCAGTTGCAGTTGGTAGTGTGCTTTAGTGTCAGAGTTTTTAAAGAACTGACATCTCTGAAAAAGATCTACAAAGCATGGGCACAGATGATAGGACAGTGCTCCATGTCAACCCCGGACGTGAAATGCTCATTTGGACATTCAGTGCTGAACACAGTTGACTCTCCACCATGCTTTTCGAGATTGCTTTGAAAGCCTGATCCTGAGAGTCAGGATCAAAATACATTTAAAAATCCTCATTGCAGGATGATTTTCAGTTACTCAGATTGGAAACCAAAACAGAAGCCCAGCAGCAATTCTTTTTCTTGGAATCAGCAACCAGGGAGGACTCTGAGAGCACGCGCACGGGCCATCTGGTCCAGCCCTCATGAGAAATCTGTCCTGTTTTTCCAATTTGTGCTGTGCAGCAGCTACTTGTAAGGGCCCCTAAAGAAATATTGTGTAATCTCCTTTCACGGCAGTCATGAAAAAAATTTGGCTCTTCTTTCTAAGAATTAGAATCATTCATTGAGGTCTGAAATCTTCCAAGGAAGCAATAAAGTGAGCGTTTTGAGAACTCTTGTCTGTTGTCTGAACCCTAGCCATCCAGTCTGGCTGGGAAATGAAGACTGAATGAGGAGCAAGGTAGTAAGGTGGATTGGTGAGGCAAGCAGAGACACCCAGGGGCTTGCTGGATGATCCCAGCCTCCTACTGACACCTAGGGAGGGAAGGGACTCCCCCCCATTCTGGTCCAGCACCTGCTTGCCCAGCTTGACTGTTCTGCTGCTCAATCATCCAAGAGTCAAGAAAAACATTTGACCATGACAAAATTCCTTCTTGCAATCCGGTTCCTTTCCTGGTACACTGGAAGCTTCTTGGCCTGTCCTCTATTGAACAGAAAATGAGCTAGCTATAATTTCCTGTTTTGTAAGTCCTCCCTGTTCTTGAAAGCCATTCCTGGGGTGCCTGGGTGGCTCAGTCGGCTAAGCGTCTGCCTTCAACTCAGGTCATGATCCCGGGCCCGGGAATTGAGCCCTGCTGAGCAGGGAGCCGCCTTCTCCCTCTCCCTTTGCCCTGCCCTGATGCTTTTGCTCCTGCTCCCTCTCTCTCAAATAAATAAATAAAATTGCAAAAAAAAAAAAAAAATAGAAGAAGAAAAGAGAAACCGTCATTAACACTCAGCCGTCTAATTCTAAGGACGGTTCCAGTTTTTTCCTCCTAGATTTCATTTTCTTTCTTTCTTTTTTTTTTTTTTAAGATTTTATTTATTTAGTTGACAGACAAAGATCACAAGTAGACAGAGAGGCAGGCAGAGAGAGAGGAGGAAGCAGTCTCCCCGCTGAGCAGAGAGCCCGATGCGGGGGTTGATCCCAGGATGCTGAGATCATGACCTGAGCTGAAAGCAGAAGCTTTAACCCACTGAGCCACTCAGGTGCCCCTAGATTTCATTTTCTGAATCTCTACCATGATTATGACTCTTATTGCTATAGCCTCTGTACAATGACTACCTCTCCTTGAAGTCATCCAGAGCTGGAGGCAATTCCAAGTAGAGGCTTAGACTTTTCAGGGCAGAATAGCAAGGTCACCTAATAACAAAAACCTGCTCTGTCCCCTTCTTTGCATTTGACAGCCATGTTTACTGTTTTTAGGCAGAAAAAAACCCATTTTTAGCATTTTGAACTCATCTTTGAAAAAACTGCTGTGAAATGGATTTTAAAATTCTAACCCATTAGAATCATGGAGGATGCTGAGGCTGGTAGGTAGCAACTCTTACAAGAACATCGACTCTAAACGTAACAATGCTAACTTAAGTATGAAAATGGCCAATTTGCTATACAGGTTTCAGTGGTAGTTGGGTATCCAAATAGGAAAACAGCTTATAAGTATGACTAATGTGACTTTTGATATATACTCTTACAGAGAAGGTGTTTTTTTGTTTTGTTTTGTTTTTTAATCTTGCAGGTTTAAAGATCAAGGCAAGTGTACAGGACTAGTATTATTATTAAGTAGAAAAATTTTTGTACTGGTAATTAACGTCTTCCAAGAGAGTGCCCCTGAAGGGATTCAGCCACAGGAAATTCCAAGCACAGTGTTCTCCATGATGATTTTGTATCTACTAGAAGGCCCATCTGGTTGAACAGAGCTCTTATATAAGAAAAGCAAGCTTTTTCCTGAAGAACATATGCTAATAAAACACACTCTTTTTCATTTCTTTGAAATTAATTCCACTTTAAACTTGGTTTTTATGTTACTGGGTTTTTGTTGCTAGAATCTTTGGCCTGAGACCACAGCAACAAGCTGGTTTATAAAAATCAAGTGTGTAAATAACATGGCTTTACCGAATGCTACTCTTCTCTCAACTCAGGAACCAGCAAAGAATTCATTCTCTGAGGCATTTTGATGGAAATAGGCCTTTTGACTCACCATTACTCCATTTCCGAACTCCACGTGCCCAAGCACCATTATGGAGTCTTTGCATTTACTGAAAAGATTGGAAATGCTCAGAAAAAGTCTGTGTCTGATTTTGGAGGGTTTTCATCTTGCCGCAGAACATATTTATCAGTTTTAAAAGAAGATCTAGGAACTACTTAAATAGTGGGAGTAGGGAAATTTGTGGTCTGATGTACATACAACTTCTCTCTCAACAATGGTTTCTATTTCATTTCCAAAGCAGTTTCAGATTTCAGTTTCCCTCAACTATGGTTTCTCCAAAAGCCATCTTCTGAAATCAGGAAGCTCTGATCTTAGTTTCCAAAAGCACAGGCTTACTCCTTACCCAGAGAAGCAAGTGTATCCTTGCCTGAGGGCTCCAGATTCCAGCAGCTTTTCCCCACAGGCTTAACAAGACCTCTGTGGTCCTGTTTCCAAAAGAGCGGTAATCTTGAAGGGAAACAGAATGTATACTTAGGAAGCAAAGCTGGATACTTCCTCATGCAGTCATTTCCTATTGCCATTGCAACAAATTACCACAGAGTTGGTATTTGCCCACACAGATTTATTGCCTCACAGTTCTGGGAGTCAGAAGTCCAAGACCAAGATCAAGATGTGAGGAGGGCCATGTTTCTTCTGGAGGCTTCGAGGTAGAAATTCATCCCTTTGCCTTCTCTGGCTTCTCAAAAAACCTTGCATTTCGTACTTTGTGGCTCCTTCCTTCGTGTTCAAAGCACATCTTTCCACTTCCGGTTCTGTTTCCACATCTCCCTTTTTCTCACTTTGATCCCCTTGCCTTCTTCCTGTAAGGACGCCTTTGATAATGCTGGGTCCACCCGGCAAATCCAGGATAATCTCCCCATCTCAAAATCTTGAACTTAATCACCTCTGCAAGGTCCCCTTTATGACCTAGGGTAGCCTATTTGTGGGTTTCAGAAATTAGGGCCTGAACCCCTTTCAGGGGATGTTGCGTGGCCTGCCATACCTGTGATGCTCTTATGTTATGTCAGAGAGGGGAGAGTTAGAGGAGCCCAAAGCATCAGGCATTACATCCTCTCCGCTTTCTCTAGCATCTAAGACTGAAGCAAGACAGTGACAGGAATAATGAGGTCATTGAAAATGCAGGGCACTGGGGATTTTCTCTGTGTGAGGCTACAGCTTAGGTTTTTAATCAGAATAAAAATTCCTATTCGCAGAGTAGAGCTCCAGTGTGAAAAAAGTTTAAACCCTCTTATCTCAGCCTAGGCATTTACTATCTTGGCCGTTTTTATTGCTCAAGTCTGCCCTGCCTGTTGGGCCCCTCAAGGTAGCACCTACTGGAAATAAACCTTTTTGCCTTTTTTTTTCCTTCCAAGATCTAAGTATAAGTTAGAAGATTTGGTGGCAGACATTGATAAAAAAATCAATGGATGGCCGTAAAGATGAAGCTGTAATTAAAAACGCTGTGGCTCCAAAAAAATATTATCTGCATCCAGATTTCTTAACTAAGCCATGAACTGTGAGTCTTAATCCATCCTAGTACCTGGGGTGGCGGGAGCTATAGTTCTTGACCAGCCAGTGCACCTCTGAGGCTCTGCGCGTTCCCTCTAACAGAACTTAACCGTTTCATAAAACTCGGGCTGATTCTGCCTCTTGAATGTTGTTGCAGCCGTGCTGTAGGGGAGAAAAGGAGAGCTTTCTTGCAGGGATGTGAAATTCTTCTTCTGAATCCTTCTATGAAATATTCTCTTGAAGCCATTAGGTTGGCCGGTCATTTTAATTGAGTCTTTCATGGCCAGACAGTGTGTTTCCCAGAGGCTGCAAGGGAAGCCATGCTCGAGTAAGTGGGAAGTGACCCCTTGGGGATCTTGCTGGTCGGGGACTATGCCATGGCCCTGAACTCTAGAGCTGGCTGCAAGGCACGCATTAGAATGCTGTGCTGGAGGAGGGATAGGAAGGTACTGTTGTAGAACCCCTCCCGGGACTGGACAACTCCACGTGCACGTTCAACCCCGTGCTATCCCCTTTCTGTAGATGTGAGTGTGTACTTAGAGCCCCCAGTGAACACCCAGCCCTGCTAGTAGTACTCGAGAGCAGGAGGGGGAAGAGGCTGACCTATCTTGGCTGTCCCCTGGATTATCACCAACACGGTCCTTATTCTAACCTGGAGAAAAACTTTTCCTGATACAAATAGAACAATGACAACATTGGTGAATGTTGACTGAAGAAATGAAAACTAAAACAAGCTGAAGTCTGTATATTCCACTAATGAACTCTGCCTGGTTCCAGGTCATCGATGGCCCCTAAGGAAGCAAATATGAGTTTAGCAAGTGTACTGCTTCAGCTTCATTTCTTCTTGGCGGGGAGGCAAGGCTGTCACCTGATAAGACCATGGATTAAAGTATTTGACCTTTAATGGTGATTAGTTTTAGCAACAGAAATATTCATAAAAAGTTTATAGTGTTTCTTTTTGGTTATTTCTGCTAAAAATATTAGCAGAATGTAATCACTTGATAGTTTGAGATGGAAATGTTTTGGAGGCAGGGTTTGACAGAGACAAATACTGATCATTATCAGAATGCCCAGATAACACTCTATGTCGCTAAAATCTTTGCTGATGGTCTCATGTAAACATTTTAACCAAGGGGTTGGGTTAATATTATTTATTATCTTCAAGGAAAAGTTTGGAAGGGGGTGAGAGGTGGTGTTATGCCCCTTTTCAAGTACAGCAACTGAGGCACAAAAATAAAACCTAATAATGCATTGTGTTGTCTGAAATATCAGACTTTTGGTTTCAGTTTTAAGTTCAGACAGCTTCTGGCCAATTTTTCCTTTTACTGACCAGCATATATTTATGCCAATGGTGAGTCAGAACAAAAAGAAACCTAACATTGGCAAGTAACATTTCTGGGCAAGGCCCTGTTTTCCCTTGTTGGTGAGAGGTTGTGGAAGGGTCCAGGTGCTGGGTAGCCTCCATTGTTACTCTGCCCAGAAAACCAGGGCAGGGACAGAGCTAGAGTAGTATAGTGGTACTAAGAGTGTCTACTCAAGGTCAGGGATGATCCCAGAATCCATAGGCTGATGGGAAGTTCAGAGATTATATGCGGTTTTTTATTTTGGCATATCATGCTATTAGAAATGTCTTGAGCGGGAATAAGTACATCTTCAGGTATTAGTAGGTAAAGTTAAAAGTGGCTCAAGGAGGAAACAGATATTTTCTAGTTGATTTCTTTGATAGATATTTGTCATACGTATTTAGCCCAGCAAGGGGTGTGTGTTTGTGTGTGTCTGTATTTAAGGCACAAACACAAAACATGGATAGTAGCAGTGAATGGCTTCATGGTATTGTAGTGAAGGCTTCTATAACCCTCGTTTACCCAGCCTTGTCTTCACTAGCAAATTACTTAAATTCTCTGTGCCCCAGTATTTGTAAGATGGACCTGGTCATCCTCTATGGGGTTCTTTGAAGGACTATGATGGATACCCATTATTATCCATCATAAATTGTCAATATCACTAACAGAACAGATGAAGCCCTAAAGCATATGGTGATATCATTGCAATAGGTCTTTCTTAAACGTTCATATTTTAACCCTCCCCAGTGCTAGCACAATGTCTGGCTTGTTATAGGTGAGCAGTGAGAGCTTTTTGGATGGGAGATTGGGTGCATGAATAATTCAGTTTTCATAAGCTTCAAAGGTATCCATGGAATTGTATGATAATATAACCCTCTTGGCTTCCAGCACAGGCTTCATTCTTTACCAGACTTGTCCTCTTCACGGTCATGATGAGTTTTCTTTCCTTCAGTGGCAAGAATTCTTGCTGTTGGCCTTTGACCTTGGCTGCTGAAAAGTCTGACCTATGTTTGCTGGTTTCTATTATATCTACTTACACCCAGCCTCATGCAGAAAAGAACGTGAGGTGATTCCCCAAAGTCCTGGATTACAGGAAAGAAAACTAAAAAGACAGTATTAAGACAGGAAATGACATTTGTCTCATCCAGACCTTAAAGCGGGCACACAGCCTTGAGAAGCATCTGTTGCCCATTCACTGTGTTGGTCTAAAAGACAAAAGTGTAGCTGTGTGCAGGGTCCTGGGGAGGATGGTGCCAGACTGCCCGAGTTTTTGTTTTTGTTGCTTTTCTGCCTAGACTGTGGGTCTGTGTAAAATGGTCATTCTTGAGTTATCACTTGATCCTTTCCAAAGAAGGGGGCATTGAAAATGAGGTAGTTTATAAAACTCTATTCCTTATGGTAGGAAATAGTTGAAGTCATAAAAAGAGACTACCTGCATGCAAACTGTACTTATTTTTATTCATAATTAATATAGGTTCATATTGGTCAATTAAAGTTGGTGATATAACAATTCCCAAACTCATTCTGTGACTTGGGTTTTGAACAGAACATGATGTGCAAATGGAGCTGGCGGAGTTTCCTCCTCGAGGAACATCTGGTCACTCTGGCCTTTTCTTAATGGCTGCAGGGAGCCGGGGGTCTGAATTCCCCAAGGACCCAGGCAGCAGGACAACTTGATACCCTAAGCCCAGACCCGGTCCCTCCAGCCCACAATGAACTACACAGAGAAGGGATCTTCTGGTGTGGTGGCCGTGGGGACAGCTGAGGAGAGACCGTTTAAAAATACCAATATATGTGGTTTATCTCTGCACCTCTGAAGTTTTTTCTTTGTTCAAGCAATAGCTTATGCTTTCTTATTTGTAGAAAGTGTGTTTTTTGTTTTTAAAAGCTCAGGCTGTTTGAGGAGAGGCAGGTCTGAGAGAAAAGGCATTTCCCAGATTAAGCTGAGATTCTGCTGGATGGGAGAGTCAGTGGGAGGTCTGTGGCCTCATGAGCCTTGGTCCCTGATAGCATCCAAAGAATAGGATAGGATTTCACAGGGAATGGTATCAGAGAGCCTGGATGCCCAGCCAGGGGATCTCTGAAACTCCCCGTGTTGCTTGAAGATAGCTTAGCCAACTGTCATGTAGTCTGGGATAAAGGCTGTCTCTGGGGTAAAGTGGACAGATGAGCAATAGTGGGGTGATTCCTTGGTGCCCTGTGGACATAAGACCATGGGACTGATGGCAACCCCAGCAGCATGGAAGGGGGCAAAGAGAGAGCCAGTATTGTCTGAAAGTTAAATTTCCTGTCAGCATGGTGGGAGGGCTCCCTGAGTTGAAATTAATTTATAGAAAAATTTTGATATGCTTTATTTCTTGAATACTTGAGTTTATGGCCTGGACTTCTTACCTGCTTCATGTGCATTTTGGAAGGTGTACAAGTTGGGGAGGAAGGACGCTCTAGGCATCACTTCAAGATGGGAAATCAGCCAACCAAAGAGGGATGAAGAAGAGGATAAATGCTTCATGCTAAAGAGACAGGCGTCCCCAGGCTTAGCCACGCAGAGACTACATATATTTGTCTTAAGAACAAGAGAAGTTATTTTTACAGAAATGGGAGACTTTATTTGAATTTTTTCATCATTTCTTTTTGTTCTGCCTTCACAACAATAGAAATTATTTATTTGGTTAAAACTTCCTCTTACCAGCACACTCATTCCTCAAAAGAATGATTAAATGGTCTCCACTTTGATTTAGAACAAGAGAGAATGTGATTAAAATTGAAGCTGAGTTTTGTAGTGCATAACTGAGTATAAAGAGGAAATTAAAGGCTCTGAAGTCATCCTGAACTGAGGCCAAGGAAAGTGCAGACATATAAGTAAGACAGGGCAACCCCATCTTGGGGAGCCTGTGGACTGACCACAGCAACGCCATCTTGGGGAACCTGTTGACTGACCACATTATTACTAAACCCTTATGCAGTATTCTAACCACAATGTAGCAGGAGTTCATGGGCATATCTGTCTCATTATTAAACTATTGCTTTTAAAGCTTTTTCACATTTAATTATGGTTATTCAGAATGGAGTAGGGGTTGTACGGAATAAATCCTCGCAGAGCATCATGCTCGTTTATATGGCTTCTTAACTATCAAGGTTGATGGGATTTCTAAGGAATGGATTCATTCAACAAACACTCCTGGGCACCCACTCTGTGCCGGGCACCGTTGTGAGTGTTGAGCATCAAGGGTTGAATAAAACTGTCTTTGCCTTTAAAAAACTTATATTTTAGAATAGGGAAAGAGAGAAACAAACAAAAATGTTTAGCAGATCAGAAGATACCTGCTGTGAAGATAAGCAGAGCAAGGGACAGAAAGTCCTGGAAAGTGCTATTTAGAGAGAGGGACAGGGATGTTTTTTGAAAACTTTTCATCGTGGGCTGGAAGAGGGTGAGAGAGCAAGCCTTCTGAGTATTTGGGGGAAGATCAATCCAGACAGAGGAAACAGCAAGTTCAAAGGCCCTGGGTGTACTTGCTGCATCTGAATACAGTTATGAGTCCAATGAGGTTGGGATGGGGCCAGGGAGGGAGAACGGCAGCCAGGAACCAGATCCGGAGGATCTTGTGGGTTCTGGTGAGGGTGTTGGTTTAATTCTGAGTGGGATGGAGCCACTGTAGGATTTTGAGCTGAGGAGTGACCAGATCTGTTGCAGGATTTTTAGGGATTGCTCAGATATCTCACCGTAGGCATATTCGTACAAGTCAAAGGGCCAATCAGATGGTATAGTCAGGAGAAGGTGACTTGAACTGGGGAGACAGTGATAGAAGTGGTGAGAAATGGTCAGATCTCATGTAGACAGGTCTGTGGTGTTAATGACAAAGTTCTTGCCTGTGGAGCTGTTTTCTCTCGTGGCTAGTCATGTTTGAATCCTGCGCTGCCACTTACCTTGTCTTTGATGCTGGGTTAGATTTTCATCAGTAGAATGTAGGTGGTGACGGTATCTGTCTTCCGGGTTGTCAAGAAGATTAAATAAAGGGTCCAGAACACTGATCTTAATAGCTCAACATTTTTAATTCCACCATGTTCATGTTAAGAAATGTCTTAAGATCAACATCAAGAGTTACTCTAGTCCTGTTTCTTTGTTCTGAATAGCTGTTACTAAACGAATGGTACATTTTCAGTTGATAATTTAGGATATACTGTATATCAATGTGAAAAATGAGAATGTGCATATATCTTGAGGACTTATTGGTATTTGGTATTAGCTTTCAGATTTTTACTAAAAGATGTTTCTTCCTCTTAGCTAGAGATCCATTCCTTATTTTTCCTTATTTTTTTCCCTTTCAAAGAGAAAAAATAAATACCCACCAACCACCCTTTGTTCAAATTTCAGACATAAAATTTCTATCATTTCAAACATTTCTTCCGGAATGCTGACAATTTACTTTCTTCTTGCATTACCTAATTCTCTCTGGCCCAATACTGAGTCAGAAATAAGAAGTCATTTTTAAAATAAAAGGCAAGCATTCAATCATATGAATGTTTTATTTTCCTGATACTAGAAATCTGGATTATCATTCGGGATTGCTTGGGGTTTTGATGGATGGAAACTATTTTGAGTGTCACATGGACACAGCCTTTTAGGCCAGAATGAGGCCGCAGTACTCTTCACCACTGAGGAGCTGGCCTCTCTGGTTCAATGTGGCAGTGGCAGCCACCTCAGATTGCCACAGTACAGGCTCCTGGGGTCTGTCACTCATGTTGTCTTCCATCAAGTCAACAAACCTTTATTTAGTCCCTGTCTATTATGTGCAGAGCCCTCTGGTCGAGTCTGTGCATAAAGCAGAAGAAATACTGAATACTATACAATGAATTGAGAATAATGGAAGTAATATAAAATAGATTGCTCAGTAGGAATATAGAACTATATCAAGTTGAATGCTATTAACTGTGGATCCCAACTCACCCAATCCTTACGGTCAGCATCAGAGAAGGAAGAGGTAGCTGACTTGTGCTCACAAGAAGAAGAGCAAGGAGAAGCCTGGCAGTCCCTGAGTCTTCCTTCTGTCTTTGTGGTTAACCTGATTATCAAGGTCACAAGCCAGGGAAAGCAGGGGCAGAAGACTAGGGCCTTCCAATTCCAGAAGCTAGCAAGAAAGCCAGGTGTCTAATGCAAAGTTTCCCATTGCTTAGGGAATGAGACTTGTCCTATACAGACAACTGCCCAGTACCAGTTCCCGCAGGGCATGCTAAGAGCTGGATTTCAGCAGAACCAGCCCTGACACTATCTCTATTACCTACTCCCCCCAAATGAATAGGGAGAGGCTCCGTGGGGAGACAATGAAAGGTCTCCTTGTGGAGTAGGGCAGTGTTCTTCCTCCTTTCACCAATCCCCTACAAGGGAATGAGGTATGTCTCCTCCCACCCCCAAAATAAGAGTGAGACTCCTTATAATTCTTTTTTTTTTTAATATTTTATTTATTTATTTGACAGAGATCACAAGTAGGCAGAGAGGCAGGCAGAGAAAGAGGAGGAAACAGGCTCCCAGCTCAGCAGAAAGCCCGATGTGGGGCTCGATCCCAGGGCCCTGAGATCATGACCTGAGCCGAAGGCAGAGGCTTAACCCACTGAGCCACCCAGGCGCCCCAAAGACTCCTTATAATTCTGTCATAACTATCCACCATCCCCCAAACCGAGGTGAGGGACGCCATCCTGATAGTTTTTAAGCCACTGGCAACTGCCAGTGTGTGGAGGAAGAGTCTGGGGGGAAGATGGCTGGTGCCACATGGGGCAAGGGCATGAGGAAGTATGAAGAGGTATGAAGGCAGAATCTAGTTAGTTCTGCAGGCCCTGGAAATTGAGGCCAAAGAGACGAGACTGCAGGCTGTAGAGTTCTGGGTGGTGCCAGGGGTAAACATCGGTGGAGTTGATAAGACGCTATCAGCTGAGGGTTGACACACTAATCTCATAATGGACCACACATTCTGAGCTCCAAGAACACAAGCCTGGACAGCAGTTAGGCCCCAGATTTGGAAAGGACTAGAACTCTCCATAAAGGAAGGAGAAGAGCAAGGAGATGTTTCTCTCTCTTTTTCGCTCAGGCACCCGAGGAAGCATGTAAGGAAGAGAGGGAGAGGTGTCTGAGGGGCAGGAGGCCCTGTCTTCCTCCATTCTCATGTGCCAGTAGTATCTCGACTAGGGTAGTCAGGGATGGGAAGAGAAGAGAGATGTGAATTAGGTGTGAGGCTGACATTTTAAAAAGAAGAGGGCTCAGTCTGAGAAAGTGTTTTAAGAAAAGCAAACGAGAAGATATGAAATGGAGGCAACATCGCCTCGGTGGAAGATTCCATCTGGTGGGAAAGGGAGGTTCAAATAGTAGCATTGAAAGCAGTGAGTGGGAAAAATCAAACTGACCAGTGTTTATAATCCAGTGAGGTGAGGTAAGGGTCTATAATGTAGGCAGGATGGGAAGGGAAAGGTCAGTCCTGACCAGAGAGTTAGCAACATGGCATTGAAGAGAAGGGGGAGCTTAAATCCTACTGTTGAAGGCTGAGCCGTGGATGAGTGCATGGGGAGAGCAGGTGAGCCTTTCAGGTGCTGAGGGGTCCAGCCTGGAGGGGTCCAGCCCTGGAGACTGTGACTAGCCAGCGCACGTGCAGCGGGCCTGGTGCAGTGGCGTGCGTCCCTGGCTCCTGGATGAGGAGCTGGCATATGGCCGCTATGACAGCCAGTGGTCATTGCATTTCCTTTTGCGCTAAGTAATGTGACCAGAAGGGTACGCTGGGAAGAAGACTGGTCCGTGCAAGAGAGAAGATGAAAAGGTGCTCCTTGGGAAGTTATTCCAACCCTGTGGGCGAGGCAGAGGGACTCAGAAGCACGACTCTCCCTTGTTATACCCCTGCTGTCATTCGGTTCCTTTTATTGACCCGAAATTATGCAGTTGTGCCCTGAGTCCCTTCCTCGTAAGCATTTAAGTGCTCGCTGGGTAAAGAGTTGAGGACCTGAAGCTCTGCAGCCTGTTTATAGTTACCCATTCAGAAGCTGAGGCTCCGTGTCCTCACAAGCGCAGTAATCCGCCTTGGAGCACCCCACCCCTCACGCGTTTTATTTATGCTACCTACTTTCCTCCTGTTATCTGTAATTTTAAACGGCTCTATGCTCCCCGCCCCGCCTTGAAATGCATTAGTAACTATGGCAACATGATGCTATTAGAATGGGCAGAGCTTAGTGACAGGCTCAATTGGAGCATTCAAGTGGTTTTATGTGACAGCTGGCAGTGTGGATGTGTTTGTTGAGGAGGGTAGGTGACAGGTTTTGTGACCCCAGACATGTGGAACACCACCTCTGCTAGACCGTGTGCATATTACACGTAAACAGAAGATAGGCCTACGTCATCCCCGTGAAGACCAGTTCCCAGAGGTCTCAGAAATAATAAGTGGAATAATAGCATGGAAAGGGCACTATGGAGAGGAACAGAAAGAAGGAAACTTTTACTATGCTAAAACAAATAAAATGCCCTCAAAGCGTGTGTGTTGTGGGAATATCCCATATCTCCTAAGAGGGAGCAGAGATCTATGTTTATCTGACCCAGACTCGAGGAAATAGGATGATTATTGCGAACTCAGAGGGTGAGGATGACGGCTCACTTGTCTGTCTCCTCAGGGTTTGTGGAAATTTCTCTCAGGAAAGGGGAACGTCAGCAGCTGCCTTTTCTGACAGAAATGGCCACCAGCCTGGCTCCAGCCAGAATGAGCCCTGAAGCCTTCACTCACGGTTGTGACCATTCCTCTCCCTGCCCCCAGGTCTCCTTAAGCCTTCGCCCTACCCAATACCTCTGACTGGTCTCTTTTGCTTCATGTTTCTATTTCTTAGGAAATATTGACTCTTTTCCACTTCCACAGCATCAGTAGCAAACAACATTAGCTCAAATCCATGTGTTCAAATGTAATTCAATAGAAGATGTTAAGTGAATTCTGATTAATGGTCGACAAGTGTGACAAAGGTATGTGTCTTATTAGTTTATGGACTACATTTGCTGGATTCAATATTAAGATGTACTGGGAAAAAAATCCATGTGTTTGCTAAGGCACTTCCTCTCTCCCCTATTTTATTGGCTATGGTGGTAAGTTGAATATGGGCCCCAAAGATACCTGATCCTAATCGCTGGAACCTGTGAATGTTATCTTATGTGGTAAAAGGACTACAGATGTGAGTAAGTTAAGAATCCTGAGATGGGTAGATTATCCGGGATTATCTGAGTGGGTCTTACATGTAATCACAAGTGTCCTCACCAGGGAGTGGCACAGAAGGGTCAGGCAGAAGGCAGTCCGTGACAGAGGACATAGGAGATTGGAAATGTTACGCTGCCGACCTTGGGACTGGAGGACAGGGCAGAGAGCCAATGAATGAAAGAAACCACAGAAGCCAGAAACGGCAAGGAGTTAGATTCTCTCCTAGAGCTTCCAGAAGGGACCAGCTCTGTCTGCACCTTGACTTTTGCTCAGTGAAACTGATTTGGCACTTCTGACTTCCAGCAGTACATGAGAGTAAGTTCATGTTGTTTCCGGACAGTAAGTTTGTGGTAATTTATGACAGCAGCAATAGGAAATTAATACCACTTCCTACTAAGCTAAAACCAGGAAAATGGAGAGGAATCATCCGTTTCAGTGCAAACAGTGTTCTCTGTGAGCATTGCCTGACTGAAGGGGTAACTATTTAAGCTCCAAGCCCCCTTCTTCAAAAAGCCTTTGTTTTCCATCTGTTTAGAAGGGTTCTCACTTTCTTGCCTCTGTGTGTACAGTTTACATGCCATTTACCTTCTGCCCAGCATAAGTACTAGCTATCTGATGGGTGAATGTCTTGTTTGATAACTCGATAGTCATTTTCTGGAAAGTAGGGACACCATCTTGCATTTTTCCTTGACTGACTCACCCAACATTTATTGAGCATCTGCTGTATACTAGACATAGTTCAGAGCACTGGAAGGACAGAGTGGGAGGAAGAGGTGAAAAGACAAAAATGTAAGTAAATTTGGTAATATATAAAATACTATGTCAATAATGTATGGGGGGCATTAGATCCATTAGGTTCTTACTATGTGTAGGCACACTGCTGAGTGGTTACGCTTAGTCTATTTGAAACTCTTAACATCCCTATAAAGTGATGCTATGATCTTCATTTTATAGGTGAGTAAACCAAGGCTTAGAAAGGAAATCAATCCAAGGTTACCCAACCTGCCTGCCTCCAGAGGCCAGCCTCTTAACTATTCTGCATTATTGCCTTACTGTGCTTGCGCAGCTAGAAAGTGGCATGAGCATGATCTTCAGTGATGAGTAGCCACCACCACCCTGAGTCAGAATCTTGAACATCAAAGACACTAACTGCCCAGTGCCTATTGTCTAATTAAAAGCTGGTCACAGATTAGAAGCGTGTGACAAGTACATAGATAATTCCAGCTCAAGATACAAAGAATTAATTGCCCTTCGTTCTTCTGTGGCAATGTCTTCTTGGATCTCTAAAAAATCTTCAGCAATCTTGTGAGCAAGAGGCAGGAAGTGGGTACACACTATGTCGACCGAAAAATTGAGGCAGCAAACAATTCGATGATATTCACAACAGCAGAGAGTGAGCCAGAATGTTGGCCAAAGGACATCGAGGCTTATGTCAGTGGTGCTGAATAAGTACCTCTTTTTTTTTTTTTTAAGATTTTATTTATTTATTTCAGAGAGAGTAAGCATAAGCAGAGGGAAAAAGAGAAGCAGACTCCCCAGTGAGCAGGGAGCCTAATGCGGGACTCGATCCCAGGACCATGGGATCATGACCTGAGCCCAAGGCAGACGTTTAACTGACTGAGCCACCCAGGCGCCCCGATAATTCTTTCTCTTTAAAATGATTGAATGTAAATATGAGATCCTAATAGTTAGAACATGTGCAGATTTGAACTGTGGATAAAGAGTTCATATCATGGAAGAGCAATGGTGTTTTAACCTACACAATGGAGACATAAATTCCACATGTGTGCATGTACACACACACACACACACACACACACAAATATCTAGAGAGATCTACATCTTAATACTGTTACAAATTGTATAGCCTCAAGATAAATAACTTACCCTTACCTAGCACTCACATCATTTTCAGGTGCTCCCC
Source organism: Meles meles (assembly GCF_922984935.1). Classification (NCBI taxonomy): domain Eukaryota; kingdom Metazoa; phylum Chordata; class Mammalia; order Carnivora; family Mustelidae; genus Meles; species Meles meles. The sequence continues at coordinate 81,089,054 of NC_060069.1, read as the reverse complement.
CATCTGTTACCTCAAATCCTGAGCAGTAAGTGGATCAATTCTTTCCCCCATGTTGTAGAGGAGACCAAGGCACAGAGAAGCCAAGTGTCTTTAGAAAACCATGACCCAGCTCAATAACGCTAAAGTAAAGCCAGCTCCTCTTCCTGGGCTTGACGTCCAGATCTTTGTCTGGAAATCTGTGTGGAAAACCAACAAAAGGGGATTCCGTTCCAGACCCCAGGTACTGGATTGGGTAAGAGCCTCGGCTGAGACCTCAGTTTAAATCTTGACTCTAGTGTTGACTCGCTATGCTGTCTTGGCTGAGTCACGTAACTTGTCAAAGCTTCGTGTTTTTGTTTTTTTTTTTTTCAATCTATAAAAGGGAAATGATAGTACTACATTATTCAGAGTTCAGAAAATGGACGGTGCACTCAAAGTAATCGAGAGCATTTACTAAGGACCTAATGACAAGAGTGTAGGCAGAATTAAGAGCACTCAACAAAGGACAGTAAAGCATCCTGGGGATAGCAAAGCAGCTCCATGTCTGAGGGGCTGAGGGGGGGCGGGGAGGCTCCTGGAAGCTGATCAGAGTGTAGTGCCTAAGGAGAGGGTCCTGATAGGAGCTGGGGTAATTGAAAAATAATAAGAACACTGGACCCCAAAGAACAGAGCTGGGAGAATAAATATCCAGACTTCCCTATCATTCCACTCTGGAAACTCGACAGAAGGCAGAAGGCATGGGAACTGCAAAGATGACATCCATAAAGGTCAGCACCATGGTGCAGGGCAGACTAGCAGAAGATGGAGAGTGGACCTGGGGGGACAAATGAAAAGTAAGAAGGGCCATGTCATAGGGTTGTCAGGAGGATTATATGAACTAAGACAGATAACCTGCTTAGCACACCGCCTAGAACCTAACAAGTTCTCAATAAATGCTAGTTGTTGACATTATTTCTTGTTGTCATTAATGTTGGGTGGTATTTTTCAGTGGCAGGGAGCTGTTTCTAGAAACTTGCCTGAAAAGAACCTCCTTTGATCTGGAACCTAGAATAATAATTCTGCTTTGAGGTGGGATAGGAGTGTCACATACTGGAAATATAATTCTAGACACAGCCAGAGGACGAATTCCCAGGATTAAAAAGGAACATTCATGCGTACATTTTAATATTGTGTCTGGTGACAGTGTATGAAGGTGGTGGCAGGGTTTCCATTGTGTCATGCTATTTTTTAAGCATTTATAACTTGGTTATAACATTTCGCTCTGGTGGAAATTTGGCTTAGCTCTTAGATGAAAACTTTTGCAGAGAAAAATGACCTTTTAATTGTCTTCCACTCAGGTAATGGAATATATGTGTGTGTCGCTACCCATTAACGCATGTGGTAATAGCTTTGCTGTTCTGTCTTCCCGCTTCCCTATCTTGATGCCATTAGCCCTGCTGCTTAATAAGGAGATTACTCAAAAAGATGACTCATCTGCAATCCCACCTAAGGAAGAGGGAAGAAAGAAAGCAAAAGAACAAGAAAAGAAAGGAGGAGGGAAGAGAATGGTTTTGGTACAGATGACTTAGAATAACCTTGCCAATAATTTTTTAGTGCCTCCCAGCCCACATATTTTTCACAAAGCCTGTTCCCATTGGAGCTGAAACACATAACCGCTCCTCGGCACCCACATCCCTTCTTGGACTCACTGCCAAGGAGAACGACAATGCAGTTAGTAAATAACGTTATACAGCAAACAGAGGGCTTTCCAGAATCTTGTTAAAGTGATACGCGAATTTCCATCTGACTGCTGAACTACAGTTTTCGACAGGTAGTTCAATATTTAAGATACCTCAGGTATATGCACCCCTGGTTATTTACAAAGTTCATTTGCATCCAGAATGAAAAGCCTGCCAGGAGAGCGGTGACAGAGGGAGGCAGGGAGCAGGATGGAGACCAAGGAGATGGGGAGCGGGCTGGGTGTATTTCTTTCTTCCTACAAGAGTCCGCCACGTGAGAGATAGTGGGGCTGAGAGCAAGAGAGGGCGGAGGCTATTTTCTGTTTTACATATATTCACAGCCCTGCTTAGAGAAATCTGTAATGGTATTAAGATGTAGATTTTCTGTCGTACACTTAGAAATACTGTTTTCATTTTCTGTGGCATAGACTTTACAATCAGGGCTGTTAGGAACAAAGGGCTCTGAGAGGTCACAGGGTCCAAGCAAGCCTCCAATCCCAGCCGCCTGCAGGTGCGGGTGGGGAAAGGGAGCCCCTGGCTGGGCTCTCCCCAAGCCTGAAGAGGCAGGACCCAGTGCCCAGTCTGAAGATACAGCCACCCTGCAGCTTCACAAAAGTCCGTGCTGTGTTGAGACAGGCCTGGTGTTGCTGGATCTTCCAGTGATGAGAAGCTGGGAATCTTCCCGAAGGTCAACTAGGGGTGTGTGTGGGGGGGGGGGAGCGGGTTTGGATTTTTCACCTGTTTTGTGTGTAACTATAAATCCAGGGCTTAGAAGCGTGAATGGCACACAATAGCACTCAACAAATATTTGTTGAGTGAGTGTATGTGAAAAAGCAGGCAGCAAATAGGTTTTTATGTTTCCGTGGTTTAATGGAAAGGGGGGACAGGGGAACCCACCCCTATGTAGACCAATCAAAACCTATCTCAGAGCTAGGTATAATCCATCATGGGATGCTGCTTTGCCATCTGAGGTCTAATCCAAGTTGTCTATGCTTCTTGCAGGAAACTGAGGTCCCTAAACACTAATGCTCTGTTAACCCACAGCTGGTTAATGGCAGAGTCAGTAAACCAGTAGAAAAACCTCCATCTCCGAATTCCCCTTCTAGAGCTTTTCCCCCTCCTTCGTAACTTGCCCCTGCTTCAAAAACCAATACAAAATCAACAACAGCAACAACAAATAAATTATGTTTCCTTATAAGAGGCCAAAGGGTAACCAAGAGCTTTGAGACTAAAATGTAAATTAAAAGGGGACAATAGAGTGATTTGGAGAACCCTTCCTGCAGTTCCTCCAAGGTCTGCCTGGCAGTGGAACAGTCTCCTGGCCCACGTTTTGTCTGTCAGAACCTAGAGTCTGGGTTTTGCTGCAGGAGAAGACAGCCCCAAGTCTCAGCACACATTGCATTTGCTCACTAGGCATTTCTTCCTGCGTCAGCTGGGGGTTCACTTGGGGTGGGGGCGCGGTCCTTACCCTGGGGCCCCAAGCTAACAAGCAGCCATCTCTGGGACCCTGTCCATGGCCATGGCAAACTAGTAGAGTGTGGCAAGTGGCAAAGTGACTCTGAGAGCTCTTGCCTGGAAGTGACGCCTGTCACCTTTACTCATTTGTCCTTGGCCTTGTAAGTCACATGGCCACACCCAACTTTAAAAAAGGGCAAGAAAGAACAATCTGATCATCTTAATAATGCCTGGAATGCAGCAGTCAGAACTTCTGATGAACAGCATACAACTTCACTGAGCACAGCTTAGAGCCCTGAGGACAGGCACCCCCTCAAACTGACTTATGCCTACATGTTTATTTCTCACACACAGGCTAGTGCAAGGAAAACGAAATGTTCTACCCATCAATGTCTCTTATAATCTGTTTCCCTTTTTTTTTTTTTTTTTTTTTAGATTTGTGTATTTATTTTAGACAGAGAACAAGCAGAGGGATGGGCAGAGGGAGAGAAATCCTCAGGCAGACTCCCTGCGGAGCATGCAGCCCAACCTGGAGCTTGATGCAACTCCCTGAGATCATGACCTGAGCCTAAATCAATAGTCAGTGGCTCCACCAACTAAGCCATGTGGGTGTCCCAGAGGCTTTATTTTTTTCAAGTTGTTCCAAATGCCTTGGTAATCAAGTACTTACTCTAGTAGAAGGAGAGACCAAGCTTTGAAACACGGCTTAACTGTTAGTACTGTGTGTTCTAGATTTCTAAATAAGTATGCATTCTCTTTTGATGGAGTAGTTTGGACTACTACGTAAAGGCTCTCCCCAACTCCGTGAGCTTCCTTGTACCTACACTGTGACCAGCATCCTCACTCAGGGCAGGAGCAGCGCTAATGAAAAGTGTATTCGTAGACCCCAAATGCCCTGTCTAGGTACTCCGAGGAGTCTCCAGGCCGACCTTCGGCACTGTGCACCGAAAGGGCCAGGGAGCCGTCTCTGTAAACTGCAGGCTTCTTTGATGTGTCCCAGTTGCACAGAAAAGCAGCGCTTTGGTTTGTGGGCACCTGAGGACAAGTAAGGCTACCCCTAATCTAGGCTGACTATTTCCTCCCCTTGCTCTAAACTGTGAACTCCTTGAGGGAAGGAAATTTCCCTTAAACAAAAACAGAGAAACAGAAGGTTTATTTTTCTCTCTTTTTGGATATTAAAAACTTTATAGTAACCATTCCATCATGAAGCTGACTTTATATCCAAATGTAGGATGGCCATTGTACTTAAGATTAACTCCTTAAAAAATCTAAATATCCTATTATAAATATGTACTGTCTGAAATTCCAAAAGGTATTCTCAAAATCTAACATAAGCCTAAACACTAAAGATTTATTGAATAAGTGAATGGATGGACAGATGGATGGATGGACGGGATGGATAGATGGACAGATGGATAGATGGATGGTGCAAGCAATTAATATGTGCTTTAATGCACTGAAAGAGGTCAGGAAATGTGTTTTATCAGAGGATGCCTTTCTTGAGATTGAGAAAGTGGTAAGGGGCCACCCAAGATTCTGGGTGTTCTCACCTGTGTATAACCTGCAGTCTTTCGACATTTTCCCACAGAGAACGTTTGAGAGCTCACAGAGAAGATCTAGAAGGTGGGAGGCTACCCAGCAGGACTGTGTGTGGAGACTGAGTGCATGTGGGGAGGCAGGGCTGAAGGGTGAGCCCCAGATAGCAGCTGGAGGAGTTCTCATTTGGTCTTCTGCCCTTACTGCTCAGGGTCTGCTCTGTAAACACAGCTCTATGAGGTTTGCCCAATGGGCTTTGGAAAGTCTTCCAGAAGTTTCCTCCCTCTCAACAACACACCCTCCTTGCCTCCTGCTATAGATACTCTGGACTGGAGGGGAAGAGAATAGGGTCAGCACAGTGACTGGCCAAGGAAAAAAGTGGGTGCAGGAGCATTCCCCAAGCTTTCTTCCCTTCAGCACACCCCTCTCCTTGTCTTCCTTTCAAGTTCAAGCAAATATTCATTTGAGTGAATGTTTCTGTACTGGGCAAGGTTTGGTTAAGATTTCTGAATTCCCCCCTCAGGAATGGCAGGTGACTGGAAAGGCACAGGTCTTGGAAATGCTGTAGTGTGTGAGCAGAAAAAAAACATGTGAGCAAACACAGAGCCCCTTTTCTGTGCAGCATGACTTATATTGGCTGATTATATCCTCACACCTACCTCTGAGGGAAACCTGTTAGTCCCATTTTATAGATGAGCAAACTGAGACCCAGGGAGATTAACTTGGTCAAGGCCAAAAGCTAACAAGTGGTGGTATTCAGACACAGAGAGCCTGGTGCGTGTGCTCTTAGTTGTTTTACTTCTTTGTACGTCTCTCTATATGTATAGTCACTATACGTCTCTATAACCTTTCCTTCTAGTTTTCCTTTGCAAATGTATAAATCTCAGAACAAAGACGTATGTAAGCTATTCTGGGAATCCACATACCTTTTGTACCATTTATAACATTTGTTTTTGTAGCAAAATGCATTCTGAGTTCCAAACAGCCAGGTTGCAGATAAACTTTTGAGCCTCACTCTATTTTTAAGCTGGATATTTTTTGAATTTTGTTTTAAATTTCAGGTAGTGAAACAATTTTAAAGGGGCTAGGAAGTCTGGTTCCAGAAAGACAAAGTCCTCCAACATCTCCTAACATTAGAAATAGGGGCGGTACATCTTATATGTCAGTTATGTTCCAAAGTTAGCATGTAAAGAGAAAGCCAGGTGTAGTTGAAGTTGCCCTTGAAAATCCTTTAGGAATGTTCCACGTTGGAGGCTACCATACCGTCCCCCAGCCTCCTTTTTTCTCTAGTACTGTAGACCATCAGGTGAAGAAGTCAGCTTGTGTTTAGGGCCTGAACTTGAGGATCTCATAAGCCCAGGGAAGTGCTCACTGTGCCTAAGACATGAAAGAACGGGTCCCACTGACAGGACACCAGCCTCTTCCACATTATCTCATCCTGGAACAGCCCTCAGATGAGGGAATCCCCAGCAGAACGCTTGAGTTATTTCTCCTTTCACTTCTCTGACTCCATGCCTTTTACTGAAATTGAGTATGTTAAATGAATATTTGCTGTGACGGAACTCAAAACATGTATAGTAAGGCAGGACGCTGAAATACTTAGGAAGGCAGGGTGATCTTTAAAGCTTCACAGGAGCATTCTCCCTCACCTCTGAGGAACGCTTTAATATGTAACAGAACCACAGGTTTCTGAGGGAATTTCCACCAGACACACAATATTCAGGAACAGGAATTACTGGACAACTCAAAGGGCTTCCGAGGTCCCCAGGCTCTTACTTCCTGCGCCTGCTGTCTTAGCTCACGTCAGGCCCGATGTATTTGAGGGAGACATTATAGTGTAGAGGAACTGCTTGGATTATGACTTATCAGCTCTCCATTTAGTAAAAGATGATGCTATGATGCGCCCAGAGGAAGCCCATATTTTCTGTTGTTTTTCCAAGAGGGTAAATCAGCATTCACTAGCCGTGCCTGCTTACTGGCCACCCTTTGTGCCCTGGTCAGCAGGTCCCTGAGCTGTCTGGCTTACTTACCCTGCGTGGTTTGACTCCTAGATCCCTAATTTTTCAATATTTGGGAATCGCATAGGACCTGAGCTCTCCCCACCACACCCCGACGTCACATTGCCATATGTGTATTAAGTGATTTGTTTCCAGGAAGATTCTTTACGTAAAATGGTAGATCTTTTTTTTTTTTTTTTTTAAGATTTTATTTATTTATTTATCTGACAGACAGACATCACCGGTTGGCAGAGAGGCAGGCAGAGAGAGAGGGGGAAGCAGGCTCCCCGCTGAGGAGAGAACCTGATGAGGGGCTCCATCCCAGGACCCTGGGATCATGGCCTGAGCCGAAGGTAGAGGCTTTAACCCACTGAGCCACCCACGCGCCCTAAAATGGCAGATCTTAAGGACAAAGACTGGAGTGGGTTGGAATCCCCTAAAACTGTAATGCTTTTATTCCATTGGTATTTGGGGGGTGAAATGACAACACTCACCTTCATCAAACCCCTTCTCTAACCAATGTACACAGATACGTATTTGTTTCCATCATTACAGTAGAACATCAAGGCATTGTTTTAAATGATAAAACTGCTAACATGTACGATCATCATTCATCCACTTGGTTCATCTTCATTTGGTCTATAGTGACCACCTCCCTTTCTAAATCTCTTTCAGCCATTCAAAATAGCATTAGGGAAGTATTTTTAAAACCAATCCCTTGATCCCGTGTGAGATTTGTGTCATTCTGAAGTAAGAATTTGAGATGTTTCTTTCGTGTGGTTGGAGGTTAAGTTGCCATGGTAATGGCTTATTGTGAAATACCCAGAGAAGTGCATTAGGAACATTGTGTGCAGCAACTCCACATTGGTTCCTGTGATAATAGCCCAGGCAGACCTTGACTTTCTTGGTCCCAAACAATCTTTCCATACTTTTGTAATAACAGAAATTTGCATTTCTACCCCAAGGCTGCCTTTTTCATACTTCATGCTGCTTTTAGGACAATCAGAAAGAGGATCATTATGGAAATGGCTTTGTATCCGGTGTTACAAAGAAGCAAAGTTCTCATGATTTTTACAGACTTTCAAACATGTTGAGCACTCTCTTTTTAATTCCTCCTCTTACCCATTATCTCTGCTTCTTAAAGCCAGGGAACCTCCCAGAGAACAATTGTCAAAAGCTAGAACAATTTATTTTGCATTTTTTAACATTCGCTCTCAGGGTAACACATATGTTTTATGAAAATACATGAAGAATTGGATGTGCTTTCAGGGTCTTGTCAGAAATGTGAGTCAGAATTAGTAGGAGAATAAAAGCCAAAATCTAGATGCGCTCTGTCAGCATCTTTTTGAGCTGAATGGAGAGACAAGTATTTTCATTTAAATAATTCAAGTTCATCCTGTCCTTGGCAACCATTTGGCTCACTCAAGCCTTTGGTAGGCCAAGCCATATTTTCTAAATTGATCTATATTCCAAGGCACTTTAATTAGGAAGCAAAACAGATAAGTACAAAGTGATTTCATTTAAGACTGTTCTATAATTTCTATCCATCTATAACATCCACGAATGTTGCCCATATCTGTTTCCCAGGAATCGGTGACATTTTAGTGATTTTCGTGAGCAGGTTTTTCAGAGGATGACATATTTGTTCATGCATTCATCGTTCAGAAGGCATTATTGAGCACCTGCTTTGTGCCAAGGATGATAATTTGATGCCATACAGTCACCTGGCTGACAGCTCTCCCAAAGGTACCAAGTGGGAGCCAGCTGTCCAAGGCCCCCCCCCCCCCCCCCCCCCCGTTCCCTGGCACTTTGCTAGTTTGGGGACTTTGCCCCAGACCCTCACAGCCATTTTGTAATGGCTTTTCATCGCAATATTCATTCATTCATTCAACTGACTTTTTTTTTTTTTTAAGATTTTGTTTATTTATTTGACAGAGATCACAAGTAGGCAGAGAGGCAAGCAGAGAGAGGGGGGCAGGGAAGCAGGCTCACCACCGAGCAGAGAGCCCGATGCAGGGCTCAATCCCGGGACCCTGAGATCATGACCTGAGCCAAAGGCAGAGACTTAACCCACTGAGCCACTCAGGTGTCCCTCACTGACATTTATTTGGCCAAGGTTTCTACCTACGCACATGGGATATAAAGGATAGAGTGGTCCCTGCCCTAAGAGGCTTAGTTCAGACCCTTCTGTAATCCTGTCCTTGAGAGTGAGAGCCAGAGGGGCTTGTTTTCTTATTGATCCCACTTAGAATTCTACTTAGACTTTCTTCAAACTCTTCCTTCTCTGCATTTCTCTCCTCCCCTTCCAAGCAAGGGCTAAGGAGGCTGCGATCCTAACATCATGGCACTGAGCTCCTTTTGCTGTGTGAGCCCAGCCATGCAAGGGATGACAGTTTTCATTCTCTGAGGATGCGTTCTATGCCACATGTGATATGAAGCACTTTACGCATATTATTTCATTTAAAACTCACAAAACCATATGAGGTAGGTACTATCATTGCTGTCTTACGGATGAGGAAGCTGAGGCTCAGAGGAGCCATTCTGACATCTTTTAGGTAGATTAAGTGGAAAATCTAAGACCCAAGGCCCAGTCTGGTGCCTGGGCTTTTAAATGTTTCAGTGCATCGATAACTCCCCTAGAGCAAGTCGTGAGTCTAGCTCTAGTTAGTGTCCATTCTTATTCATAAACTGCAATATACATACCACTATTTTTATTGTTAGACTTAATTGAGAAACATATGTCTTTTATAAGCCTCTTTCAAAGTAAATGTGACTCATAGACCAAGAAGAAATGGATTCTATTATTTAATGCATTTCAGAAGGATTTAGAAATTAAATAAAGAAAATAAGTTCTCGGTTTCCTTTGAATGCTTGTTTCATGTTAAAAAAAATTTCTATATTAAGAAATGCAAATTTTGTTTTTTATAATAGTGCTCTTTCTACATTAAGGAATATAAAGTCTTCAGTATAACTTGAAAGTCTAAGATGTGTCATGTGTCTTTGGCCGCATCCAAGTTTTTCTTTTATCTTTGGTTTTTAGCAGTTTGGTTGTAATATACCTAGGGAAGATTTTCTTTGTATTTATCTTGCTTGGAGTTTGCTGACCTTCTTGAATCTGTAAATTAGTATCTTCACCAAATTAAAATTATAATACCAACTCCTTGAGTTGGTAAGCACTGAGCAGGGCCTGAATTTTATTAGTAACTTTGACCTAATTAGGTTTTTTAATTGCACAAAACAAAGGCCCCCTTGCTTTGCCTCAAGTAAGATGAGGTTTACTGTTCGGATACCCATAATGTAATAGATCATGCATGACCAGTCTCACAGGACTCCAAGGAAGAGAACCATACAACAGCCAGGTCTCCCCTGAGGTGGATGCCAAGCAGCTCTGGAAACCTCAGAAACAGGAGTTGGTGTGTCATCCACCAGTGATGGGATTTCTCCACCAGTCAGACTTAGTTACTTTCCGGGCGTCTGCTCCCTACTTTTATATCTCCAACTTTATTTATTTCTGCTTTCGTGTGTGTGTGTGTGTGTGTGTGTGTGTCCACCTAGCAGTTGGATCTGCCTATTCATAACATATAACTCTCTTTGCCATGACATTTCTATACATCTTTGCAGCTCCATTACTGCTTGCTAACAACCTTGTGTTCTCAGGATCTCCCAGCTAAAAGGTCCATGAGAGAGCTTTAGATAGGTCCAACTTATGGCCATTAGTTCCATTCTGGCAGAGTCCTTGACACCAAGAAGAAATGGGTACTCTATTTCACAGAACACTGGCAAGAATATAGATCTCTTGATGCCTGGGGGAAGGAGCCCATTCCAGGGCCAGCAAGCATGAGGGTGGTAACAGCAGGGAAGTGGGTTCTCATGATGTTGATTTTCTCAGCGTTTCTTCAGTGACGTCATGAAAGGGAACTAGAGGCATGATTGGTATCATGATGGACTTGTCTAATTTATTCTGGACATTTATTTCCATTTGTGAAAATTCAAAGAGGTGCCCAGAACAGTCAGTGAGAGTTGTATAGGTTGGGCTTTCTAATTGGGGGCCTTCAGTTTAGACTAGGATATCTTTTTTAATTAACAATAATGTATTATTTGCCCCGGGGTTACAGGTCTGTGAATCATCAGGCTTACACATTTCACAGCACTCACCATAGCACATACCCTCCCCAATGTCCATAACCCACCCACCCTATCCCTACCCTCCCACAACCCAGCAACACTCAGTTTGTTTCGTGAGATTAAGAGTCTCTTATGGTTTGTCTCCCTCCTGATCCCATCTTGTTTTGTTTTTTTCCCTCTCTATCCCCCACGACCCTCCACCCTGCCTCTCAAATTCCTCATATCAGAGAGATCATATGATAATTTAGACTAGGAGATTTTTAACTGATACTTTTTGGTCTGACTGTTCTAGTAGTTGCTGAAAGTGGAACAGCTTATTTTTTCAATTTTCAGTTATTACATTTCGAAATAGACCATTTTGAAGGTCTATTATTAAGATGTATGTATTTATCACTATTATGTCTTCCTGATGAATTAACCTCTTTATCATTGTAAAATGTGTCACTTTATTTCTGATAATACTGTTGGTCTCAAAGTCTACTTTATCTTGTATTAATATATATTAATGTCATCTCCCCAGCCACCTCCTTCTCACTGTTAGCATTGTGTAGCTTTTGCCATCCATTTACTATCTACCTACTTTTATGTATAAAGTGCATCTTTTGAAGACAGCATACATTTGGATCCTGTTTTTTCATTCATTCTAACAAAACTCTGCCTTTTAATCAGAGTGTTTTGTGCATTAACATTTAATGTAATTGTTGATAATGTTCAATTTATGTTTGGATTATATTTTCTATTTGCCTCTATGCTTTTTTAAAAAGATTTTATTTATTTGACAGAGAGAGAGATCACAAGCAGGCAGAGAGGCAGGCAGAGAGAGAGGGGGAAGCAGGCTCCCTGCTGAGCAGAGAGCCTGATGCAGGGCTGCATCCCAGGACCCTGATACCATGACTGGAGCTGAAGGCAGAAGCTTAACCACTGAGCCACCAGGCGCCCCGTCTCTATGTTTTTTTGATCTTTCTACTTTCTTACTATCTTATTTTAACCTTTTAAAATTGTGTTTTAAAAAAAAATGCATTTTAGTTTACCTATTGTCTTTTTTTTTTTTAAAGATTTTATTTATTTATTTGACAGAGATCGCAAGTAGGCAGAGAGGCAGGCAGAGAGAGAAGAAGGGAAGCAGGCTCCCTGCTGAGCAGAGAGCCTGACACGGGGCTCCATCCCGGCGATATGGGGCTCGATCCCAGCATCCTGGGATCATGACCTGAGCTAAAGGGAAAGGCTTTAACCCACTGAGCCACCCGGCGCCCCTACCTATTGTCTTTTTAGTTACACGACTTTATGTTATCTTTAATAATGGTTTCTCTAGGAATTATAATATACATTCCTTAACTTTTAATAGTCTATTTAGAGTTAAATTTTAACATATATAATATATATTAAATATATATATCTATATATATAAAACCACCCTGCACCATTTATATTACATATATATTAAGCCCCTTACGATGTTGTTACAACTTTTACTTCATAAAGTCCAATGATTTTAAAGAAATTCAGAAAAAAATCATCTTTTCTATTTGCCCACATATTTACCATTTCTAGCACTCTTCATTCTTTCCTAATAATTTTCTGTCATTACCTAAAATGCTACTCCCTGGGGCGCCTGGGTGGCTCAGTGGGTTAAAGCCTCTGCCTTCGGCTCAGGTCATGGTCCCGGGGTCCTGGGATCGAGCCCCGCGTCGGGCTCTCTGCTTGGTGGGTAGCCTGCTTCCTCCTCTCTCTCTCTCTGCCTGCATCTCTGTCTACTTGTGATCTCTGTCTGTCAAATAAATAAATAAAATCTTTAAAAAAAAAATGCTACTCCCTTAGCACTTTTTACACTAAAAATCTGTGACAGGAATAAATTTTGTTTTCTTTTATCTGAAAATGTTTTTACTTTGTTTTTGCAGGATGTAGAATTCTGTATCAATTTTTTTTTTTTTCTCCCAGTAGTTTGAAGAGCTTATTCTACTGGTCTCTGACCTCTGCAGTTTCTATTGAGAAATTAGGTGACTTGAATCATTATTCCCCTTTTGAATGTGTCATGTGTCTGACTGCATTCAAGTTTTTTCCCTATATCTTTGCCTTTTAGCACTTTGACTATAAAATGTGCCTAGGGATGGTTTTCATTATATTTATCCTGTTTAGGGTTTTCTGACCTTCTTGAATCTATAATGTCTTCACCAAAAGTGGGAAATTTTCAATAATTTTTATTTATTTTTTAAAAGATTTTATTTATTTGACAGATAGAGATCACAAGTAGGCAGAGAGGCAGGCAGAGGGGTGGGGGGCGGGGAAGGAGGCTCCCTGCTGAGCAGAGAGCCCGATGTGGGGCTTGATTCCAGGACCCTGGGATCATGACCTGAGCCAAAGGCAGAGGCTTTAACCCACTGAGCCACCCAGGTGCCCCAATAATTACTTTATAAATTGTTTTTTTCTCTCACATTCAATTACATATAAGTTAGACCTTTGAATATTATCCCTTATTAACTCCTTGAGGGTCTAATTAATGGTTAAAATGTGTTTTCCTCTTTTATTTTAATTGGGCAATTTCTATTTATGTGGTTGCAATTTTATTTTTTCTTCTATCTCCATTCTCATGTTGAACACCTCTGATTATTTTCTCATAGATTGTATTACTTAATTCTGGAATTAGCATCTTTAAAAAAACACACAGCTTCTATTTGCAAACTGAAATTTCTATTTTATTCATGATGAGCATATTTTCCTTTCCATCCTTGAGCAGAGATACAATTGCTGCTACAAAATCTTTGCCTGCTAATTCCAATGTCTGAGTCATCTCAGGGTCATCTCAGGGTCATTCAAAAAAACATGTTTGTTTTTTTTTGTTTACCTTTTTAAATCTTGAGAATGGGTCATATTTTCTTGTTTCTTTGTATGTTGAGTGACTTTGGATTATATTCTGGACATTTTAAGTGTTGTGCTGTGGGATATTCTGGATACTATGCTCTTTCTCCAAAGAGTTGTTGCTGTTGTTACAGCAGGCACTTAGCATGATTGAATTCAGAGTACAAACTCTGTCTCCTGGGCAGCAGCTGCAATCTCATTTCTGAAAGTTTAGTCTCTCCTGGGCCATCTGGAGTCTGCCTTGCCAATGCATGGTTCGGAGTTCAGCCAGACATGTGGACAGAATTAATAGACAGAATTTATGGTTCCTCCCTCTGGCTTTCATTTCTGTGATTGCCCTCTTGCTTTCTGCTGGGTGTGGTTGCCCCAAACTTTGCCCTCTGATTCTTTCGCCCAGAAAGACTGCAAGCTTTCTAGCAGAGCCGCTCCATATGACATAGACTGAAAATCTGCTGTCAGGCCAGAAGTCATGAAAATGGGAGATCTATCCAGTGCTGTTCTCTTCTTTCAAGTGTCAACTCCTTCTATCAAGGTCTGAGATGTTATTTTACCCTACCTACCAGCCGATAAATAAGCCTGTCACTATTTTGTGGGTCAGAAAGAAGGGCTTTATTACTCCTGGCACACCAAGCATCATTGGTATCCCCATTCCGGCGTTGATTTCCCCTTGCCCCCAAGTCCCACATGGGGGGATGACTCCATGGACCCAGATGGATGCAGGCACACACAGTGGGTTGCATTACAGGACAGGAACACTAGTTTGAGGAATCTAACTCTTCTATGTTTAAAGTAGTTGAAGCCTATTCTTTGTCTGAGAGAGACCTTCTATAATCCCTCTTTTGCTCACTATGGATTCAGTGCTGAGTAATGGCCCAGGTTACAAGTAGTCAGGGTTTTAAGTCCTAGGCATAACCAGAAAGAACACACAGGGGCATTTAGGGTCTCAGGCAGATTGTTTCTCCTGACACTGAATGTATCTTTTTTGGATTGATCTTCAGTGCCTTCAGTTGTTGTTTTATATATTTTCTTCAGAGTTTATGGCTATTATCTTCAGGAGGTTTATTCTGACAGGAGCTTATTTGACCATTATAGGAAGTAGAATAGACCACTGTGCTTTTGTAGACCACATTTGCGAGTGGTTTGGGAGGAGCCCCTCCCAGCACTAGTCAACTCCCTAGCCTTACAGTAGGTGGATCTTGTTTGGACATCATAAAGTTAGTCATGTGTGAAAGACTAGGCAGAGGACAAGGCCTTTGGGTCCACAGACATGGTCTTTCTGGCCCTCTTCTTCCACAAAGCAGTGAATCAGCAGATCTGACACACTTTCATCTTGGATTTGGTTTAATAAACTGAGTTCCCAGGAAGGAAAATGTCAGGCTGTTCAGGAACTCATAAACTGAATCAACAGAAAAGTTCTGAACCTGATAACCAGGGGCTTCTATCGACTTGAGCTAATATGAGAGAAGTGTCAGCCCCTTGAGGAAATCCCAGACCAGGGTGCAAAGGATGAGAAGACAGACCGTTCCGCTTTCTTTGCTGACACCAGCAGATGGGGACTTGCTATCCTCATGGAGTTCCTCAAAAGGCAGTCCTCCTGGAGGGTAGAAACTTGGGCAGGTAGATTTGCTGAGGAGAGAGTCTTCCTACAACAAAGAGAAGAAAGCAGCTGATGCATACTGGATTCCTCAGTCCTGCCATCATCCTTACCATCTACCCGCACCTGGCTTTTTACTGCTCTCCCTTTCTCAGCAGCTGGAGTGCCCTTAATCACACTGTAGTCACCGGCTGTTCAAGCCCCATCACACTGAGAATAAAATCTGAAATTCTACTTTTGATTCTGTAAGATCTGGCCTCTAGCACTTTCTCCCACCTCAGTTCTTATCTCCCCATTCACCAGGCTGACAGTGATATGGTCTCTCCTTTCCTCAAACACCCAAGCCTGTTCTTGCCTCAGGGCTTTTGCACTTGCTGTTTCCTCCACCTGGAATGCTCTCATCCCAGAAATTAGCACAACTCCCATCCTCCTCCCTCACTTCATTCAGTTCTTTGTTCAAATATTACTTGCCCTTTGAGACCTTGTCTGGACAGACTATCTGAAATAGTAATCACTGTCATTCTCTATCCCCCTTATCCAATTTATTTTTCTTTATAGCATATCACTATTTGGTATAATATTGTATATTTATTTGTTTTTTTCCCCCGTTCTCCATAGGAGAACATAAGGTCCTTGAGGGCAGGGTATTGTTAACCCTATTACTTGATGTATTCCCAGCACCTCAAATTGTCCCTAATACATACTGGGTATTGATATCAACTGGTATTTATAGAATAAAGGAATGCCTAATCTTGTTAGCATTAAGAGTAGAAAGAACATCATATTGTAGCCCAGACTCCGTGCTCTGAAAAGCAGATAAGAAATAATTGACAAGAATGGTGGCCCATGAGCCTCTCGGTGAATAAGTAAGGTAGACTACTCTCCTACCAAATTAAACATAAATATGCTAAAGGCAAATGTGACAGCAATAATAAAATAGCACACTTCTAGGGCAGGGATTCAGCCCACTCACATATTCAAAATTTGAAGAACAGTAGAAGTGTTTTGTGTTAAAATTGAGTACTTTATTTCCTTCCCAGTAGAAGACTTACAATTCACCTAAGTAAGTGGTAAGTAGTCATGAGGGTTCATGATGACACCGTATGAGCCAAATGCCTTTTAGGAAATATGGTTAACTCAGAATATGGATTTAAAAGCATTTTCTACTCAGTAATGTATTTTTTTAAAGTTGTTTCTCTGACAATGAGACGGATTAGGATATACTGACTCTTCAATGCTAATATTGGCGTGCTTGAAAAATCTGGCTTTCAGGCAAGATTTAACAAGATGGAAAACACCATCTTAAACGCATATACAGTATGTGTATACAGAAATGATCAAATGTATGTGTGTGTCTATGTGGATATAGTGGTTGTGGGCTATGTGCCAGATACTGTGGTGCAGATATAGTACTGGGGCTAGACTCTGGGATTACATAGGTAAATCACAAATCACAGCCCCATCATCCAGCAAATGCTCAGTCTGATGTGAGAATTGGAAATATAAACAAATAATTGAAAATCTGGGTCATATGGATCTAATAGAAAAACATTCACAGAGTTGCCACAGGGAAGGGAGTGGTCAGCTCTGTCTTGGAGTCAGGAGAGCTGGAGAAGATAAAGTCTAAAAAGTTTTGAGGAGATGATTAAGACAGCAGAGGTGGCAGTACAGTTGGTTAAGCATCTGACTCTGGGTTTCGGCACAGGTCATGATCTCAGGCTTCTGGGATCGAGCCCCGGCATCAGGCTCTACACTCAACATGGAGTCTGCTTGGGATTCTCTCTCCCTCTCCCTCTGCCCCACCTGTTTGTGCTATATTTCTCTCCAAAAATAAAAATAAATCTTAAAAAAAAAAAAATAGCAAACGTGACAGGCAATCCAGGTGGTGGCTCTCTTTCTTCCCACTCTCTGAATTCTTGCCTCTTTCCCATTGCTTTGATGTTTCCTTTTGGCGCCCACTGAGCACCAGGCTTCCCCAGTTTTGCATAATTCTTGTCTTTGCCTGGTACTTCATCTGGGTTCTTAAGCTGTCTAGCTGCTGACGCCATGGAATTCTGTTGTCTGCCCCTATCCACCACCCCAAAGCTCTGGCCCAATACTCAGCATCCCTTCTTATCCACACTTTCCCATACCTTCTTGAAGAGGTGAAAATTTAAACAAGGGTAACCTGGACAAAGTAACAAAGGCCCCAAAATGCATGTGGAAGGAGTCACTGAAGTTTGGAATGGGACAGCAGGCAAGAGACAAAAACAATGATCTGTGAGGCCAGATACCTGTGGCAGGTCGCGAAAGGCATGGTACACCATGAAAAGAGTTTGAGCTTTGTTGTGGGGGCAGTGAAGGGTTATGGTTTGCTGGAAACTATACCGCTTGGAGATTGGATTGAAGGAAGATGAAGTTTTCTAGGACAAACTACAATAAGGCTAATACTTCTGTGGACACTAATCTTCTCTTAACACAGCCCACATCCACTAGACTTCCCAACTGTCATCTCTCACTCTTGACACATATTTCTATTATGGTTATGTCTTCTAGGATATGAATTTGGTGCCCCTTTACTATTTCGCTGGGCCACCTCTGTCTTGTAGCTGTGACATTATTATATTAAATGTAACTAGAAGATATAGTTAATATCGAGTTTCATCAAGTTAGTTTCAGCCCATTGCTGTGGCCAATCTGTCCTTCCTCGCTGTGGGCCAACTACACATTCAGGAAACATGTCTTCTGTTCTCAGCAAAATCATTAATGGAGTTGTTGAAAGGAATGCTGTACAGTGCAAAGCTGTGTTGCACAGCATTAACGATCTCCTTCCAGAGAGAAATTGATCTGTAATCTGAAACATTTCCAGCTAGATGTTCAGTCAGCTACAAAATCACTTGACCCCACAGCCCATCTGGTGAGTCTCTGCCTTGTTGGGATGGAGGTGTTTGATATTTATACCATTTCTCTAATCTCCCAATCTAGACATCTAGTCTATCTAGAATAGTAGCATCTAAATGGTGAGTGAAACTCCCTTCTAAAGAGAATTGGATGCTGGAGGTGGGGGGTCATGTTCCTTGTTAACAGTCATAGGTCAAGTCAGGAAGGGGATGGAGATAATTGAATGGTAAGAGTAGAGGGAACCAGGGACCTGCTGTCCAGCTGGAGCCCTAGAAGAAAGCTGCTTTGCGGAGAGGCTATATGCATCAGGGGCATGAGAGGAGGGTAGTGTGGGCACACAGAGCCTTTGTAGCCCCAAGGAGAGGGAGAGAGCAGCTGAAACCTCTCAGTGTCCCAAGTCAAGTGGGAAGTTAGCTGAGAAAGAGCATCAAAGGGTGAAATCTTCTTATTTTTGTAGATGGAATACCAGAAAAGAGAACAGCAAAGACCACCCAACAGAAGACAGTAGAAGGACCAGACCAGAGACTCTTAGCAGATGAGGACATAGAGGCCTTTAATTATCTTAAGTCTATTCTACATTTCAAGGGAGCCCAGACCAGGCTATATTAAGATGGAGAGGTAAATACCTTTCCTCATTCAACAATGACATTTGCATAAACCCAGAGCTTAAAATTCACCCCAAGGGAAGGGGAGGGAAAAGAATCCTTAATGAGACCAAGTTTTAATTGCAAAATGTCTTTGAAATCTTAGACATTTCATTGACTTTCCCCAAATATAATTAGATGAAGTTTTCTGAAAATGAGTCCCTGAGATAGTTAACAGGAAAAATTGAAGACCTGCTTTCTTGCAAACCATGTCCCATCTGCCTCAGTTTCAGAGTAAAACAATAAGTGAGAAAACAGGACTGGCTTTGTATGCTAACCCACGCTAGCGGCTGATTTTGAGTTTTCACCTCGGTTGCTGCTAAGTGCGTATCACTGGCCCTGAATCCACATTAGACTTACCAGTATAAAGTTTCGAGGGCCCATTTCTTCTCATTTTAAGAAATCAGCATTTGCCTGTCTCTGCCCTTCAGGTACTTTTGTTCCTTGTGATTTCTTCTAGACCCTTGGTGGGTCTCAGTTCTCCTTTGAGCCATTTCTGCTTTTTTAATTGAGAAGGTTGTCCTTCCTGGAGGAAGAAGGGCTCAAAGGGGAAGCTAACTTTTGCTTCCAGTCGTCACCAGCTACAATACCTCACCTGCCCTCGCAGTGACCGTTCTTTCATTGATCCCCTGAGACTCTGCCTGACCCAAGGAAGATCCCTGCTGAGTGAATGAGTGCTCACAGCGTCCTCTTCTGTGATCCCTGAGGATTTTGAGGGGTCCTTCAGTGCTTTTGGTAAACTTGAGTTCACTGACTTCTGGCCCCCCAGACTACACTACAGGCCTTCCCAGAGCATGCTGGATTTGCTGGCTTTGTAGCAAACCCCCCTCGCATCCCCACTTCTAGATTATTACTTTGGTGCTCCTCCTCTAGATGCTGCCTCTTATCTCTTACTCAAACTCTGCTTTCAAGAAAGGGGTAAGGAGACTGAACCCCTTCCTCATCTTGAGTAGAGCCAACCCCTCTGCCCAGGAGGGGTTCTCGTGGGTGTGGAGGTGGCTCTGGCCCCAGGGCACTGCAGGACAGGATATCCTTGTCCACTGTCAATGTTCAGCCCCTGGAAGCCTGCTTCTAGAAGGCCTGAAGCGATTGACGTGGCTTTGCAAACAAAGATTTTTCAAGCTGTTCTTTATAATGCTCCCAAGATTCTTTTCTGAAGACTTTGTCTCCTTTGTCCCATAGATGGTCTCCTTGTGGGTGAGGCAGTCCTGCATGGGCCTGGTATTCAGAGGCTGCTGGAGAAGAGTCAGGGTCAAACTGAGGAAATGAAGAATCAGGGCTAGAGTCGTGCAGATCAGTGGGGTTCCCCATTGACAGTAGAGGTTCAGGGCTGGCTCAGGAACAGCTTTCCCGGGTACATGGCAGGAGGAGGAAAAACTAGAACAGAGCCAAGTTTTCTTTAAAGCTAACCATTCCATCTAGAAGAATCACTTGTAGGGGTGCTTGGGGGGCTCAGTCGATTAAGATTCCAACTCTTGGTTTTGGCTCAGGTCATGATCTCTGAGTCCTGGGATTGAGCCCCCCCACCCCCACCCCAGCTCCGCTCTCAGCACAGAGTCTGTTTGAGATTCCCTCCTGCTCCCTCTGCCCCTCCTTCCTCACCGCCCTTGCACACACTCTGACGCTCTCTCAAATAAATAAATAAAACTTTAAAAAATAAAAGAACCCCTTTTAATTCCTTCTTAAGATAATTTAAAAAATATTTAAAAATATAGACACTTGCTTAATTTATATAAAGGAGAGTGTATACATGATTTTTAAAGCAAAATTTAAGAGTATTTTCTTTCACTTTTTTGTGGTATTGAAAGGTATTTTTTAATTTCTGAAACCCTGGTGATAGCAGATGGTGGTAGGCATTTCTTTTGCATGTCTGTTAATGTCCTAATGTGGCAAAATAAAGTTAGCAACCTTATGTCCAATCCCCAAATTGTTTTAGAATGTTTACTTGCACTTGAGATCTGGGCATCTAGAAACCCCTAGTGCTGATGAATTCCCTGTGGACCAAGTTTTGGTGGCAAGGACTTGAATTTTGCCTAATGGTCTTTTGTCCTAAGACCCACCGGGTTAAGCCAGACAGCCATTAAAAGAGGGGGGGAGGGAAGTGTCTACACCATTGGAGACATCCATAGCGATCTGGAGATTCTCTCTGCTCTGCTCCTCTCAGAACGAGCCTGAGCTCAGGGCTCTAAGGCTGGAATGGAATAGGACTTCCCTATAGCTTTTCTCTAATTTGCTGTATGTAAATATGTTCTCTAGCCCAGCATGGTCCTGATCACTTCACATCTCTTGACAAAATGTATTAAAAAAATAAGCCTTGAGTAGTAGATGAGTTTTTAGATTCAAATGAGTTTTTTTTTTAAAGGTTATTTCTGGGCTTTGTATATTTGGAATCTTGATTAGAGATTGTGGACATTCCTTTATTTGAATGGTATATTTTAAAAGAGGAAACACTATCGGAAGTTTATATACGAGTGAAAAGGTCAGGCATAAGTAATTTGATGCTAACCTTTTAGCTTTCACGCAAGGATCCCACTCCTTCACCACTTTTCACCTAGTTTAGTCATCCAATTTCTTTTTTTTTTTTTAAGATTTTGTTTATTTATTTGACAGAGAGAGATCACAAGTAGGCAGAGAGGCAGGCAGAGGGAGAGAGAGAGGAAGAAGCACGCTCCCTGCTAAGCAGAGAGCCCGATGTGGGGCTTGATCCCAGGACCCTGGGATCACGACCTGAGCTGAAGGCAGAGGCTTTAACCCACTGAGCCACCCAGGGGCCCCCAATTTCTTTTCTTGAAGTGGATCCTTTATACCCTTTCCCTTTAACCTGCTCAGTTGTACCGTATTTACTGATGTACCTGTGCATTGCATTCACTTGGAACTGTCTGTCCGGAATGTGTTAGTGCGCCCCCTAGTGTGTGGGTTAGTTCCAACCGGTATCTGTCCTGGTTCATTCCGGTACAAGCACAGCTTTTCCACGAAGAACGAATGAATGTCTGCCCCCAAAAGATGGTGTGGAGGCCTCCATAGGTAGTACACGTCTGGAAATGTAGTGATTTCCACCCTGTGCTCAAACCATGGTCACACCAGGAGGCTTGAGTTTTCTTTCAGAAAATATGGCCATTGTGACACAAACCCATTTGTTTCCTTATAAAAGTAGTAAGGAAATAATATAATATGGAAAGTATTTGGAAGTGTTTTTTAATTCTTATGAAAAGCGTTTTATCCTTAGGTTGAGCAAAATAAAAGTCTTGCGTATGATATGTGACTTCTTCTGGGGAGATGAGTTTCACCCCTGGATTTTATGATTAATTGTTCATTTCTAAGTTTAGATAACAGTTTGGTCAGAAACCTACCTGCAAAACAGTTCTCAAAATCCTTATCTTTTCCTTGGTCCCTTAGCCAACCCTTTATGAGGTTGGCCTTCCCAGTGTAAAACCTCACAGAGCCTTGAAGCTGGCCCAAGACAAAATGGGAACAGAGCTAAAATCTGTTTGGTCATGTTCCTGCACTTCTCTCCCTCATATGCATCATTTTTTGCTTTCTTTGCCCTTCTTTCCCCTATTCCTTTTATTCTGGAAAAAGAAATACATACACACGGTGAAAAGTTGTTCAAACAATAGAAAAGTGTACAGAGCAACAAGTAAATGTCCCTCCCTTCGCTGCTCTTGGTTTCTCTACCTTGGACTGTCAGGCGTGTTCCTTGCATCATAATAGTCTATGAATACATAGGTATACACGTGCACACATGCATATATATCATACTGTACAGATATATGTGTGTATACCTTTTTTCCTTAAAAAATAGTGATATACTATGCTCATTGTTCTTCACCTGGCTTTTTTCCCTTGGAAATAGATCTTGGAGATCAGATCACATCAGTGTATATCTGCGTCATTCATTTTAGTAGAATATTCCATGGGCGATCTTTGGGTAGCTGTACTTA
This sequence comes from Meles meles, assembly GCF_922984935.1. NCBI lineage: Eukaryota > Metazoa > Chordata > Mammalia > Carnivora > Mustelidae > Meles > Meles meles. Next base: position 81,066,329 of record NC_060069.1, on the reverse strand, counting down.
TAGGTGGCGTAAGAGGGTCCCTATCAATGAATGAATTGTTCCTAGTCCTTTTCTGTGCACAGACACATGCACGTACATATAGACAACAATAGCTGCACTAAAAAGCAAGATATGTCCATTTTTTAGGGACGGGTAAAGTGTATTCATAGAAATTACTAGAAGTGAGATTGCATGATCGAATGTAATGTCCACTGAAACTCTTCATGCATGTTAGCAAACTGGTCTGTTAAAGGATAGCTTCATAATACACTCCTACTGATAATGTTTGAGAATGCTGATTTCCCATGCCTAATAATGAATAATAATATCAAAATTTTTGATCTTTGCTAGCCTGATAGGGGAAAAAAAATGGTATCAACATGAAGTTTTAATCTGCATCTTTTCACACATTCAAAATTCACTTGTGTCTCTTTTAGTCAGCTTTCTGTGAATGTGTTCACTTTTCAGTTGAGTTATTGGTCTTTTTTCCCCGAAATGTTTAGTTTTTATATTGTCAAATGATCAGGCTTTGGAGTTTGTGTCATGCTTTGAAAGTACTCCCAGACAATTTTTTAAATCCCAAATTTTCTTCTAAACCTTTAGGTTTCTTTTTCTTTTTTTTTTTTCTTTACATTTCAATTCTTGATCTCTCTGGAATTTATTTTGGTGTAGTGAGTGTGTCCCCTTCTTTATCTTAGGGAAAAAAAAAAAGAACACCCCCAGTTGTAGCAACACGGGCTCAGGGAAATAAGGACAAGTCAAGTGGACCAGCTACACCATCAATGAGCCTCCTCCACTGACCCATACATTCTCCTCTCTGGCTCTGAGCTTTTTGACAAATGTGTGAAACATTGATGAAATGATGTGATTGGTGTCTCAATGCCAAGACCCATGGAAGGGCCTTCTCCTTTTTTTTGTATCTCACTTGCAGCATGAGTTCAGAGTTACACAAACCTGTCAACAAAACTCTGTTTTGCTCTTGTGAGTTGTGAAATTTTAGACAAGTTATCTGAGTTCATCTTCTGCATCTGTGAAACTAGGGACCCTAGTCCCAGCACAGGGTAGATATTGCAAGGGTTTTGACATGAAAGGGGAACAGTGTTGCCTGGCCCAGTGCCCAGCATCTAAAAGCTGCCCAATAAGTGTTAGTTGAATCTTTGGTTTCCCTCTGCAATTTTTTTTTTCATTTAAATTTGTTTTTGTTCTCATATAAATAGAAGTCAACCCTAGTGAAGAATCATAGTCTCTAGTTTCCCATTTGGGTCACCTCTTCACAACCCACCCACTTTTTTTCCTGTACCAACTCTTACCTGGGACTCTCCCTATGACACCTGTCAGAACTCACTGATCACGTGTATTTATTGTGAACTTCTAAGCCCAAACCTGGAATTCCATCTGCATTCCCCCAACTTTCAGACTTTCTTACCTCAGGCCTAGGATCCTACAATTTCCTCCTGATCCTTCCCCTGACACTTGGTCATTTCCCTGACGGCAGCCTTGCCCTTCTCCAAATCCATGCTTGAGCTTGCTGCTCAATTACTACATTTTGCTTCTAGATACAAATCCAATCACATTACTTCCCTGCATAAAGGGTAAACCCCAGTGACTCTGTGTGACCGACAAAAGTCTCTGAGCTCATTCCTGCTGGTGTCTGGGGCCTTCTCTTGAGATGCTTATAGAATCCCCAAACACGTGTTCTTTTCCGTACTTCTGTGACTTTTCCCTTGCTGTTCCTTCATCCCGGAATGCTCTTTCCCTTATCTTTCACCTGGAAAACTCTTGCCATATCTCAAGTCCATGTTCCCGCTTCCCCCTCCTCCTTTCTGCAAGTTTACTCACCTCTCCTGCTTACCTCTCTCACTACTTTGCCTCTGCCTTTGCCCAAGGAGAGTGGCTTTGAGTCATCACTTTATATACACATCGACTATAACACTTATCACATGACACTCCATTATCCTCACACGGTGTTAAATTATTCATATCCATGCCTGCTTTTCCCTAGATTGTGAGTTCCCTACAGATGAGGGCTACAGCTCTGTTTACCCCTAGCATGACACCTAGTACATAGTACATTTTCAAAATTAGATGTTAAAAATAAATATTAAAACACAAATATCCAGACACTTTCTGGGCCTCTGGGTAAGGAATAATTGAGGTAGGATTTCTAGGCTTTGGGACATAAAAGACTTTTGTTTGCATTTTAAAAATTCCGGTATAATTAACCTACAGTATCGTATTAGCGTCAGGTGTATAATACAGTGATTCAGAAATTCCATACATTACTCAGTAGTCATCACAATAAGTGTACTCTAAATCCCCTTCACCTCTTCCTCCCACCCCCTACCCACCTCCCCTCTGATCATCGTATTTTTCTATAGTTAAGAGTCTGTTCTTTGTCTCATTTTCTTTTTGTTTGTTTTGTTTCTTAAATTCCACATATGAGTGAAATCGTATGGTATTTGACTTATTTCACTTATTACACCCTGTAGCTCTACCCATGTTGTTGGCAAATGGCAAGATTTCATTTTTTATGACTCAGGAATGTTCCAGTGTCTATATGTACTACCTCTTCTTTATTCATCTATTGATGGACACTTAGGTTATTTTCATATCTTGGCTCTTGTAAATAATGCACTAAACATAAGGGTGCATATATCTTCTTGAATTAGTGTTTTTGTTTTCTTTGCGTGAATACCCAGTAGTGGCGTGCCTGCGTGGCTCAGTTGGTTGAGCGACTGCCTTCAGCTCAGGTCATGATCCCAGACTTCCAGGATCAAGTCCCGCATCGGGCTCCCAGCTCCTTAGGGAGTCCGCTTCTCCCTCTGACCTCCTCCTCTCTCATGCTCTCTCTCACTCATTCTTTCTCAAATAAATAAATAAAATCTTAAAAAAAAATACCCAGTAGTGGAATTAGTGGATCATATGGTAGTTCTATTTTTAAATCCTTCAAAAACCTTCATACTGACTTTCACAGTGGCTGCACCATTCTGTAGGCACTCAAGGAACTATGACGCTTTGTCTAATTTTTGTTATCAAGAGCATATTTAAGATCAACAATACTGCTAACCATAGTGCTGAAGGCTGTTACTGCACTAGTTTCATAATTGAGGGGGAGAAAGGACCAATATTCTTTTAAGCTCATCTACAGACTGAAATTCTGATCAGCAACTTGAAGATAATTTAACTCTTAATTCTGATGATCCTTGGATTTTACCTGTTCGGGATGGCAAGGATTAAGGAAGTTTGGTTGTTGATGTTTATAGTGATGAAAAACAAGAATAAGTTCATACACCTAGTGTACCAAGGCCTATAAGCAAGATTCATGTGATGATATTCAAGGACCACAATTTCAAAACTAAAAGGTTTGTGATACACGCAGAGGAAAATAGAGTGATGGGTTTATGGCCTCTGGTACTATCAGGACTGGGCACAGAAGCCAGCGAGAATGCTACTGCAGTAAAAATCAGTGTCTGGCCTCTTTTTTTTGTGGTCTTTGTCACCAAATTTACTAAATCTAACATAAGTCACATGGCATTTAGAGGTACAGAAATTATTCAAATTGTCTACTTCTTCTTTTTTATGATTTTATTTATTTACATGAGAGAGAGAGAGAGAGTAAGAGAGAAAGAGCACAAGCTGGGCAAGGGGCAGAGGGAGAAGCTGATTCCCTGCTGAGCAAGGGCACTGCCACGGGACCCCATCCCTGGACTCCAGGATCATGACTTGAGCTGAGGCAGATGTTTAACTGACAGAGACACCCAGGTGCCCTCAAATTGTCTTCTTCTGCCATAAGAAGCCCAAACTCTTCCTCTAGTGATAAAGTTTCATTCTATACACATGAGATAAGTTCGGAATGAATCATCAACTGGGGGCACTCTAGTTGGGGGCTGTGGGGAGAGGAAGCTGCTGTTTTGAAAAGTAAGGGTTGATGGCTTTCGAGATATTCGCAGGGAGACACTAGAGCATTTCTTACTGGAGTCAGAGAGCCCATAAGAGTGGTTTGACTTGAGGCGTCTGGGTGGCTCAGTCGGTTGAGTGTCAGAGTCTTGATTTCCGCTCAGGTCCTGATCTCAGGGCCCTGGGATCAAAGTGTAGTCTATCTCTCTGTCTGAAACACGGTGCGGTATGACCTAACAGCAGATCCGATCCTCAGGAAGCTTATAATCTGGTTGGGAGGATAGTGTTTGTACCAGCAATGATGGTGCACGTCACTGGATGACACATACTGGTGCTGCCAGCCTCCAGAGAGGATGGAAGGTCTGTCTCTCAGTACCCCTCCCCTCACTGCCTGCTGCCCAGGGAGGGAGTCACAAAGCTGATTGGTCAAGTTCCAGGACACACGATTTGGGTCAGTTCTGTGGGTTTGCTAGTGGGCAGGATCACTGTGTGTTCAAAGGTTTTGCATGCGGGCACGGAACTCTCTTTAGTTCCTTTTAGTTTGAAAAATGATGGCCCACTTTCACTTGGGAAGCCAGTAATGTTACTTTTGTTGGCATCTCTACCTCCTTTCATGTTAGTAAGCTTCCTAGAGTGTGATACATTTCAGGTTTAAGCTTAAGATGGAGAAAACAAACCTTCTATATCTTTCTCTTAGTCCATGTCCCGGCTGCCAGTCTCCATGATTGCGCTTTGGGACTTGCAGTAGACTCACAGCCTGAAGTAGTGTGGGCGTTGTGCTCATTGCTATGTTAGTCCCTCCTTGTACTTTGCTTATACCTCCCTTGGCATCTCATGGAGTCATGTGGATGGGCAGGCGGTATGCCACAGGGCAGGATCGGGCCCTCCTCGGTCACCTCAACATTCCTAAGACCCCCCAACACTTCTGACCATGCTTTTAAGAAGACTTAGTCAGAATATATGGAAATTCCGAGAAGAGGAAAATTATTCCCCACAGGGACATGCCAAAGGATGTAAGGGCAGGCAGGAACGTGGCCTGGGTCAAGGACATGAATGATCCAGGGGGCTGGTTTACACTAAATGATTGTGAAGTTTTGCCCAAGAAAGCAAGAATGTGGGTCTCAGTATTATAGCCCAAGTAGAGGCATGGCATCAGTATTTGATCAAATACTTCATAATATTTTATTCTATAACCATTCTTTTTTGACATTAGGAACATAAGAACTGTTTAATTTACTTTTCACAATAAAGTGTGTGGTAACAGGGTCTATTTCAAGTGTAGTATGCCCCAGTGGGGGCCTAAGATAATAGTAAAAACCTTCCCTCCTCCCCCGATTATTTAAGTGCCTGCTGTGTGCAAATTTCTTATTTTTACAATGACCCTGAATGTGGACTATCCCATTTTACAGAAGAAAAGTTGAGGCTCAGAGAGTGGAATGAGTGCCCAAAGCCTCCTAGGTAATAAGTGGCAGAGCTGTTATTTGAACTTCGCATCTGTGGCTCAGTGTTTGTGGTATTGTGGTCTCTGCCCACGATTCTGCTTACTTTAAGGCAGTCCAAAGGTCTGTCTCTTTTAGTTACAATAACACCTGTGTCTGTCCTGGGCTGATCATTTACTCAGGCAGTGGTGGGACATGGGCTACTGAGTGTTGCAGTGATGGTGGCAGACTTGCCCGTGTGGGTGCCTTCTCCTGCCTTTGCACCCCTGGTGCAGGGTGGGGAGCTCACAGCCCAGCAGGGATAATGAGCCCCACTCCTGGGTTCATCACTGCTTCTCCTCCCTCTGTGTGGGGTCCTAGAAAGAGGCAATGCTGGAAGACAGTATAATCGCATTCATTTGGTCTTTTTTGCTAACTGGCTAACTTTTTTGCTCCTATCAAGGTTCTGTGTCTCTGTTCTCTCATCTGTAATGGTAGATGACACTATCTGTTCAATTTCTCTCTGCAAGTTGTCATAAACATCAAATATGATTATGGATGGAAACACAATTTCTGAAGGTAGAGTGATGTATGTTATCATTGTATCAAAGGGAAATTAAAGGATGCATTCTTTCTCAATATTAGCAGCAGAAGCATTTCTGAGGGGTTCACATAAGAAGCCTACACATCGTGTTGCCCAGATGTAAGTGCAGCTCCACAGTATCCTTTACCACAGCCCAGTGGAAAAGTCCATCTTGACTAGCATCCAGTTCAAGTGAAAGGAAAAATCCATTGGGAACTGACTTCTGGATAAGCTACAAAATTAAAATCCCTGATATTCTTAGCAATGATTCAGGATTCCTTCTGAAAGGGGAGAAACCATTCTGTTAACCACATGACCCCTCTCTCAGAGTTTGGGGGCTCACAACCCCCACAACCCCTCCTCCCCCAGTCCCTTTCAGGAAGATCATTTTCTGAGAGTTCCAGGCAACTCCTTCTCATTTCCAGGTGGCATGTCCTCCCTGTCTCCTCAGACAAGGCTCTCAGAGATAAGCAGCCAATTCAGAGACCTTGTGGGCAGAATCACCACTTGCACCTTCCACGGACCTGTGACCATCTCACCTGATGGGCCAAGTCAGCGAGGGTGAGGAGAGGAAATGGGTTTTATCAGTTGGATGTCTGCCCAGACCTTTATTGCTATTTCTTCGTTGGCTAGCTCTGCTGCCAAGATGGCAGTTGTATTGTTCCCATATATGATAACTGGATATTTGACTTCTGTTATCGTTGTTTCTTACTGGGAGAATTGGACTCCCCTGAGTCCACACTCCCCACCTCCCAAATTAAGGTGAATAACTAGAGAAATCTTGGTTTTTATCAAATAATTATTAATGAAAAGAGACACTCCTCCCTTAATGCAGTACACCGGTCTGGAAAATGTGGCATATTTCTACATTGAAGCCTCTGTTTATGGTAAATTTAATTACAGGAAATGCACTCATAAACTCTATGACTTTTCAGAAATACAATAATGTCTTTTGTAATGTAAAGTGACAACTTACAGATATACACCTGTAGTAGATAGTAATACTGGTTTCCCTTGGAGTAGCATACCTACGTTTGTGGCTAATTCGTGGGGTTGAAAACTGGTAGAAAGTTGTCAACTCTCAACAAAGGAAACTTCTAAAAACCAGGTCTAGACCATGGGTCAAGTTCTTTTGACACATAAGCCCGTCAGATCGTGTCTAAATTTGGGCTGAGTACCAAGAAAATGGAAGCTCATTTCTCACCATCTTAACCACAGTGCTATTGTCTGAGTTTGTCCGTGGTTCAGGCCTGCCCCAAGCCCCTGAACATCCGTGCACCTGCTGTTAGAACTTCCGCCCCTCCTCTGCCTGTTCCCACAGGCTAAGCTCTGTCAGGCTGAGACGCAGCTTATCTTCCCGATGACCAGTCCCACAGCACCACAGACTGCTGTACCTACAGACTGTGTCCAGGAAAATTTATTTTTGATTCGGCAGCTAAGAAATGCAATTCAGTGGTCCTCAAATGCTTTGACCATAACCATAGAAAGAGGTACATTTTCCATCGTAAACCAGGGCACATACACAGATACTTGCACACTATACGTCAAAGTTTAAAAAAAAAATCATTATCCTTACATATGGGATGGGTTGTGAGCTCTGATAGTTTCTATTCTATTCCATGCCATTTTATCCTGCTTAAAAAAACTGGATATGACCTTTAAAATAGATTTCATGACAAACTAATGGGTCACAGCCATCAACTTGACGAACTCTACCTAGTGTATGTTGGGAAGGGTTTATCCCACACCCACATCACAGCCATCCCTGGCATTGGTTCCTTGACCCCTCCCACCCCACCCCGTAGTTTCCAGTGGAGCTCAGAGACACCGCCAGGCATGCCTGGTCAAGGTCCCCCCATGATACGCTATTTTCAACAAACACATGAATTTCAAATAAAGTGCAGATGTGAGGGAAGCCAAACTTCATTTTGCATCTATGTTTGTTTGTTTGTTTCTCTCTTTCTTTCTTTCCCTCTACACTGCCAAAATCACAGGTGGTGTTAAAGGTAGACCATTCCAGGTTTGGAGAGACCTAAAAAGAATGAAAATATTCAGTTGGAAAAGTCGATGACTGGACACTGCATTGTTTATCCTCTTAATCGAAGGGAAAGCACCCAAAGACATTAAGGTCTTTGAATGGGGTCTCCTTGAGGATAAAGCCCAGTGTCTAGCTGTCCTCCCTTGTCCCTAAGTCTCCCTAGCTTCTCCTGTCCTACGCTGTGGACCTACATCTCCTGGGGTTGCTTGAGGAACACATGGAAATGCCACTTTCTCACACACTCTCTGACACACTATTCATTTCTTAATTCCGAGTTAGCCTGGCTTGCATACCCAAGAATTTTTACGAATACCTCTGCACAGGGCCTCGTACCCAGAAATTCCCATGTAACTGGTCTGAGGTGGGGCTGGGTATTGGTGTTTTTGAGTGCTCCCAGGTTTTTCTGATGAACAGTCAGGGCTGAGTAACCCTGGGATGGGCCGACCCTCCTGGGGGACTTCAGGAGTCATGTGGGTTTGGGGGACGGTGTCCAGGTTTGGTTCTCTTCCAGATGCTCTCCCCACTGTCAGAAGCACAAGGAGGATTTCTCCTGATAACATAGCTGGGAGCTTCTTCTCCTAAAGATACATCATTAATTGTTAGAGTCGGTGCCACTTACATACACACAAAGGAAGAAAAGCAGCATAAGCTTCACAGACTCTGACTGTTAGGAAGAATGGTGTCCGCCTCCCTCCCCCCACCCTGTCATTCAGGGTCTACCTTCCAGGCTGTGAACTTAGATCTTCCTGCATAAAATGGGCATAAAAATAGGGAGCTCTCTAGCTGCCATGGCTTTGTCTTTCTTAAATTTAAGGATTAAGATTTAATCCTTAAACTTAGATTCTGGGTAAAATTCAGTAGGCCTCAGATTCTGCATTCCTAACAAGCTTTCAGATGATGGGGATGCTGCCTAGGCCTTAGAACAGATCAGCTTCTGGTCAGAGATCCCCCATGTGATCCTGTAAGTGGGCGAGCAGCCACATGGGAGTTTATGATGATGCCGTGAAGTTTCCTCAGAGACCTGGGATCAGAAGAAGAGAGCATGTCGCCAAGTCTCTCTAGCTACAGAGAAGCTTCTTTCAGTGAATTGACCCCCTGGGTCAGGGCCCTCTTCGTGTCCTTAGCCGACAGGAGAGCACTGAGCTTTTTTGGCAAGTTCCTGGTGGCTTCATACTCCGGTTGAAACCTTCCCTTCTTGGCCTCCTTGGCTGACTAAGAAGCTGATTTGGAGGACATCAAAAGCACTGTGGTTTGGGCTCCAGCATAGTTAGGATTGGAGACTTTAATAAGCCCAGGGAACAGACACCAGTGACTGTACAAAAAGGCTACTTATTTAGAGGGACACCATAAAGGCTAATTTACTGAAATATGTAAGTCAAGAAATACTAAGAAATCAAAGAAAACAAAGAACTTGTGAGTGGAAAAATGTATCCTGCCTCCTCTTACTGGAGAGTGAAGATCTGCTTTGACATGTTTGGCTTCCTCTCGATGTTTTGAAGAGTTAATGTCCTGGCTGAGATACTACACCATCACTTTCCTATTCAGTAATTCGCTAGCACCTCAGGGGCTTGATCCATGGGATCTTTGATAGGCAATCTGTGTCCTCTTCTAGAATGGCCTGGAAAAACACTCTTTGGAACACACAGCTCCTTTTCCCTTTTTGGTGCTTTCAGTGGAGCTCGTCTTGGCCAGAGACACCAAAAGCTTCTTTTTCTTAGAAAAATCTGTATCATTTCCTCTTGAGTTTATTTCTTTCTGGTTAACTTTTTAAAGGAGTCCTTTATGTGAACCACAAAAATACAGGATTGTAAAGACAAGGACCACTTCCCTTAATCAAATTAAACTCCTCTCAGGTTGGAAAGAGGGCAGTCTACCTCGAAGAGAAGGACTGCTCGACTTTCCAGCCCAGATTCTTCCTTGCTCTGGTTCTGTCCTTCCCTGCTGAGAACAACTTTCTCCTCTGGAAACTACAACTAGCTGCCATTGGATATCCACCCCTTGCCCACAGGTCTTAGGTGTTGGGTGCTTCTTAAAATTCTTGTCACACGTGTAACCATGAGTGTACTTGTGATCTGCCCAGAGGCATAGCTGAAAAGATGGGAATATTAAAATAAGGCTTTACCAAAGCCTGGGGCAGTGAATCTCAAATTGGAAGGCCCATTTACTATCTGATAACAAGGTCCCAAGCCCAAAGATCCTGTTTTACTACATCCAGGATGAGTCTGGTCTGACCAAAGACTACACTTGGTAAAACACTAGCTAAGAGATTAAAAAAAAAAAAAAAAGATTAATTGGAGAGAATAGCATACAGCTAAACAGGAACAGGTGGTAAATTTGTGCTCTAAGAACCCATCATGTCTGTGTCCAGGTCTAGCCCTCTGCTCACTGCTAATTCTAGAACCAGAAGGTAAGGTCTAGAAACAGAGACTTCCCTGCTCCCTCCTGTGCAAGGTTAGTTGTCTAGGTTCTGAAACCTGGCCTCTTTCTCTGATAAGTGGTAATAATGTCCCCTGTTTCTTCAAAGGCCTTACCTTCCACCAGAAGTGTGTTCCATATCCCATAGAGTCAAAGGGACAGTCCCATCCGCACCCAACATGATATGCCTAATACCTGTTCAAGAAAGAAACAGAAACATACAGTGTCCATTAATGGGGGATAAGGGTGCCCATAGGTCATTGAAGGATAAATAAAGCTGACAAGTTCACACTACTACTGACTGGTAAACCAAAAGATTTCTTTGGTATGAATTTTTGCTTCTTCCACCTTATTTTACTGATCAACCCAAATACTCCCTGTTCTTCATGGTGAAAATGGAAAATTTAATTTTGGCGTGCCCACAGACGGCACCCCAAAAGAATGGCTTCTTCTTCCCAGAGTTCACATTCTAAACAGGTCGCACAAACTAAAATCACATTGTTCCTACCCATTCTGCCCTATAATAAACAACAGGCTGCCTAAAATCTTCCAGAGTGAGAAGTATAAACAAATACATGGCATAATTTTTTTATTTATTTGTATTTTAATTGTATGCTGTGCTCAGCAGGCAGGGAATCAGATTCTGAAGGCGCTGTGATTCTTCTTTTCCTGGTGACAAAGGGGAAAAATGAATTACTCCATTAATAATGTTTGTTTTGGGGAGAAAGAAGTGGATCAAGGTTTTAAAAATGAATGTACCAGTTCAGTTTTAATTGCGTTACTTGTTTTTATGATGATCCCTAATTCTCAAAGTTTATTATATAATTGAAAATAAAGAAATACCCTATCTTTGATCACATGTAATGTTAACATGAAGAAAAATTGAAGTTCACAGAGATTCAAGAGCTCTGGAATTTGAGATTATGGGACTTGACTTTAAAACAGATTTATGGATTTGGGAACCCATTATGGCCTACGAAACAAACAAAAAAAAATTCAGTTTGAAAATATTCCATTTGAGATCCCTGGGCCCAAGGTAATAGAAACATGAAAAGTCATTTATGTTACTACATTTTGCTGCAACAAACGCTGACAGAAGCAGGGCTGATAAGTTGGTCCTGGTGCTGGAGCAGGGTTGTAGCCATTTAGTTGCTGGATAGTGGGGACAGGGAGAGGGGCAGGGTAATTGCTGGGATGTGGCCATTGGGGCACCTGGGGGAGCTTGAGGCAAGGATTCGTTACGGACTAACTGGGAAGGTCAGTGTTGGAATATTCTCAACGCACCCTCATTTGAACAAGAAACAGAAGAGTAATTACCAACTTTAGCCTGTGTATGAAAGAAATGAAGGAAAATGGAAAGCCAAAGAAAAGAGAGAAAAATAAATCAATGAGGCTGTCTGGTGCTGGACTGCTGGGTGGCATCTCACCACAGGGCTAACTGAATTAAATCCAGTTTTGCTAAGCTGGATTTTTATAGCCATCTCATTGTTCTGAAGGAACAAATGGGGGAGTGCACGCTTCAGTTAAATGGGCATTAAGTACTCACCCTCCCTGGAACAAAAGCGATGTATTTGCCCCTATTATGGTCTGATACATACCTTTCCTGCGTTCATATGGTTAATGATATGGTCTGGAGTAGTTATTAGCAAAGAACTCTTCTAGTCAACACCTGAAGGGAAATAAAGCAAATCAGCTATAGTTTAACCTCTACATTTTGTTATTTTTGAACTGGTAGGAGAGAAGCTTAGAGGAAATCATGTAATTTATAGTATACAAAGTGCTGATATATACGTGCTCCATGAAAAGCTACGGTCACGTTAGAGTGTGAAGAAATAAATTAGCGGGAGCATCATATCATCTCTCCCAAGTAAGGAACAGCGACACTTCACTAAGGAGAGTCGTGCCCAGTGGAAAAAGCACGGCATTTGTAGTCAGCCAAGATTTAAGTTCCAGTCATGACATCGTCTCTTAAATGCTTTATAGTTGGAAGAAATCTTAGTACCAATTTTTTTTCTCCTAAAAAAACAGGTATGCTAAGCACTGAGGTTGGTATGAGAATTAAATGAAATAACATGTAAATTATCTTAATCATAGTAAGTGGTTATCTAATGCTAGCTCTGACAATCATCAAAAATGAAGAAGTCAAATGCAGAAGCATCTAAGAAAAAGGCAGAAGTTGATTCATGTTATGGAGACATTTTTTCCCCTATGATAGCCTTTACATTAATTCATCAGATGAGTTTTCAGACTTCTTACCACCTGGTTCTGTTTTGTTAGCCTGCCATGGTCTTAAAATTTATGAGTAGAATGATCAGAGTGATAGAATAAAGCCAGCTCTCCTACTGAGATATGAGAGAGAAGAAAGGACCAAGATGACATTTTCTCTTCTGAGTACATTTCTTATAAGGTATTCCACGTCTATGTGGCATAAATCTATAAATATCCTGGGAAAAATCCTGAGACAGGAAATATTTATTATGTTTTATTGATCAGATTAAAAAAAATGGTGACACAAATTTTAATAAGTCTAGAAGACAAAAGCCATTTAGCCTCAAGGACTAGGCAAAAGGTGTGATCCAGTGTTTGAAATGTGACAAAGAAAGCAAGGGAGACAAGAAAAACAGGACTGAAATAATCCCAGGACAAATGAGACCATTAGCACCATCTTTCTCAGCCAGAATGGGGTTTTTAACCCCTGTAAATCAGCCGCCAAGGGGGGATAGGACATCACTGCTTGCTGTTAGTGGAGAAGGTCAAGTCTCTGCAGGCTCCTAACACTCAGAGATGCCTTGGTCTCTTGTAGATTTGTCAGGCCAAGGTCCCGATTTCATTGGGGAGAGTTGGAGAACCAGTAGAATTGGGCTAGTTTGGTTTCATATAAGAAACTCATCCACAGCATGTTATGTACAGAAGTGTATCCGCTAGAGCATTTTATTATCTGTGGAAAGATCAGTCAAAACAGCACTTAAGAAATCTGGAAATTTCAAGCCCTCAAGTACTTTCATAGATTCATGTAACAACTAGTTTAGAGAGCTTGTCCATCATTTCTGAGTGATATTTTTCCTTCAAATATTAATTTCTAGTTCTCCAAAGTTTTGACCTTTAAATTGTTTCACAATTCCTATATCTTCATATACTTTAAACTAACATGGTGCTTCTGTGAGATTTCCAGGGGAAATTCTCAATGTGTACAGTATGGATCCAACAGGGCAGTGTCAATGAAACCAGAAAGAGAGGGATGGTGGGATTCTAGTCCATTCTTCTCCTCCTCCTCCTCCTCCTCCTCCTCTCTCTCTCTTCTTCCTCCTTGTCCTCCTCCTCTTTTTCTTTCTTTCTTTTTTTTGTATTCAGGAAAGATATGAGGACCATCTATTTACCAAAGAGGCAGACATTTTTCTAGGCTCTGGAGAGACAGAAAAGGGTACACAGTTCCCCTCTTTTCAAGGAAGCAAAAACAAATACATTAATAAAAGAACGTAAAGAGTAGTAAGAACTATGAGAGAAAACAAAACATAAGGGGCAGAGAGAAAAAAGTCACAGGAGGAGACTTATTTTAAGCTAGGGTGCTCAGGGTGGGCTTTTTGAAGCTGTGACATTTAAGCTGAGGTCTAAAAATGAGATGGCAAAAGTGGGCGGAAGAACATCCAGAGAGTAGAAACGGTACATGCAAAGGTCACGGGTGGAGGAAGCAGTTCGCTTGGGAGAATGGCTTGGAGGGGCGCAGGAGGAGAAGCAGACCAGACGAGGGACTACTGCTGCAGTCCAGGCAAGAGATACGAGTGATTAGATGAGTGTGGCGACAGCAGAGGTTCAGGGCAGCTGTTAGAACTGAGACTCAGAGATGGAATGACATTTCTTGCTGGCCAGTTGGCCATGAGATAGTCTTCCCTGCTTTCTGGTCTGAGTAGCTACAAGGATGATGGTGTCACTTACTGAGCTGAGGAACAGGTTTTAAGGGAAAAAGATTCAGAGTTACCTTTTGGACATGTGAGGTGCAGAAATCTGCCTGACGAGTGGAACTGTGGGGAAACGATGCACTTGTGTCTGAAGCTCAGAGGAGGGCTCCGATTTGATGAAATGTCTTCGGGAGTCATCAACATAAATTCAATATTATGATGGAATCCACGGGAATGGATGTGATTCCCTACGAGGCATGTAATTAGATTGGGGCCTCCACTGAGTGAAGGTAAAGGAGCTTCCTTTTATGGTATTCATCTGTGATGAGTCTCTCCACTTCCAAAGCTCAGCTTAAAAATTAGTATTTATGGAGAGTCTTTCTATGGCCCAAAGCTAGCCTCCAAAGCTCTCCTCTGGACTAAAGCAGAATGACTTTTACTAGATGATGCTATCAGCCTACGCTGAAGCACTTTGTGAGAAACCATACCAGGAATTCGTCCTTTACCATAAAGATGTTGTGGAGCGTCTCCTTGATTCTATCACAGCAGTGGGCATATGCTAGCATCCAGACTTGAGATCCATTTTATTTTGGCAAGCAGAGGGATTTTAAGTATTTTAATTATATTACCTATACTAGATAAGCATGTGTTCTGTAAATAGCCACAGTCATCTCTACTCCCTATTGCTTTCCTGGCTGCTTTACTCAGTTTTGTTTCCTCCCGGGCCCTGGGGAGGCAGCATTTGGGTTTGCTGCCCCAGGCTTTGCACACGGTAAGGTGACAAGGATGATGACGGTGGTGATTTTGAGGACAGCATGGCGAAGATGGTGGCGATGATGACTGTCTCCACGTATTGAGCGCCCTGTGTGTCAGATGTTGTCCTGAGCTCTCCATGTCTACTCAGAAGGACCCAATGACCCTGTGAGGTAGCTTCTATTTTCCCCATTCACAGATGAGGAAATTGAGGCACGGGAAGGTCAAGTTCCCTGTGCTTGGTTATACAGCTCCCGAACTCTTAAACATTTCATTAGACTGCATTGATTAATGGAAATGGTAATCCGTTCTAGAGGTACAGATCTGTCGTGGTGAGATTATCTGGGGGCAAGTGGAAGAAAAACAAAAGCAGAGAGATCCTGAAGCAGTACACTCACGTCCTGTTGTAGCCCACGGTGGGACCGCAACAGAAGCGACCTTTGCTGTCTCTAGTCCAGCGCTGTATGGACCACCAACAACCCATGAGCGGTCCCACTGAAACCACACAAGAGGTCAGAGTGAAGTCTCCTGTTCAAACAGCTATTGGTTTCACAAGTAATTTCTCAAGAGGAAAAGATAATCAGTGGCGTTGAGGGAGTTGGTGACCCTCTACCCTACTACTGCTCTGCGTTCTTCAGCTGCTTCTTTCCTTCCTTGATTTTTCGTTCCCACTGAGTTCTTTCCTCTTCTCTACAATTTCGTTGCCTCCCTGTTATTTCCTACATAGACTAAGCCCTACTGCAGTCAGCTAAACAATTTCTGAACTCATTAAGGCAGAGATCCCTTGCCATTTTGCTTATCTTTTTCAAACTACTTTGAAAACTCAGAACTAAATGTTCTAGCTGACTTGGGCCAACATTGGATCTTATCTTGTTATTTGTATGTTAATGTTACCTGTGTCTGCCATCACTTTGTTCTAAAAGGCCTTAGTAGACAGCGCCCATGTCAACATAATTAAACTTTGGTTCATTCTTAGTGCACAGGAATGCAAGATCATTTGTTTTTCATTTTAAATAAATGAGATAAAAAGGTGAATTCATCAAAAGATTAGTTAAGAAAGGTGACTTTCTTCACAGGGAAAAATTCTTCCGGAGGAAGGAGTGTTCTCAATACATTTCGGTTTTTGTTTATATAGCATTTTACTTGGAGACTGAGTGGGGAAAAAAAGACCTGGAATTCTAAATTTCTTCATAGCTCTTGCCCCTTGAGGATGAGCAAAGAATAAAAAACAAAGCATTTCAGAAGTGAAGACATAAGCCCATGAATGTTCCCCAGGAAAACGTGACGTGTGTAGTGCCAGAAAGCCTAAACCACAAATTCTACTGCAGTGTTCAGTAAGACCTGGCTGAATTAGAGAATTCCTCATCCCTGCTGTGTCCTTGGCATTAGGTTTGGGGGGGAGGTGTTGACAGACGCAGCTCCTGGCCTCCCGCAGTGGAGGGGAGCAGGACAGGGGACTCCGCAGTTGGAACACTGCGTGTTAAAGGTTCTGCGAGCGACACGCATGGGGTGCCAAAGCAGGCACTCAGCGAAGGAATGGAATCGCACAGATGGATAGGTGGCCGGGTCGGGGAACAACTTAATTTTTAAATCATCTAGCATGGAAAGGAAATGAAAAACCTGAACTAATCCGGAAGCTCTCCTAAGAAACCTCTTGGAGGTTTCTCGAGAAATCTCAGAGCAGACACAACAACACTGTCATTCCTCTCCTCGTCGGCAACACTGAGCCATCTTGTGCTGTGTGAGTGGGGAAAGGTGAGCGGAGAACGCAAACGAACTCCTCCAGCACAGAAGAGTCAGGGCGAGGCAGACAGCTCTGGGATAACAAAGTAGAGCTCTGCGTCACGGGAGTGCGTGGGATTCTGAGGACGAGGTGTGCCTGAACAGATGCAGGCTTTCTGTCATGCTGTGTGGGGTGCTGGGCTCAGTCCACCATCTCTCGGCATGCACCTGACGTCATTCATTAAATTCCACCTTATCTGTCATCCAGCACGTACTGTCCTGTTGTTAACTGGCCCCCCTGGTTTCCTTTTCCTTGTTAATCCTCATCCAGGGTTTCGCAGGCGATACAAACACAGAGAATTTCCTCTAGCCTGTTCAAAGGTGGAGGGGCCCCGGGGCTATAGGTCATGGCCAGAAGCTCCCCTCATTCCACACATTCTCTGATCTGCCCTCCCAATAAATGGAAGGCTCTTAGGTGGGAGAGGGTTACCCTCTCAATGAAGCTGTGTGAGGTCTGTGACATTCCTGACTTCTCTGTAACTGTGCTTCATTCTGTTGATTTTTGTCCCTCATCCTTGTGTGTGTGTGTGTGTGAAGCAATCTCAGGCAAGTGAGGGTCTCTTCCTGCTTTTCTTTTGGGACTGTGCCCTATTCTGGGGATTGGCACAGTGTCAAGGAGAACATGCACTGGGCCTAGAGTCTCCAGCCACTGAGGAGCTCTGTGAGGTGGCTCGGGCTTATCTGTCCAGGCTTCGTAGCAGCCACTCCAGCTCAAGTCCACAGAGAGGCCCAGGGGACGGGGGTGGGGAGAGGGGGGTACACTTCAGTCCTCACACTCACCATCATCCCGACCTGTCCGAGTATCTGCCAATAACACTTCTCCTGAGGGCTCCTCTGGACAACACACATCAATGTCTAGGTCTCTTCCTTCCCTCTTCAGAGACGGTTGTTGTTGTCCACAGGCTAGGAGGATATGAGCTATGCCTCATCATAGATTCTTCCAGAGTTTCGTCTGTGCCCAGAGTTTTTCTGCATCTCCTCTGGAGATGAATGTCTGTATTCTGTGGTATCACAGTCACAGTAAATACTGTAGCTCTAGCTTCTAAAGTGGGATTGTCATGGGAGAGGCAGGGGTTGAGCTAGCAGGAAACAGAAGGGAAAGGTGCTACAGAGAGTATGTCTTAATATAATTATCCACACAGAGTTCACTCCAAGTCCTCATCCCAACGTGGACCTCTCTACTGTGTCTCATACTTCAGTGGCAGGAACCCCACTAAACCCCGGGACGACCTGCTCCATTGCCTGTTGTCTCCTTTTTACCAAGTCTCTCAGTAATATCCATACCTCGGTCTTCTGCATTTGGGGTCACATTCAGCAGATCCGTTCCGTGTTTCCTTGTTGCTCCTTGCTGCCCAGGCCCCAGGGGAGCAGCCTGGAAAGCAAACAACCACCACCCACGGGAGAGAGGCTTTGGTGGGTACTGGGCAGGGCAAGTCTGTAGTCCCACCAGAATCCAGCTGGCTCTTTCTGCCCTCTGCCCCATTCTGACAAGCTTCTGCCTCAGGGATTCCCCACAGGCACCTAAGACCATGGGAGCAGGCCTGGCTACCTGTTCTCCAGCCTGGCTGTGGACTGCCTGGGCGCTGCTGGCGAGGCTGGGCCTCTCAGCCAGGAGCAACACACATGCCCAGCTACCCCCTACTTGTAGAAAGTGGATCTGGCATTCTGCACTCCCATGGTTGACAGAAACTCCTCAGATGATTCCAGCATAGACCCACTGGGAGAACTCTGCTATGAGCAACTGTTAAGTGGTTCACCAAATATAAAACTAATTAGAAGTGGAGGTGAAATCTGTCAACTGACTAGCTCTTCTTCAGGCGGTCAGCTGTTCATTCTCAGCTTTCTGTCAGCCTGAGTTTCCTTCCTTTCACAGACACCTCTCTTTATCCCCATCCTCACTCCCTTTCTCTGTCCTTTTTTTCCTTTGCTTCCTTTTTTCTTTTCTCGAACATTTATTGAGCTCCTGCTATGTTCCAGTCAGACAAGGGTGAATCAGACCCAGACCCAACCTCATTCAAGTTAATACGTTATCATGGTAAGTGTTGTAGGTTGCCTAAGTTGTCTATTGCTGTGTAACAAATTACTCCAAACTTTAGTGGCTTAAAACCACATTAATTTTCTCACCGTTTCTGGGGATCAGGAATCCAGGCACAAGCTTAGGGAGGTCCTTTGGCTTAGGGCATCTAGGAGCTGACAGACAAGGTGTAGGTCTGGCCACCAGCCAGCTCGAGGCTCAGCTGGCGGAAGCTCCACTTCCAGACTCACTCATGTTACTCTTGGCAGGCTTGAACATTTGATGGCTGCTTGCTGGCTGTTGGCCAGAGGCCTCCTTCATTTCCTTGCCACATGGGCCTGTCTGCAGAGCTGCTCACAACACAGAGACTGGCTTCTGTCAGAGTGAGCGAGCAAGAAAGTGTAGAAAGAAGCTATCGCTTCACTGTATTGTGTTTTTCAGGAACCAGTGTCTGGTCCGGCCTACACTCAAAGGGAGGGGATTGATGACACAGAGTCTGAACGCTGGGAGGCCCAGATCACTGGGGGATGCTGGAGGCTGTCTACCATTGTGTCTTTTAAAACACCTCAGCCTCAAATCTTCTAGCCCAAACACATCAATTACCCTTTCCTAAAGATGCAGTTAGGAAGGCAGGTGTGGAAATTTAAGGAACATTAGAATAAAGCCCCAAAGATGGAATAGTTCATTATTCCTGTTTTCTGGAGAATTGAGATAACCTAATCAATCCTGCTTAAACATATCCTCCTACCCATCCCCCCAGAAGTCAGTACCAGTCGGGTAAGTAGAGTATATTTAGCTGAAGAGCCAATATTCAGCTCCATCTTCATCCCTAACGAGTTCCAGAGAAACTAAGGCATTCTAACTTGGGATGCCCCTACCTGACTTGCTGTGTCTGTGATCAGATTTCCTCCAACCAGCAAAACCTGCAACTTTAAGAATATAGCTCACACACAATATCCAAATGAGAGAATTCCATTCAAAAATCTATTTATTGTTCATGTTTAATGTTATTATTCATTTAAGGTGTTGGATGAGAGAAAGTCTGAAGGTACCCCTAATTGGCTGCCTTGGGATAACACATTTGAGATGAAGTCGATTAATAGTTCAGTGTCTGCTAGACCTGAGTTATAGCAACTCATGTTTCAGTCTAAAAGATTCATAATGTATCGTATAAATGGATCCTGCAGTGCAATTTAAGATTTTTAAAAGAGTATATTCACACTCATGTCATCATTTTTGAAGAAATGAAGGCAGATTGGAAATATCTAAATATTTTTGACAATGTACAATACATCACCAAAGAATCTGTTATTTTAATTCATACACGTTGCCAGCATTGAAATGAGACCCACACATCCTTAGATTCTAACTCAGTCTCATAAGCATTAATGCAGTGGCCCTCGAGAGCCCTCTGAAAGTTAGCACACAGGCAGTGACTGGAAAAAGGAGATGTTCATGTTTCCTAGACCGCTTCCTCACTCATGCTCAGTGCTCCACTTGCCTTCTTGTAAAACGGTTAGCCCTGCCTATGTCGACTACCTAAAAAGTCCTTGTTCATTGAAATATTCCAGCAAATTGATGGTGGCACTTTCTCTAGTACAAAAAAACAAAATAAAATAAAAATCCTCTATGACTCAAAGCTTGGGATTTTATTGCTAATTTGGTCAAGGAATGAATTTGTCTCCATGATCGAAATATAGTTTAGGAGGATTCCATATAACACACAAGTTTTTTGATATTGACCTATGGTCACGTTGGGGGATTTCATTCTGAACCCTCAGAACTTCAGACATTATGATTTTGCTATTTGCAACTCTGTGGAATTTCATACTGTAGAAAATGTGGTTCCAAGTTAGAATTCACTGGAGAAAAACATAGAAACCTGTCTTAATACATCACTTACAGAGGGCGTGAAAGTGAGCAGGAATACTTTTCACACTGCAAAATCCATTCCCACAATGCATCAGGTAAGGCTAAGGTGGTGACTACAAAAAATAAATTCTGCCTTCATTTTTCAAATATGATTCATCTGCCCAGATTGCCGATGGGACAATAGAGTCCCAGAGAGGCTAGGTGATACTAGCAATTATACACTAATTAAACCCAAGCTTTCTGATTTTTACTCACTGCCTTTCGTGAACCCAAGAGGCTCCTGTTTTTCAAATTTAGGAATTAAACAACTCTCAGAGCTCCCTTTCTCTGAGCTTATATGAAAACAATACAACAAAATGAAGCACAAGCCAAATCTGCAGTGAACTTGGGGATTGATCATCACCAGCCCCACAAAATACACATTAGGGCTCTAAGTAAATTTCCCTCAGTGGTGCATGGGTTTCTGCAGAGGTGTCTTTCACCAGCTTGAAAAAGAAGGGTTCAAAGACCCACATTTCTCTGGATTTTCCAGCAATGATGAAATCCTGCAGATACAGGAGGTTAGAGGAGAAGGACTGTGGCTTCAAATGTAGCTTCCAGGAAGAATGCTTCTGTCTCATTGGCTTTGTCTTCCCAAGTTATAGCACCAGGGAGTTCCTTGAACTGCCCACTCGGTTGGCATAATGCCTCTGGTGTGTTGTGATGTGGTGGGTGTTTTATTTGAGACGGTGAAGTGGAAGAAACAGTCTCTATGGCCGAAGTCATGAAAGAGGAATGTTTCAGGAGCATGTACTCACACCTCTCTGTCTGTCTATCCGTCTGTCTGTCTCCCTCTCTCACACACGCTCACACACGCCCTTGTTCTGAAGACTCTGGATTCTGTCACCAGGCTCGAATAGATCCATGTCACCTCAGTGAATCCTTTGACCAGTCTGGGAAGAAGCTCATCCCTCAATGAGTAGGAACTTTGATGGCAGACACCGATAGAAAAGAAGGTCATAATATTTGAGCTATCATGAGAAATACTGTTTTTATGAGAAACTTAAGAATTCCATTTTTGTTTCCTGCATGCCAGTGCAATGTTTCACAAACCTAGTGAACTTGCATTTGGGTAGTATAAGATTTTTACTATTTTCTCATTCATATGGCTTCTTAAAAAATCATCAAGACCTATTTGATTCTCACAATGCCATTTGATATGTTTTAATAAATTGTAGGAAGTTTTAGACTAGTATTCTTCAATAGAAATATAATGAAACTACATGTGTAATTGAAAATTTTCTAGGACCTTGTTAGAAAAATGAAAAAAGTAGATGATATTCATTTTAATAATATATTTTGTTTAATTAACTCTATCCATAATACTATTTTGATATATAATTAATATAAAAATTATTAATGAGGTACTTTATGTTATTTTTTCATACTTAATCTTCAAAATCTGGTAGGTATGAGGGGGCACCTGGTTGGTGCCATCAGCAGAACAGATGACACTCAATCTTGGGTTGTGAATTCAAGTCCCATGTTGGGCATGGAGCCTACTTTAAAAAAACAAAATACAGCACTCAATTTGGATATTAAATTTTTATCAGAAATTCTTAGCCTATATTTAACTTTAATAAAATTTACATTTGAAAAATTTGTTCACATTTCTAAGTTGTTCCAGATAAACTTAAGATAGCTGAAGTGAGTACCAATTTTTAAATTTAAATTAATTAAAACTGATATTAAAAATTCAGCTTCTCAGTTGCTAGCTACATTTCTTTTTTTTTTTTTTTAAGATTTTATTTATTTATTTGACAGACAGAGATCACAAGTAGGCAGAGAAGCAGGCAGGGAGAGAGGAAGGGAAGCAGGCTCCCTGCCGAGCAGAGAGCCTGATTCGGGGCTCGATCCCAGACCCTGGGATCATGACCTGAGCCGAAGGCAGAGGCTTTAACCCACTGAGCCACCCAGGCACCCCGCTAGCTACATTCAAGTGAACAATAGTCACACGTGTCTAGTAGCTATCATATGATATCGAACAGGCTTAGAATAATAAAACTTTTCATCCTTCAAGCCACCATAAATGTCACTACAGAAGGATTTTGTCATTTTCTTACCTTGCCAAGTAATCTCTACTTGTTTGATGTTTGTTATCCTCATAGTATCTTTTTTAATGAAGGACATTAGGGATTTGTGAGATTAGTCTTTTAATCTCAGTATAGTTAACATACAGTTTTATACTAGTTTCAGGTGTATAATATAGTGATTCAACAATTATATACCTTACTCAATGCTCATCATGATAAGTATATCCTTAATCCCCTTCACCTCGTTCACTCATCCCCCAGCCCAACTCCCCTCTGGTAACCACCAGTTTGTTCTCTGTAGTTAAGAGTGTGTTTTTCAGTTTATCCATTTTATTTTTTTCATTTGTTTTGTTTCTTAAATTTCACATATAAGTGAAATCATATGGTATTTATGTTTTTCTGGCTAATTTTGCTTAGCATCATACCCTCTATATCCATCCATGTCATTGGAAATGGCAAGATTCCATTCCTTTTTATGGCTGAATAATATTCCACTGTGTTTATATACCACCTCTTCTTCTTTTCCTTTTTTTTTTTTTTTAAGGATTTTATTTTTTTATTTGACAGAGAGATCACAAGTAGGCAGAGAGAGATCGGGAAGCAGACTCCCTGCTGAGCAGAAAGCCCCAATGAAGGGCTTGATCCCAGGACCCTGAGACCATGACCTGAGCTTAAGGCAGAGGCTTAACCCACTGAGGCACCCAGATGCCCCTATATACCACCTCTTCTTAATCCATTTATCTATTGATAGACACTTGGGTTGCCTCCATCATTTGGCTGTTGTAAATAATGCTTCAATAAACAAAGGGGTACCTATATCTCTTCAAATTAGTGTTTTCATGTTCTTTGGGTAAATAACTAATAGGGAATTACTGGATCACATGGTAATTCTGTTTGCAATTTTTTGAGGAACTTCAAAATTTTCTACAGTGGCTGCACCAGTTTGCATTCCAACTAACAGTTCCTTTTTCTCCACATTCTTGCCAACGTTTGTTGTTTCCTGTACTGTTGATTGTAGCCATTCTGCCAGGTGTGTGGTTGTATCCCATTGTGGTTTTGATTTGCATTTCCTTGATTATGAGTGATGTTGAGCATCTTTTCATGTGTCTGTTGGCCATCTGGATGTTCTCTTTGGAGAAATGCCTGTTCATATCTTGTGCCCATTTGTAAATTGCATTGTTTGGTTTTTGGTTGTATAAACTTGGATAATTTGGATACTAACCTTTTATCAGATATGTCATTTGTAAACATTTTCTCCCATTCAGTAGGTTGTCTTTTAGTTCTGTTGGTTGTTTCCTTTGCTATGCAGAAGCTTTTTATTTTGATGTAGTCCCAATAGTTTATTTTTGTTTTTGTTTCCCTTGCCTCAGGAGACATATTTAGAAAAATGTTGCTACAACTAATGGCAGGGAAGTTACTGTCTGTGTTCTCTCCTAGGATTTTCATGGTTTGGGTCTCATATTTAAGTCCTTACCGTTTGCGTTTATTAGAATGTGTGATATGATGAAGTGGTCCAGTTTGATTGTTTTGTATATTGCCGTCCAGTTCTCCCAGGAACATTTGTTGAAGAAACTGTCTTTTTCCCATTGCATATTCTTTCCTGCTTTGCTGAAGATGAACTGACCACATTATCATGGGTTTATTTCTGAGTGCTCTATTGTGTTCCATTGATCTATGTGTATACTACAATTCTGGGGCATATCTTGAAATCTGGGATTGTAATACTTCCAGTTTTGTTCAATGAATCAAGACTGCTTTGAGTGTTCAGAGTCTTTTGTGGTTCCATATAAATAATAAGATTATTTGTTCCAGTTCTGTGAAAAATATGTTGGTACTTAGATAGGGATTGCATTAAACCTGTAGATTGCTTTGGGTGGTATAGACATTTTAATGATATTTGTTTTTCCAATCCATAACCCTGGAGTATCTTTCCATTTGTTTATATTATCTTTAATTTCTTTCATCAGTGTTCTGAGTTTTCAGAGTACAGGAATTTTACCTGCTTGATTAAATTTATGCTGAAGTATTTTATTATCTTTGGTGCAATTATAAATAGAACTGTTTTCTCTTTCTGCAACTTCATTATTAGGGGATGGGAAACCAGTGGATTTCTATATATTGATTTTATATCCTGTGATCTTACTAAAGGCATTTATCAGTTCTAGTAGTTTTTTGGTGGAGTCTTTAGGGTTTTCTATATCTGGTATCATATAATCTGTAAATAGCGACAGTTTTTACTTATCAATTTGGATGCCCTTTTTGCTTGTCATATTGCTGTGACTAGAACTTCCAGTACTATCTTCAGTAAAACTGGTGAGAGTAGACCTTCCTTTTTTTTTTTTTTCTTTTTAAGATTTTACTTATTTGAGAGAGCAAGAGAGGAAGTGAGAGAGGGAGACATAGAGAGAATCTGAAGCAGACTCCACACTGAGCCCAGAGCCAGGGGTGGGGCCTGATCCCACAACTGTGACCTGAACTGAAACCAAGAGTTGGACTCTCAACTGACTGAGTCACCTAGGTGCCCAGGGAGAGTAGAAATTCTTATCTGTTCCTGATCTTCGGGGAAAAGCTCTCAGTTTTTCATCATTGAGTATGATGCTACCTGTGGGTTTTTTAATATATGGCCTTTAATATTTTGAAGTATGTTCCCTCTAAACTTATTTTGTTGAGGGTTTTTTTCCTTTTTATCATGAATGGGTTTTGTATTTTGTTAAATGCTTTTTCTGCAGCTATTGAAATGATCATATGGTTTTTATCTTGTTTACGCAATGTGTTACATAAGTTGATTTGCAAATATTAAACTACCCTTGCTTCCCAGGAACAAATGCCCCTTGATCATGATGAATGATTTTTTTTAACATATTGTTGAATTCAGTTAGCTAATATTTGAGGATTTTTGCATCTATGTTCATCAAAGATACTGGTCTGTAGTTCTCCTTTCTTGTAGTCTTTATCTGGTTTTGGTATCAAGGAAATGCTGGTTTCATCGAATTAATTTGGAAAATTTCCTTTCTCCTCAATTTTTTGGAATAGTTTGAGAAGATGAGGTATTAATTCTTATTTAGATGTTTGGTAGAATTAACCTGTGAGGCTATCTGGTCCTGAACTTGGGTTTATTGGAATTTTTTTGATTATTGATTCAACTTTTTTCACTGATAATCTGACTGTTCAAATTTTCTATTTCTTCCTGATTCAGTTTTGGGAGGTTCTATGTTTCTAGGAATTTATCCATTTTTTTTAGGTTGTCCAATTATGATTTTTTGGAATATTTTTCTATAATCCTTTGTGTTTCTCTGGTGTCAGTTGTTATTTCTCCTTTTACTAATTTTGTCTATTTGTGTCTTCTCTCTTTTTCTCTCTTTTAATGAATCCAGCTAAAAGTTAATCAATCCAGCTAAAGGTTTCAAAGAACCAGCTCCTGGTTTCATTGGTCAGTTCTATTGTTTTTTTAGTTTCCTTATCATTTGTTTTGCCTTTAAAAAAAATATTCATTTATTTGACAGAGAGAGACAGTCAGAGAGGGAATACAAACAAGGGGAGTGGGAGAGGAAGAAGCAGGCTCCCTGCTTAGCAGGGAGCCTGATACAGGATACAGGACTTGATCCCAGAACACTAGGATCATGACCTGAGCCGAAGGCAGATGCTT
The DNA here is from genome assembly GCF_922984935.1 of Meles meles. Classification (NCBI taxonomy): domain Eukaryota; kingdom Metazoa; phylum Chordata; class Mammalia; order Carnivora; family Mustelidae; genus Meles; species Meles meles. Next base: position 81,039,964 of record NC_060069.1, on the reverse strand, counting down.
AACGACTGAACCACGCAGGCACCCCATTTGTTTTGCTTTAATCTTTATTATTTAATTTCTCCTGCTGGTTTTCAGTTTTCTTTGTTCTTCTTTTTCTAGCTCCTTTAGGTGTAAGTTTAGGTTGCTTGAGATTTTTCTTGCTTCTTGAGATAGGCCTATACTGCCATAAACTTCCCTCTTGGAATCACTTTTGCTGTTCCCCAAAGATTTTGGACCACTGTGCTTTCATTTTCATTTATCTCAGGTATCTTTTGATTTCCTCTTCGATTTCTTGGTTGACCCATTCATTGTTTAATAATATGTTATTTTGCCTCCATATATCTGTGTTCTTTCCAGATTTTTTCTTATGGTCAATTTCTAGTTTCATGCATTATGGTTGGAAAAGATGACTTAAACTTTTTGGACTTTTGAGACTTGTTTTGTGACTTAATGTGTGATACCTTCTAGAGAATGTTTCATGTGCACTTGAAAAAAATGTGTATTCTGCTTTTTAGGATGGAATGTTTTTAATATACTGATGTATCATTGAAAGTCACTTTTTCCTTGTTGATTTTCTGTTTGGATGACCTGTCCATTAATCTAAGTGGGGTGTGAAAGACCCTACCATTGTTGTATTACTATCTATTATTTCCTTCATGTCTGTTAATAGCTGCTTTATGTAGTTGGATGCTCCCATGTTAGGTACATAAATATTTATAATTGTTAAATCTCTTTGTTGGAATGTTCCATTTATGATTTTCAGTATCTGTCTTCATCTTTTGTTATAGTCTTTGTCTTAAGGTCTAGTTTTTCCAATATAAGTATTGCTACCTTTTTTTTTTTTTAAACTTCCATGATAAATTCTTTTCTATCCCTTCATTTTCAGTCTGCTTGTATCCCTAGTTCTGACATAAGTCTCTTATAGGCAGCATATAGATGAGTCTTTCTTTATTATATATTCCATCACCCTATGTGTTTTGATTGAAGCATTTAGTCCATTTACATTCAAAGTAATTATTGATAAGTATGTATTTATTGCTCTTTTGTTACTTGCTTTATGTTTGTTTTTGTAGTTCTTCTCTATTCCTTTCTTCTCTTGCTCTCTTCTCTCATAGTTTGCTGGCTTTCTTTAGTGTTTCTTTAGTGTTATATTTGAGTTCCTTGCTCTCTATATTTTGCATATCTATTACCGGTTTTTGATTTGTGGTTACCACTAGGTTTGTGTATAACATCATCTGCATAAAACAGTCTGTATCAACTTGATGGTTGCTTAAGTTTGAACTCATTCTTTATTCCTCTCCCCCTTTCCAATGTTTTAGGTATCTGGTATCATACTGCATATCCTTTTGTTTTGTGAATCCCGCTACTGATTTTTATAAACATACTTAATTTTACTGCCCTTTGCTTCCTACTTTTCTTACTCCAGCTTATGGTTTTTCCTTTCCAAAGAGTGTCTTTTAACATTTCCTGTAGGGCTGGTTTAGCAGTAATGAGTTCCTTTAACCTTGCTTGTCTAGGAACCTCTTTATCTCTTCCTCTATTTTGAAAGATAACCTTGCTGAATAAAGTACCATTGGCTGCAGATTTTTCCCATTCAGCACATTGAATGTATCATGTCACTCTATTCAAGCCTGCAGAGTTTCTGCTGAAAATTTTGCTGATAGCCTTATGGGATTTCCCTTATATATAACTTTTATTTTCTCTTGTTAACTTTTAAGGTTCTCTCTTTATTACTACTTTTTACCATTTTAACCCACTGAGCCACCCAGGCACCCCTTTTACCATTTTAATCACTTACTATGTATTTTGGTATGGGCCTCCCTGAGTTGATTTTGTCAGGGGTTCTCTATGCCTCTTGGATCTGGATCCTCTTCCCTAGATTGAGGAAGTTGTTAGCTATTATTTATTCAAATAAATATTCGACCCACTTTTCTTCCTCTTCTCTTTTTGGGATCCTTATAATGTGACTTATTATGCTTAATGCTGACACTGAGTTCCCTAGGTCTATCTACATTATGTATTTTTCTTTTTCCTCTCTCCCCTTCAGCTTGATTGCTTTCCATTGCTTTTCATTACTCTGTCCTCCAGGGCTCTGATCCATTCTTCTGCTTTGTCTAGTCTACTGTTTATTTCCTCTTGTATTTTTTTAAGTTGCAGTTATTGAGTTCTTCATCTGTAATTGGTTCTTTTCTTATGTATTCTGTCTCTCTGTTAAGCTTTTTAGTGAGATCCTCCACTCTTTTCTCAAATCCCATGGGTATCATTATGACCATTACTTTAAATTCTTTGTCAGGCATAGTGCTTATCTCTGTTTCATTTAGCTCTCTGGCAGTGATTTTGTCCTGTTCTTTCATTTGGGACATAGCCCTCTGTCTCCTCATTTTGTCTAACTCTTGGTGTCTGTTTCTATGTGTTAGGAATTCAGCTATGTCTCCAGCTCTTGAAAGTAGAGGCTTTATAAAGAAGGGACTGTGTAGTGCCCTGTAGTGTAGTGTCTTCTGTTTACCAGAACCCAGTGTCACAAGTGTCTCCTATGTGCACTGCATGCTCCCTACTGCTGTGGCTGAGTCATGTTTGCCTTTAGTCCAGTTGTATGCAATGGCTCTATTTGCCTGTTGTAGGGCAGGGCTTAGTTCCTGTGTTAGTAGGCCAATCTGGGGTGGCCTCGGCCTTGAGTTGAGTCAGACCAGGTGTTTTCCAGAGATGTGGTAGCACTAAACCACAGGGTGCTGTCCCTGTGTTGTCCCCTGAGAAGATTTTGTTGGTGGGTGGAGATTGCAGTCAGACCAGATGTCTGTCCATAGCCCACTGCTGGGCTGTAGTCAGCCTTGTATGTGTGTTATCTTTCCCTCTCCACAGGGCACACTTTGGAGTGATGCTGGGCCTTGTTGGGGCTACTTGCACACTGCCAGACTCCTGGTATGGCTTTGGATGAGCTCCAGCCAGGGGCATATCAGACAGGGCAGATTTGTAGGAGGGTATGGGGGAGGGCAGTGGCAGTGTTAGCCAGGTTTGCACAGGTTACCTGTGGGAGTGGAGGCCTGGCTGGAGGGGGCATGTCCACAGAAGAGCATGGGGTTAGGGCACACTGTTAGCAAATAAGGTGAGTGTTGGCCCTGTGCTGGTTTCCACAGGTGTCTGTGTAGATGTCTAGGCTGGGGGGAGGAACAGGGGCCACCAACTTCTTTGTTCCTGGAAAAGTCTCCCATTGACCCTGCAGTTCTAGTACACACTGTGAGATTAGTAAATAAATCTACTTCCCATATACCTCAGGTGGTTTTCAAACTGCTGCTTCTATGCTGTCTCTCCAGGGCTGTTTGTTTTGGTGTCTCTTTGAGGGCAGGGACTCAGTGTCTTCTCACCCTTTCAGCTTTTCTAGAGCTGAGCCAGCTGATTTTTAAAGTTGCAGGTGTGAGGTCCTGCTGATTGTAAGAACTCAAAAATTCTACCCCTTTGGTTTTGAAAGTCAGTGTTGTGGAGATTCATATTCCCCATGCAGATTCCCTTTGCCTGGGTTTTCTGGTGTGAGGGTCCATTTCTCTCTCTTCTCTGAGCCTACAGTGTCCCTCTATCTCATGGACAGGCCCACAGTTACATTTAGCTCCTGACCTCAACACCACCCTTCTTACCCTCTTCAACATGGCCTTGTCTCTATATTTAGCTGTGGAGAATCTGTTCTGTCAGTCTTCAGGTCGTTTTCTGGGTTACTTACACTGATGTAGGTGTTAGGTAGTTTTATCTGTGGGAAGAGATAGGGTCCTCCTACTCAGCCATCTTCCCAAAAGTCCTAGATAGATTTATTCGAAAGGATTAGAATTTTTGGCAAAATGAGGCCCCAAATGAGCATTTTTCTTGATTATTCCACATCATCCCTTCACTTAAGCCATGACCAACAAAAGCAAAAACAAAAACAAAAAAATCCCTAAGGTCGGGACATAATTTTGGTTGGTCATTTCTGTCCCTCCATCAACAGCTGTCCAGGGTGATAAAATTTCCACTTCTTCTGTGGGAAAGAGGTAGGAAAAGAGGGAATTGTCTTCTGGTTTCTTCTAGAAGAAGGACAACAGAGAAACCAGAGGAAGAGACCAGAGGGGAGACCCAGAGGAAGCTGAGGCCCCATTAACTGTGTTCCCCCTTCCTTCCATGCCCTTCCATTCCTCTCCCTCATGTTACTTCACAGACACTATACATTGACTTGCAACAACTTGGGTCTCTGGAATTTCTTTGAGAGAACTTTGAAAAGCCTAGGTTTTCAAGCAAATTAGAAAACACTGCATACACCTGTGGAATTGATTACACTCAGTTTTCCTCAGCTTTTTTCCACTTTTTTTGTTTGTTTGTTTAAGAGAGAACCGGAGTTGGGCTTTGGGTTATGCTTCCAGCCACTTGTGTGACCTCAGAAAAGATGGCTCAGTTCACTTCGGTGAAACACTGTTTGGATGAGGATGAAAGGAGTTTGTTTCTCAAACACTTCTCTGGGCATCTGGTGGAGATAAAGTCCTCAAGAAACAGTGGAACTTATCACTGTTGTTTTAGACTATGAACTCATAAAGTTTATCAACAAAGAACTATGTAATCACTATGCATAAAATATATTTTAAAGGCGGAATATCCTACAGTACTCAAAAGAGAAAAATGCCTTACATGATTTGGTGGGGGGAAGGGGGACTACTTATTTTGAAATAAATGAATCTTGGGCTTGTTTCCTGTGAATGTGCCTGGCAACAACACCATGCCAGGCCCACTTTAAAGAGGAGTGTATATTACCTTCAGAACTCCTTTCTGAAAATTGGGTCATTTGAATCATTTTTTTGAAAAATGAATGCAAACCGCTACATGGCAGAAAAATTCAAACTCTGCCAGTGGTCTCCCATCTCCTTTTCCTTTTTTTTTTTTTTTTTTTTTTTTTTTTTTTTATAATTTTTTTCCCATTTTATTTATTTTTTCAGCGTAACAGTATTCATTCTTTTTGCACAACACCCAGTGCTCCATGCAAAACGTGCCCTCTCCATTACCCACCACCTGTTCCCCCAACCTCCCACCCCTGACCCTTCAAAACCCTCAGGTTGCCCCAACCTCCCACCCCTGACCCTTCAAAACCCTCAGGTTGTTTTTCAGAGTCCATAGTCTCTTATGGTTCGCTTCCCCTCCCCAATGTCCATAGCCCGCTCCCCCTCCCCCAATCCCACCTCCCCGCAGCAACCCCCAGTTTGTTTTGTGAGATTAAGAGTCATTTATGGTTTGTCTCCCTCCCAATCCCATCTTGTTTCATTTATTCTTCTCCTATCTCCTACCCCCCCATGTTGCTTCTCCATGTCCTCATATCAGGGAGATCATATGATAGTTGTCTTTCTCCGATTGACTTATTTCACTAAGCATGATACGCTCTAGTTCCATCCACGTCGTCGCAAATGGCAAGATTTCATTTCTTTTGATGGCTGCATAGTATTCCATTGTGTATATATACCACATCTTCTTTATCCATTCATCTGTTGATGGACATCTAGGTTCTTTCCATAGTCTGGCTATTGTAGACATTGCTGCTATAAACATTCGGGTACACGTGCCCCTTCGGATCACTATGTTTGTATCTTTAGGGTAAATACCCAGTAGTGCAATTGCTGGGTCATAGGGTAGTTCTATTTTCAACATTTTGAGGAACCTCCATGCTGTTTTCCAGAGTGGTTGCACCAGCTTGCATTCCCACCAACAGTGGAGGAGGGTTCCCCTTTCTCCACATCCTCTCCAGCATCTGTCATTTCCTGACTTGTTCATTTTAGCCATTCTGACTGGTGTGAGGTGATATCTCATTGTGGTTTTGATTTGTATTTCCCTGATGGCGAGTGACGTGGAGCACTTTTTCATGTGTCTGTTGGCCATCTGGATGTCTTCTTTGCAGAAATGTCTGTTCATGTCCTCTTCCCATTTCTTGATTGGATTGTTTGTTCTTTGGGTGTTGAGTTTGCTAAGTTCCTTATAGATTTTGGATACTAGCCCTTTATCTGATATGTCGTTTGCAAATATCTTCTCCCATTCTGTCAGCTGTCTTTTGGTTTTGTTAACTGTTTCCTTTGCTGTGCAAAAGCTTTTGATCTTGATGAAATCCCAACAGTTCATTTTTGCCCTTGCTTCCCTTGCCTTTGCCGTTGTTCCTAGGAAGATGTTGCTACGGCTGAGGTCGAAGAGGTTGCTGCCTGCGTTCTCCTCAAGGATTTTGATGGATTCCTTTCTCACATTGAGGTCCTTCATCCATTTGGAGTCTATTTTTGTGTGTGGTGTAAGGAAGTGGTCCAATTTCATTTTTCTGCATGTGGCTGTCCAATTTTCCCAGCACCATTTATTGAAGAGGCTGTCTTTTTTCCATTGGACATTCTTTCCTGCTTTGTCGAAGATTAGTTGACCATAGAGTTGAGGGTCGATTTCTGGGCTCTCTATTCTGTTCCACTGATCTATGTGTCTGTTTTTGTGCCAGTACCATGCTGTCTTGATGATGACAGCTTTGTAATAGAGCTTGAAGTCCGGAATTGTGATGCCACCAACTTTGGCTTTGTTCTTCAATATTCCTTTGGCTATTCGAGGTCTTTTCTGCTTCCATATAAATTTTAGGATTATTTGTTCCATTTCTTTGAAAAAAATGGATGGTATTTTGATAGGGATTGCATTAAATGTGTAGATTGCTTTAGGTAGCATAGACATTTTCACAATATTTATTCTTCCAATCCAGGAGCATGGAACATTTTTCCATTTTTTTGTGTCTTCCTCAATTTCTTTCATGAGTACTTTATAATTTTCTGTGTATAGATTCTTAGTCTCTTTGGTGAGGTTTATTCCTAGGTATCTTATAGTTTTGGGTACAATTGTAAATGGGATTGACTCCTTAATTTCTCTTTCTTCAGTCTTGTTGTTGGTGTACAGAAATGCAACTGATTTCTGTGCATTGATTTTATATCCTGACACTTTACTGAATTCCTGAACAAGTTCTAGCAGTTTTGGAGTGGAGTCTTTTGGGTTTTCCACATATATGCCCCTAACGTGGGAGCAGCCAACTATATCAACCAATTAATAACAAAATCAAAGAAACACATCAATAATAATACAATAATAGTAGGGGACTTGAACACTCCCCTCACTGAAATGGACAGATCATCCAAGCAAAAGATCAACAAGGAAATAAAGGCCTTAAATGACACACTAGACCAGATGGACATCACAGATATATTCAGAACATTTCATCCCAAAGCAACAGAATACACATTCTTCTCTAGTGCACATGGAACCTTCTCCAGAATAGATCACATCCTGGGTCACAAATCAGGTCTCAACCGGTATCAAAAGATTAGGATCATTCCCTGCATATTTTCAGACCACAATGCTCTGAAGCTAGAACTCAATCACAAGAGGAAAGCTGGAAAGAACCCAAATACATGGAGACTAAACAGCATCCTTCTAAAGAATGAATGGGTTAACCAGGAAATTAAAGAAGAATTGAAAAAATTCATGGAAACAAATGATAATGAAAACACAACAGTTCAAAATCTGTGGGACACAGCAAAGGCAGTCCTGAGAGGAAAATATATAGCGGTACAAGGCTTTCTCAAGAAACAAGAAAGGTCTCAAGTACACAACCTAACCCTACACGTAAAGGAGCTGGAGAAAGAACAAGAAAGAAACCCTAAACCCAGCAGGAGAAGAGAAATCATAAAGATCAGAGCAGAAATCAATGAAATAGAAACCAAAAAAACAATAGAAAAAATCAATGAAACTAGGAGCTGGTTCTTTGAAAGAATCAATAAGATTGATAAACCCCTGGCCAGACTCATCAAAAAGAAAAGAGAAAGGACCCAAATCAATAAAATCATGAATGAAAGAGGAGAGATCACAACTAACACCAAAGAAATACAGACAATTATAAGAACATACTATGAGCAACTTTACGCCAACAAATTGGACAATCTGGAAGAAATGGATGCATTCCTAGAGACATATAAACTACCACAACTGAACCAGGAAGAAATAGAAAACCTGAACAGGCCCATAACCAGTAAGGAGATTGAAACAGTCATCAAAAATCTCCAAACAAACAAAAGCCCAGGGCCAGACGGCTTCCCAGGGGAATTCTACCAAACATTTAAAGAAGAACTCATTCCTATTCTCCTGAAACTGTTCCAAAAAATAGAAATGGAAGGAAAACTTCCAAACTCATTTTATGAGGCCAGCATCACCTTGATCCCAAAACCAGACAAGGATCCCACCAAAAAAGAGAACTACAGACCAATATCCTTGATGAACACAGACGCAAAAATTCTCGCCAAAATACTAGCCAATAGGATTCAACAGTACATTAAAAGGATTATTCACCACGATCAAGTGGGATTTATTCCAGGGCTGCAGGGTTGGTTCAACATCCGCAAATCAATCAATGTGATAGAACACATTAATAAAAGAAAGAACAAGAACCATATGATACTCTCAATAGATGCTGAAAAAGCATTTGACAAAGTACAGCATCCCTTCCTGATCAAAACTCTTCAAAGTGTAGGGATAGAGGGCACATACCTCAATATTATCAAAGCCATCTATGAAAAACCCACCGCAAATATCATTCTCAATGGAGAAAAACTGAAAGCTTTTCCGTTAAGGTCAGGAACACGGCAGGGATGTCCATTATCACCACTGCTATTCAACATAGTACTAGAAGTCCTAGCCTCCCATCTCCTTTTCTGTATGAACTCATGGCGTCCTCCTTTTACTTCGCCCAGTTTCACCTCTCAGCATCCTATGGTATCATGAGCCTCTGACTATGGCTCAGAAGGGACATCAGAAGCCAAGCTTGGGAGACTGGGAGACTCTGGGAGAATTTGTAATGACCTTGCACCTTGTCCATCTTCTCCCATAACACATTGCCACTGGTGTTTTAAGAAATTTCAGAAGGTGAAGCCTGGTGAATAAGCAGTGATTTGCTTCTAGATCATCAGCTCAGATCAGTGGACTCTTATTGCCTCTGGATTAGAAAGGTCAGTGACCCTCAGCCAGGATCCAAGAGGACAAAAATGAGCAAGGGCACCAGGAGAGCAATGAGCGATCTGCTTATGTAACAGTGAGGAAATGATCACTGTGGTGTGCACACATCATTATATGAATTTATGCCATCTGCAAATGATCAGATTAGAGAGAAGCTGCACATCACCATCTTATGCAATACGTAGTGTGTCATTATAGATTCTATTTTTGACCGACATCCTGAGACACTTAACGGATATTTAACTGCAATAAACTTTCTATAGATTTGTCATAGTTTGAGAAAAGTGAAAATAGGAATGTCACCTTAGAGGCAAGTGTAGGGTGGTAGAAAAAGCCCTAGAAAATCCAAATTTGTATCCTGTCCTTCCACATGTTGGTGGTGACCTTGATCAAGTCATTTTACACTGTTCAAGCTTCATTTTACTCATTTGTAAGTGATCATCAAAGTATCTACACCGTGGTGTTTGTGTGGAGGGTTAAACAGGATAACAAATGTGGTTTTCTGGGGCTGTTCTTAAGTTTTCGATTGAATTCATTTTCAATATGTAGAACTTTATTTAACCACAGCAGAGAATGTTCATAATCTAGTGTATTATATGAAAATATTAGATTACCATAGTATTCATAAAATAATCTAAATTTTGTAGTTAGATATTCACATCATTGTACTCAGCCCAAAAATCTCCCTCAGACTCTAGATTTGTATATGCAACTGGCCACCTGATGTCTCTTACTTGGACTTCAGATTTTATATACCCAGAACCGAACTCCTGATGTCCCCCTCTATTCCCACCCAATCTGCCTGTCCTCCAGTATCCCCTCATCTCAATTAATTCCCCATCTCCATCCTTCCAGTCATAAAAGCCAAAACTTTAGAATCATTCTTGCCTCTCTTCTTTCCTGCTCCACTGCTCAGTGCCGAACCCTCCAGTGACTTCCCAACCATTCAGAGTCAAAACCGACACCCTTGAGATGGTCCAACAAAGCCCTCCATGAGATGACATCCCCAACTCCCCAGTAATCCCTGGCTCTCATCATTCTTCCCACCTCTGCTGGCTCCGCTTCTGCCACATCAGCCTCCTTCCTGGTGGTTCTTCCAACAGACCAAGCCCAATCCTGCCCTAGCACCTTTGCACTGATGTCTCCTGCTCTCCCTCTCCCACCGTCCACATGACCGCCTCTTGACCAGTGTCACCTCTCTTCTCAAATGGCGCCTTCTCTGTGAGGTCTTTGCTCACTTCCTACTTCATATTGCAACCTCAACCCTGCCCCACCCCTCTCCCTCCTTTATTTTTCTTTATTAAGTTTATTTTTGATAAACTTGATGTGCATATGTGGGTATGTATGTGCAGAGAAACATAAACAGACACACACACACACACACACACATGCATATTTGTAATTTATTTCCTTGTTTATTGTTAGCCGCTCTCCACTACCCTCCATGGGACTAGGATCTCTGTTGATTACTGCTCCAGCCCCCATTGTCCAGAGAAGTGGCTAGCACAGAGGAGATTCTCAGTATGTGTTTTCAGAATAAGGAAGTGAATTATTTATAGTCATTCTACAAATGTGATGGTACCCCCACCCTATGCCAAGCATTGTTCTAGAAACTTGACATACCACAGTACATAAAATAGACAAAGATACTGTTCTTATAGAACCTTATTTACATCTCTATCCCTATCTACATGTACACCTAGGTCTATATCTTATACATCTATCTATCTACTTACCTATTTACTTATCAAAAATGGGAAAGTGTATCGTGATGGGATTATGGGTGATTTTCCATATTTGTCCTCCTGCACACTGTCTAAATTTTCTAAATTGACGTACGATTACTGTCGTAAACAGAAGCAACTATGCAGATAGGAAAGAGGACAAAGGAACAGTTAAATGCAAAGGGAAACCTTGACATTTACCCTATGTTCTTGTGAACTCAAATACGTGATTGCATATTAAGCCTTTATATTCCTGTTCTTATTGAGACGGTGAGGCATTGACTGTAAGAACTAGGCTGCTGGAGACAAATGGCCTGGGTTTTAATCCTTCCTAGTTACATGACCTTAATTAACCTCTCTCTGTACCTCAGTTTCCTCATCTGAAAAATTGGAGCTTCTTTAGAAGAGTATTTTCTGCATGGGTTGGTATAAGATTTCCGTTAATACATGTAACGTGCTTGTAACAGTGCGGGGCAGAGAACTAATACTCAGTTGGTGACAAGTCCCATTATTGTTTCTGTTGGCATAATTCTATTATTATTGAATGAAAGAGGGGAGGGATTTATTCTCTGAACCATTACTTTTAATGATACATCTACTGGCTTCTGCTTGGAATTTTACTCTCGTGCACAAAATTTAATGGCTTATGTATAAGAGCGTCTTCTGTTGGTCAATTCACCAGAAATTAAAGACCAGTTCTGGGAACAGGAGCAGTCCACCCCAAGAAGCCCAGCTCAGTTCTCACGATGGTCTTCAGTGTGGTCTGTGGAAGCTGATTTTCTGGCCGTGTGAGCAGAGACTCAGGCTCTGGCCTCCTGAGCTGCATTGAAAATGAATTTGTGTAATTGGCACTCCAGTGTGAACGCCTGGATGTCCGATGCGAAATTAATTACATTAACTAGAGAAACCATTACATTATCTCAGAAAAAATAATTAATGTAGCCCCAGATCACATTTAAAATTAATAACACTACTGCGCATGAGGTAAACATACGTAATTCTTGGAAAATTGTATCCAAATGCTCTTGTCTGGCAAGTGGCTATGCTTTACCAAATTCAACCTGGAAGGTTTTAGTACTTGGGTGGTTACTTATCTGTCCTTCTTTTTTTTTTCCCCTTTTCTGACTATATGTCCAGCCCAAACCAATGACACTATTAATCGTAAATGTGTGCCTTTAGTATTTTATCACAGTCATTTACAAATATTTCAGTGAAAGCTGATAGGGTATATTAATGCAGGAATAAATGTTAAGACAGCTGGGAATTCTACACTTCAGCAGTTGTATTTCTTTGAGCGAGGGATGTTTTCGAGGTGACTACCGAGAATGGCATAGCATCTCCATGTTAACCCATGCGCTCCAAGACTGAAGACCAGAATGCTCGAAGACAAGTCTCCACCATTCCGTTTCCACTTCAGTGGCTGAACGGAAGTGACAGACTACAAATATGGTGCAGTAGCTTAGGTGCTCTTTGCTTCCATGTTTGACACTTGAATACTTCTCCTTCTCTCTCTGTTCCACACAGAATTTAGCATTCAAAACCCTTGAGTCACTACCCGCTGGCTTCTTGCGACTCCGAGAGAGATGGCAGGGGAGCGTGGCACAGTGAGCCCAGCGTCCCCCCCCCCCCCCCCCCCCCCCCGTCTGAGGCATTCTGCTCCTCTCATCTGGCTTCAGGCTGAATTGTACAGTTAAGAGTCCAAACCAGCCTGGTCCTCTACCCGCTCCAAGCAATTGAGATGTAGGTGTGATAAATGAGGTGTGTTTGAACACTGGGGTAGAGTGCTTAGTGCCAGTTAAGCTCAGTCCATTTTTCATGTCAGGAATTCTCCCCTCAGGCCTCAGCTGAGCTGAAAACCAGGTCCTTTGGTGAATATCAAATGATCCTCAGCTCCTGACAATGAATATTGGGAATTAATCCAGAGCAGGTGCCCTCACACAGAAACAGAATGCCTCTGTGTGGGTTAGAGCTGTGACACAGGCAGACCTAGTCATCCGAATGGGGAAAGAGGCAGGATTCAGAGATCTATTTCATTAAAAGTACCTTTACACACACTGTCAGGGAAGGGTGTGAAGAAAAGACCTCAAGGCAAGGGAGCAGGGTAGGATGGCAGGAAAGGGATCAGTCAGAGCTAAATGCCCGACGCAGTCCATTGCTGTCAAAGGTACGGTGTCTTCTCCAGAAATGAAGCATAACATATTTACTTGAGGGGCCTAGACCTGAGCTGGGCAAAGGAAGACGAAACTTGGGTTTTTTCTAGTGTTTTTGTTTCCGAGACAGAAAGGAAGCTGACCCTCAATCCAGGCTAGGTAATATGAGTTAAAGGCAGGGCTTTGGACTGAAAAGACTTGGGTTCAAATTCCGCCTCTACCCCTCACTGACACTGTGACTGCAGTCAGTTCTCTAAGCCTGTGCTTAGACTGGGTTTCCCAGTTCCAAACTGGGAAAACGAAGGTGGTGATAACAGGGCTCCCTGCATCATAAAGGGGTCGAGGTGCTTAAAGACAGAACGTGTGTGAGGAGCCTGGCACATAGTGTCAACCACCTGAGTTCCTCTGCTCTATGCAGAGGAGAAGAGGAGACAAATGAGGGCAAGAGACTCCTCCTCCTCCTCCTAACCTAAGGAGACCAAGTGGCTGCTGGACTTCCCTCAGCCCTGGAAACTGTTAGGAATGTGAGGAAGCCTTTTTCCTCTCCTCAGATTCTCCCTTGCCAGGACAGCATTCCTAGGAGCTTTGCACGCCTCTGATGCTCTCTTTCTCGTGCTCCTGCATTTTTCACCATTGTAATCACAGTGACTGTGTTCTTTCATATCCACATATTCTCTCTTCATTTTCCTTTGAGCCTGGGCTCCTGCTGGGCTGTGCACCGTGCTCTTCTGTCTGCAGTGATTCGGTGATTCTGCAGGGCCTTGGACTGGGGCCAAACAAACCATTTTGTCAGGAAGGGCCCGAGCCTTTTCATCTTGAATTTCTACTCCTGATTGCTCATTATCTTGCCAGGCATTTAGTCCCAGCTTTGCCCTTTCTAAATTGAATGAAAGTAGACAGGGTCCCCGCCTCCAAGGGTTCACAGTCTCCTCTCATCCAAACAGATACAGACAGACATCACCCAGGCCAACAAGTTTTGGAAAATTGCAGAAATTAGATTGTGCAGGTTTAGGAAAGCATCAGGGGTGAACACACAGATGGCCTGGCAGGTGGGCTCACTGGTTAGCAGCGCTGGGGGTCCGGGGAAAGGGCTTCTCTCTGCAGCCTTTCTCTCTAGTGAACACTTAATTTTTGTTGTTGTTGTTATTCTATACTTGACCCTTTGACATAAAAGTTAATGAAAGAAAGTAGACATTGTTGGCCCTCCCAAAAGTTGATAAAAAGCATTAGCACTGATGGACACACATCAGAGTATGCGCACAACACATGCAAATGTGACGGTCTCCCGAATACCGGAGATGGACCGTGGCCAACATTTATAGTCTACGGTTTCTCTTCGGAGGCTCTGTGTTCTCTCCTTGTCCCCTATTGTGTTTAGCACAAATGACAAGGTGGAAAGAGAGTGACCTTTGAATGAGCAGAAGGGGAAAGGGCAGAAGGATGATACTAGCAGATGATGTAGGGAGAAACTGGAATTGTGCCTGTAGTCGCTGATTTGTTGTCTCCTCTGCTGAAATGTACACCCCTTAACAGGAAGGTCAGTGCAGGCCTCTTCAAGGTCACTGCTGTATCCCTAGCACCTACAAGAGGCTGGTGCTCAGTAGGTGGCCAGTAAACATGCATTAAAGAATAAGAGAAAAGAGAATTTCGACGTCAGAGGTTGCAAGGTTGATAAAGTCAGGCATGACGGCCCCCTTGGGATGGCAGGAATACTGAAGGCGCACCCAGCTTCCAGCAGCCATGAGCTCCTGAGATCATACGGGGCAAACGTCCACATCAGGAATGAGGGCCGAGGGTTGCCAGCATCTCCTTCCTTAAATTGACAGGAGTAACACTCGAGCTCACAGCAAAAACTGCTGCATTGCCACCTAAGCCTGTATTCAGAGCTATAATTTGGAATCCTTTCCCAACTGGAAGGGGAATCCAATATCTCTGTATCTTAATTGTGTCTTAATAACTTTCAAATAAGAAACCGTTTTGCTCATGGTAACCTCTCGTGCAATATATGGGTTGTGTGTGTCTCATTTTAAAGTCTCACTGCATTTCATTTTAAACTACATAACTTCCATGAATATTATTATTATTTAGCTACTGAGAATAAACATATAGTGAGCAGAAGGAAAAGATATGGTCCCTGAAGTGTTGCAGGAAACCTCAAAGGAAGGAGAAAGTCAATTGTGTCACTGTGGCTAATCTACTACCTGGACAGTTTGATTCAGTTCTTGAAATGGAAAAATTTCAACAGATTTCTGTAGTTCATGAAAGTCCTTTGTATGAATAATTAAGGACCTTTAACAATCCCCTCCCCAGTAAGTGAGATCGAGTTATTTGACTACCATTACAGAATATTTGTTTATAGAAGAAGTTGTGTCTAGAGAACATGAACAAGTGATCCTACCCGCTCAAAAAAAAAAAAAAAAAAAAAAAGGATAATTCAAAAATTGTAGCTAGTGCTATTTTAGTACCTGGAAATATTGTGGAGATGCTTTATTCCCCTTAACAAATTGCCAAATGGAAATGGCTGTAGCAACAGCATCATGAAAGCTTGAGAGGGGACATGAGAGGGTATAACCGCCCCCCGCCCCAGCCTCTAGTGCCATGGACAGATAAACCGGAAATGCAAAGGAATTCTGTTGTAATTCATTTACAAACGTGGGAGAACTCCTCTCCCCAACACTTCTGAGATTTGAAGATCTTTTAACACAAAAATGGAACAAGATAGAATTTTAGGTGACAAAATTTTCCTACAAGGTGCCTTTCTGCACCCTGAACCCCCAGCACTCTCATCCAAGCTGCTTTATAGGTTGCGTGTGTGCTTGGGTTCTTGCAATTACGTCCAAACTCTGGTTGTGAAACTAAAGGCTCTAGAAAGTGCAGGTATCATGAAAAAGGTGGGATGGGGGCTGGGTAAGGTTGCCAAATTTCGCAAATTAAAACATTATTTCCCAGTTTGATGTGAACCTCAGATAACTCACAAATAATTTCTCATGTCCATGCAAAATGCAGGCATACACATATTAAAAAATTTATCTGTTGTTTGTCTGAAATTCAGTTTTAACTGGGCATCCTGTATTGTATCTGGCAACCCCCAGAGGGGGTTTTCTGGATAGGAACTGCTCCCTTGCCCCTGAAATCTCCATGAATGCATCTATTCATGAAATGAACCTCATGAGCCATCCAAAGTGGGCCAGGATATCTTCAGATGAAAAACAGTCCTACTCTTTCTTGTTGGTGGTGTTTGGAGAGAGATTTACCTTTTGCTTTTTACCTTTACTTGCAAATAAAGTTTGCCTTGGAAAGCAGTTCAGTAGAGTGGAAAGAACACCCACTCTGGCCCCCACATGTCCTGCATGTAATTCCAACTCTGATGTCTATTTGCAGTGCGACCTCAGACTAATTAATCTACATTTGCTACCAGGACTGATAAATACCTGTTCTGCATACCTCCCAGACTGGAGGGGAGAACTGAAAGGAAAACCAAAGCTACTAACACAACACCCAGCATATAAAGCAATGGTCAGTGTGGCCCACAAGGTGCCCCTTAGCAAAGCAAATGCTGGAATGACTACAACCCCAACCTTCTTGGTAAAGCATTTGTGGGTAGGTTTTCTTGGTGTAGCTCTCTCTTTGCTTCTTTCAATATTGATAGATAATTTCTATATGGTAAAGTGCACAAACACTCAGTAAACAACTTGATAAATTGTTTCTCACGTAGGTCCTCATGGAGCACAGGCAGGTCAAGATCTGAAAACGTTTCCATCTCCCCAGCAGTTTTCCTTTACCTCCCCCTGAGTCAGTGCCACCTGCCCAGAGGTAACCAGCCTTCCGACTGCTGTGACCATAGAAAGTTCCCATAAGTGAAACTGAACATTTCATGTTTGAGACTCATCGATGTTACCGTGTGTATCAGTAATATCTTTTTATTTTGGTGTGACATTTCATTACATGAATATACTGTGGTTTATGCATCTGTTGGTGGATGATATTGTTAATGGACATTAGGGTTGTTTCTAGTTTGGAGTTGTCAGTAATCAGGCCATCATGAACCTTCTCGTTCATATCTTTTTTGCAAGCCATGTATTTGTCTTTCTTAAATGCACAGGAGAGAATAGCTGGGCCATAGGGTATCTATGTTCTCTAATTCCAGGAGGAATGAAAATGCATAGCTTGCATTGTAAACTTGCAAATATATATATTTTTAAAGGAGGTAAAACAGAAATAAGGGGAAAAAGAAGGAACTGCTAGCCCAACTCCTTCAGCAAACCTCAGCATACATAGGTACACATTTTAGCTCACATTTTACTGTAGAGACACCCCTGGAATGACAGGAAGAGCTTCTCCAACATGGTTCGGAGAACAGAATCCACAGAGAACCTGGGGCCTTATACAACTTAGTCATGCATTAGTGATATAGTGAATTTATCTATTAACAATTATCATTTTATTTTAAAAAAGGCAGTTTTGTCTTACATAAAATTCAGGTTCAAACCTTTACATTCATTTGTCTTACATCAATCTTAATATTTTTGTCAATTCTCAAGTTGCTCCATTGCATCACAGTAGATTAACCTTACAAATATAAAAATATTTCATAAACAAGTCAGGTTTAAAGGCCAAAGATATACTAGATGTCATTAAAGTTGTTTCTATTTGGGAAAGAAAATATATTGAATTTTATGCAAAATAAAGTTTTCATGAGCAGGGACAATGTAGTGATACTACCTTGAATTCCCTTCTGCAATTTATTTGGCTTCATGGTCAACTCCTCCCCCTTTCATAGGGCCCAGTGCAGCAGCTCTCACTGTCTGATTTCCCAGCATTGGGCTCAGATTCTCCTTCCTGTGTTAGGACAGTGAGTGCTGCCACATTGGGCCCTAGGAAAGGGAGAGGATTTGACCATGAAGCCACGTCACCACCTGCACTCATCCTCCTCTGAGGTCAGTACTGAACCTCACAGGTCTGGGCCTTCTGCTCTAGAAGCTCCTTGGAAGAGGAGACTTATGGGAGCATGTCAGGGAGAAGCAGCAGGTCTTTCAAGGAAGAGGTCTTTCAAGGAAGACTCCATGAAGTTAAGAATTAGTTGTAAAGGGCAGTCATTTGTAAATTGCTGTGAAATGTATTATTCTGGCTAAAAATATTTTTTTAGCACTGAAATAATCAGTACCAAAAGCCCAGTGTGCCAGGGCGATAAAATGAAGCACTGGGAGGCTATCTTTGTGATGTTACAGAACCCTTGAAGGGATGAGGGTTCTGGAATGGAATTCATTCAAACCCTGTCTGGTAGAAATAGGTGTGCCAGACTGAACAGATCCTTGGACAGGGAGGGAGACATGAGACAAAGAAGCCAATGTTGTTGTTGGTTCCTGACCCGTAGGATTTAGCGAGAAAGCACTCCATGAATTGTGCCTCTCCCACCATCCCCATCAAGAGGTCAAAAATTTTGGTTAGAGAACAGCATGGCCTGGAAGGCAGCAGACTCAGGTTCAAATCTCCACGTTGCCAGTTACCAGCTCTGCAACCTGGTGAATAGTAATCTCTTGAGCTTGAGTTTCCTTAGCTGAACAAGGTGGGATCAACAGTGTCTGCCACAGGATCACTGTGAGGGTCAAGTCAGATGTGAAGTTCAACAAACATTGGTTCTGTATCCCCCAGCTATTTGACCTGCTCAAATGCCCTGAGCAGGTCAAAACATCATTCCTTCCTCTGGAGATTGTGTCGCACACTGATACTGTGGCTCCACTTCTGAGACGTGAACCTATTTCGAGAAAAATAGGATGCCTCAGACTAGCATCTACAACAGCTTTCAAGAATCACAATTTGAGGGGCGCCTGGGTGGCTCAGTCAGTTAAGCGTCTGCCTTCGGCTCAGGTTATGATCTCAGGGTCTGGGATCAAGCCTCATGTCCAGCTCCCTGCTCAGTGGGGCGCCTGCTTCTCCCCCTGCCTGCTGCTCCCCCTACTTTTGCATGCTCACTCACTGTCTATCAAATAAATAAATAAAATTACATTTTATTTACAATACATTTATTTACAATAAATAAAATTACAAAATAAATTAAAAATTACAGTTTGAAAAGGGGTGAGGGAGGCAGAACTCTGGATAGATTTTCCCCATGTGATAAAGAATCCAGGGGCATTGGAGCTTAAATTAATTCCAGTGTGAATCAATTTTAGTAAGAACCAATTACATCTCCTCAGTTTTCACAGTATTTTGCATATAATAAATACTCAATGTAGCCAAGAGGTGTTGAAATGAATTATAATGGTCATTCCGACTCTGCACGCAACATGAACAGAGCCCGAGCCAATTTTCCTCACAAAAACTATCCTTGACAACCAGGAGGCAATGAAACAAGGATGGTGAATCTATAAATCTTTGCTCCTTAGAGAATACTCAAAATGGTTTCAAACTGATTTTGTTGCCCCAAAGTGTTGATAAAACCTTGTGATTGTTTCATTTTTCCCTTCGTTAAACAAATGAGCATCGACCCTCTATGCCAGGCGAGGCACAAGGTTTAAGATGAATTACTTGCAGCATCCCTGTCCTGGAGGACCTCGCTGGGCTCTAGCAAGCCACGCTTAGAGTTATTTACTACAGTAACAGAATGTGAAAAGAGAGGTTACAGATTGGATACAACATTCTGGGGAACACAGAGAGGAGGGCAATTTAGAGGAAAGAGGAATTTCTTCATAGAGGAAAAAAAAAATTCAGAAAGACCAACACACTGAAGTGTAGGATATTGGGTGGTTAAGAGCATGGCCCTGGGTAAGTTATTTAACCTCTCTATGGCTCAGTGGACTCAGCTATAAAATGAGGATTAAAATATTTATCTCATAAGACAGTTGGGAAGATGAAGTGTGTTAAGCTAGTGGCTCTGAGTGTGCGTCAGAATCACCAGAAGGGCTTGTGAAGACACAGATGGCTGTGAATAGGTTCTGATCCAGTCAGTCGAGGGGTGAGCCTCTAGAATTTGCCTTTCTCAGGGCGCCTGGGTGGCTCAGTGGGTTGAGCCTCTGCCTTGGGCTCAGGTCATGATCCCAGGGTCCTGGGATCGAGTCCTGCATTGGGCTCTCTGCTCAGCAGGGAGCCTGCTTCCCTCTCTCTTTCTCTGCCTACCTCTCTGCCCACTTGTGATCTCTGCCTGTCAAAAAAATAAATAAAATCTTAAAAAAAGAAAAAAAGAATTTGCCTTTCTAGCAAGCTCCCTGGCGATGCTGAAGCCGACATGAGAAGCTACACTTTGAAAACCACCAAATTAACATGAGTGAGGGTAGAACAACTCCTGGCATGGGGCAAACAGTAAGTGTGAGTTATAGTTGGTAGGAGCTTTTGAGCTGGGTTTAAAAGGATGAGTAGGAGTTTGCCAGGTGGAGGAAGACCCTCCGAGAACAGGGACTCTCTAATGCAAGGATACTTGAGGCAAAAGAAATAGCACCACATTTCAGGGAGAAATTAGAGATTTGGTATGTCTGGAACGCAGGCTCCTTGGGGTGGGGTGTACCAGGATAAGGCCGAGAACACTCAAGGACAGTTTGTGAATGCCTGTTTGTGCCCACAAGGACCTCAGATCGTGACTTGATGAGCCCCTCCTATCAGTTTTCTCTCCTACCTTACCTCTCTTCCAAGGTGTCAGCTACTGGAGGGCAGGCATGAGATCTTAGCACCTGCCAGGCACATGGTGAGACTTTGCTAAGTGCCTCTGTGTTGGGTGTTCATTAGCACAAAGGTGAAATCTGTGTGGATTTCACAGGCGGTGGCCGACCAGTTAGCAGCTTCCTAACTTGAAAAACGCAGGCAGCCCTGAGCTTCTAGGCCAAGCACATAATTTCAAGGCAACCAAGCAGCTGAAACCGTCTCCTCTCGTAATTTCATCCCAACAGAACAGGGCAAATCCGCAAAGCAATTTTATCGGCTGAAAAACGATTACAGGTGGAAGGGGAGAACACCACAAAAGAGCCTGGGAAATTTCCTGAGAGCCATGGTATATGATAACCAGACAGATTTAATCTCCCTTGTTGCAGCCTATCCTTAAATGGAGAGCTTAATCTCATTTTTATTTTCCGTAAAGAATAATTTGGACAGGCTTCAGGGAAGTGAGCGTCAAAGTTGCTTAGAGGTCACGGGGATCCTGCTGTAAAGACATAAAAAAAGAAGTACAGGAGAAAGGTTACAAAAGCTGGGTGCTTTTAAATGTTTGTATCCTATACATCTGCCCTGTTAACATAAAATATAACCATAAAATAACTGTCAGTCTGGAAAAATGGAAGAATTTATGTTAAAAAAACAGTTTTGTAAATAAAGCTATGTTGTTAGGGTATGTGATGAAGATATTTTCTGTCCATCTTTTCTGTCTGAGACTGTAAGAGGAATGTCAGAGGTCTAAATATGACATTTTGCGGTCACCGGCCCTGGACCAAAATGGCTTTTCTCATCCCCGCTGTGGTAGGCCTTGATGAGTAAAATCAAAAAGAAGGTAACAGCTCAGGTATTGATCAGAGGAGGTCTTAAGGGCTTCTGTCCGATCTTTACCGGCCAGACGAGAGACGGGTTCCCTGGTTCTCTGTGTCCCATGTGACTGTGGAGTGGGTTGTTGAAGAAGCTGAAGAAGGAAATAGTCAGGAGACAAATGCCTTGGGATAGACTCTTGGCTCTGCCTTTACCAGGCAAGCCACCCAACCTCTCAGTACTTCCATTTCTTTACCTGTAAAATGGGGGTGATTACAGAACCTGTCTTACAGAGTTTTGAGAAATATAGGGTGGGTTAGGTCTTAAATGTCACCTACCTATAATGCTTGCCCGCTGTGTGGCCTTAGGAAATTCACTTAACCTCTCTGGGCTTTAGTTTTCTCAGAAAATGAGGAGGCGGGATGAGTTTATCTCTGAGAAATGTCCTGTTCTTAAACTCTTTGATTGTGAGGCTCTGTTGGGAATTTGCTGCCCTCAGGTAGGAGGAGGAACAAGGGGATGGCTAGGAGCAAAGACCCATTCGGCCTCCTCCCCTCACTGATCTTGGCCATGAACTCCTGAGCGTCCTGAGAGTTAGAACCACACTCCGAGAACATTTTACTTGCCTTGGGAAACTTGATTTGTTCACAACAGTTTGTGCATAGCAACGTTTATTTGTCATTTTTAGAAGGCACACCAATATTGAGGTTTAATTCTTAGCACGAGATAGTTTCAGCCCAAAAGGCTTCTGTGGGAGAAACTGCAGCAGAAATAACAGCCTTTATGGTCGAGTGGGTAGAAAAGTTAGAGGCAAGCTGTCAGCATCACTGATTGCGGGGTCCCAGGGGCCCTTCGCCCTTCTTTCTGGAGACAGGCGGTGGAGGGCGTGGTGGATGGCCCAGACTTCAGCCCCATGGAGACGGATGTGGGTCCCATGCCCCGCTCTGCCCTTCGTGGCAGTTACTCAACCGTGCTAAGCCTCACTTTCCTTATGTGCCAAGTGGGAGTATTCACTACTTGGAAGTTTTGGAAAGGTTAGATTTTTTTTTAAAAACGTAGGCTAAGTGCTTAGCTTGATGTTCAGAGTAAGTGCTCGATACAAGTGAGCTCCTGCGAGAGGCAACATGAGTTACAAATGTCAAACCAATATCGTTCACTGTGATATAAATATACAAGGACTGTATTTAGTAGGCAAGTCTCCCTCCCTTCTCCCTTTGTGGACTGTTGGTGCTGATATGGTTTAACAGAGTCTTGTGTTCAGAGTTGGTCAGATAAGGCAAAATAGTACTAAGCTAGCGATGCCTGGCATTAAGACCCTCACAGTTCACAAAGCAATTTCACGTGCATTAACTTCCATATTCTGTAACTTGAATTTTTACTCTAGTTTGCAGGGCTGCTGAGGGACAGGGCTGGGAAGAAAATGCAATTCCCTGCCCCCCCCTCCATTCCTTGCAGAAGGCCCCACCCCTTTTTTTGCAGAGTTTACCAAGCTCATCCATACCAGCCTCTCATTCCCAGCCACTCTGGGATGGGTGCTCCGTTTGTTAGATGAGGAAATTGATGCCCCGGAGGTCGCATGACTTTTCCAGCATCACGTACATGGCTGGTGAGGGGCAGAGACAAGACCAGAACCTGCTCATCATCTCCTGACACAAACAGAAACATAATAATCAAATCAAAACAATATAATAAATGTTACATTCTTTTTAAAGTGAACTATAAAGTGTTGTGGGATGGGGCACCTGGGTGGCTCAGTCAGTTAAGCATCAGACTCTTGGTTTAGGCTCAGGTCATGATCTCAGGGTCGTGAGATTGAGCCCCATGTCAGACTGCATGCTGGGTGTGGAGCCTGCTTAAGGGTCTCTCTCTCTCTCCCTCTGCCCCTCTCCACTCCTCCACCCCCTACTTCCCCCCCCCCTAAAAATGAAATGAAAAATGAAATGAAATGTTGTAGGATCCCAGAGGCAACAGAAGATATTGTGTCTGCATATGTGGTACATGTATAGATGTGTATCGTCCAGGGAAGGTTTCCCAGAAGAAGTAATACTCGAATTGATATTTGAAAGAAAAATAGGTAGTGGGGAAACCGAGTGCAAAGAACAGAAGATTGAAATAATGCTGCTGGTTAGGCAGAGAATTCCATAGGCCTTGAATTTAGTGTCTTACGTTTTGAGGATGTTTCCCTTTATTCTTTTAATAGTTCTTTTTTGAGCATTTATTATGTGTGGGGTTCTGTAATCTTAGGTCCCTGTAATGTTTGAGGGGATCCACAGGCAGCTGGAAATGCCCAAATGCACCTGAGCAGTAGAGGCACTGGAGTAGATCGGGAAAGAGGAAATCAGGAAAGAAGACAGGCAGGGGAGGCCGGCACTATAACATCCTACGGGGAGTTAAAGAAGACAAAGATGAGGGACACCTGGGTGGCTCAGTGGGTTAAGCCTCTGCCTTTGGCTTAGGTCATGACCTCAGGGTCCTGGAATCGAGTCCCACATCAGGCTCTCCGCTCAGCAGGGAGCCTGCTTCTGCCTCTCCCGCTGCTTCTCCCTCATTCTCTCTCTCTCAAATAAAGAATTAAATTAAAAAGATAAAAATGAAGAGTCAGTTACTGGAAAGGACTGTTGGCAGGTCACCTCTGTTTCTACTGAGCACAGTTTTTTTTTTTTTTTTTAAAGATTTTATGTATTTGAGAGAGAGACAGTGAGAGAGAGCGTGAGAGGGGAGAAAGTCAGAGGGAGAAGCAGACTCTCCAAGGAGCAGAGAACCCGATGCGGGACTCGATCCTAGGACTCTGGGATCATGACCTGAGCTGAAGGCAGTCGCTTAACCAACTGAGCCACCCAGGCGCCCCCTACTGAGCACAGTTTGTTTTGTTTTGTTTTTTACGATTTTATTTATTTAGTTGACAGACAGAGATCACAAGTAGGCA
Organism: Meles meles; assembly: GCF_922984935.1. NCBI lineage: Eukaryota > Metazoa > Chordata > Mammalia > Carnivora > Mustelidae > Meles > Meles meles. The sequence goes on along the minus strand of NC_060069.1, from coordinate 81,015,719 downwards.
GAGAGGCAGGCAGAGAGAGAGAGGAGGAAGCAGGCTCCCCGCTGAGCAGAGAGCCCGATGCGGGGCTCGATCCCAGGAACCTGGGACCATGACCTGAGCCGAAGGCAGAGGCCTTAACCCACTGAGCCATCCAGGTGCCCCTGAGCACAGTTTTAATGAAGCGCAGGGGAAGAGTCCAGACAGCTGTTGGTCGAAAAGTAATGGGAGGCAGAGAAGGAAAGCCTCTGAGATCAGCTGACTCTCTGTAAGCTTGGCTGGGAAGATAAGGGAGGACCTGGGGGTAGCCAAGGACAATGGGAGGGCTAAGGATACAATTGAGGCAGGTGTGTTTGAAGAGACTGAGAAACCGGAGGAAAACACCTGGAGGTGAAAAAGGAGAAAATAGAAAAAGGACCCAAGGAGAAGACACTGGTGGCTAGAAGGAAGGACACATTTTCCCCAGAAAGGGGCAGGACTCTTGCTTTGTTGCAAATAACAGAAACAACAGAGATTAATGATGAGCTTGCAGAATGAAACAAGGTGCTTAAACAAATAAGGGAAATTAATTGGCTCAGTAACGGAAGGATGGATCTAGTTTTAAGAGCGGCTGGATCAATGGGATTAGGATTTAATCTCCTGGCACTTCTGCGCTCTGTGTTTCTCTGTCCGCACCCGCACCGTCAGTTAACAGAGGCTCTCAAGAGGCAGTCTCTTAAAAAAAAAAAAAAAAAAAGGCATTCTCTTCTCATTTGAATACAATTTTCAGAATGAATTCTTATTAGCCAAATGAGGTCACGTGCCTGTTCCTGACCAGTGATTCTAGTTAGAGGGAATGGAGAACTGATTAACATTGCCTGGTCACATGCCCAAACCCAGTTAGTCATGGGATGAGCCCCCCTCCCCACCAAGCCATGTGAACTGAGAGTCGAACAGTTCTTGAGGAAAACCGGGGTGCTGTTAGCAGAAAAGTGGGGGAAGAATGCTGGGTCAACAAAACACAGACAAAACCAAGAGGTGAGGGTTCTTTTGAGGAGGAGACCCTGAGGAAGTCCAGACGGGCAGTCTCTGCTCTGTGTGTGAGGTAGGAGGCCTGACCTGCCATGCAGCAGCAGCCTCCACAGAGCTCAGCACTTCTGCCCCCAACTTCCCTTTTTCTTGCGCCCTCAGAACTGAGGGGGAATGAAGGTTCACAAGGCCATTTGTCAGGTAATGAAAGAAATGCCTGTCATGAGATGAAAGAGTTCCCGTGCAGAGGTGGAAACACCTGAAGGTGTAAGAGACAGAGAAGCAAAGAAACTTAGGCCATGCCAGCCTGGAAAGAGCTCTCCTCAAGTTCATTACTTAAAAAAAGAAAGGCCCAGTAAAGATTCCAAAAGAACAAGCTAAGCTCATGGAAAGGCTGAGAAACGCTGGTTTATTCTCGGTTTGTCTCTCTATTTTTATAACTTACCTCAACTTTTCTTCAGGCAGGAGTGGTTGGTCCCAGTAGTGTTGCACGCAGAGAGACACTGTCAGTGTAAATATTCATGGGAGAGTCTCTAGGGACGTGCTGGTGAGCAGAGCGGTTGGCTCTCTGAATAAGGATGATTAATGTGCATGTGGCCATGCAAAGAGGCTTATCTTCAGGACATCCTGCAGAAATAAACAAAGCAGATTATGAGGAAAATCAGTTTTCTGGAACCAAGCTGTAGGAACAGACTCGGGAGAGAAGAAAAGGCTACAGGCTCTTCAGAATCTGAATGTCCCAGAGCTTAGAAGTGGAGACTGTATAAGTTTGGGTCCGCCAAAGAGGTCACCCCATGATCCAGGAACATAAGGTGGAGGAGGTAGGAGTGGGAGCCACCATTCTAAGTAGAGTCCGCACAGGAAGAAGGCAAATGCTTCCAGCCCAGAGTTGGAAGGAAGCACCTGACCTCCCTCATGCCAGAATTTTGCCCCTTGAATTTGTGTGTTGAATTATGGATGTTTGAGTCTTCCAGAAAACTTGCTCTTTTGGGTTGACCTGTCTCCTCTCAGCTCTTCAGGCCAGTTTAAAGCCTATTTCTTCCATGAACCCTTTTTTGGACATCCCTGTCCCAGGGTTCCCTTGCCCCACGGGGTCCTGCTTTGCTATTTCCCTTCTGTGTGCATTCACCTCATGTGCTGAAGGGAAGCCATAGAGTCCTAGAGAGTGTGGTCCTTGACTGGTTCATTTTGGAATCCCTAGAACACAGCACCATGCCTAGCTGATAGTTGATGCTCAGAACATGTTTATTGTTCTGAGGCAGATTTTCCAGTGCCTCCAGTGGCTCCCAGCTCAGGAACCAGGATAGACAAGCTAGCCTCCGCCAAAGCCAGGAGTCGAGGACCCAGGACAGAAGGAGGGAGGCCCAGGAGAGAAAATAGAATATCCCCAACACCCCAAACAGAGGCAGAGGCCATCCCAGGGTCAAAGGCTCTCTCTGATAGTTTCTGCTGGAATTCCCCTGCCTGCAGGGATTACGCTTCCTGGGGGATTTCCAGCCAGCCACTCACTAGGAAGGGTTGGAGGGGGCCTTGCTGGACTCATTTGTTTTAACCCCTCTGAGAACTCTGTGCGAGTGTCCTATAGCAGTGCTGTGGAGTCAGGTGATGCTTCTGCTGGGAAAAGCCAGCTTGCCGATCTCTTCTAACCTGGTTTCTAAAGGTCCCCTATCAGTCTGTGATAGCTACCCTCTAGCCATTCATTCATTCAACAAGTAGTTACCAGGTCCCTAGTACACCTGGCAGCCCTCTTCAAGGAACTGGGGTATGGCAAGAAAAAAAAAATCCAACAGAAGTCCCTGCCCTGGTAAGGCTCACATTTTATTTGGGGGAGAACAAAGTAAATAAGATGAGGACAATGTGTCCTCTGTGAGGTTGTGGTAAGGGCATAAAAATGAAGGAAGGTGGATGGTTGTTGATGTGGAAACTTTTTTAACAGTGGTCAGAGAAGGAAGGCACCCTTGGGAAGGTGACTCGTGAACTGAAGGAAGTGAGGGAGTTGCCCTCCCCACCCCCATCATCTGGGGAAGAGCACCAGGTAGAGGGAACAGCCTGTGCAAGTGCCCAGAGGCGGAGATGCCCAGAATGTGGAGGTAATGAGAAGTGATTAGGTCCTGGGTGTGTTTCAAAGGTAAAGCAGACAGGAATTACTTCGCCATGAGTTGGCTGTGGGAGAGGGAGAAGGGGACAATCAGGACTGATGCCATCTTAGTGCATTCGGGCTATCATCACCAAACACCACGGACAGGACAGCGTGAAAACAATGGACATTTATTTCTTCACAGGAGGCTGGAAGTCTAAGATCGTGGCACCAGCATGGTCATGTGAGGACTATCCCCTGAGTCGCAGCCTTCACACTGTGTTCTCTCATGGTGGAAGGGGGCAAGGAACTCTCTGCAATTTCTTTTATAAGGGCACTACTCCCATTAGGTCATGAGGTCCTCAGGAGCAAAGACCCCACCTACAAACACCATCATATTTGACACCAGAACTTCAAGAGGTGAAATTGGAGGGGGCGAGACACTCACAGCATAGCAGAGGCCAAGGTTTTAGCTTGAGTACATGGAAGAATATGGTTGCTCCAAATCACATTTCCAGCAGCTTCCTTTTTTTATGCCTCGTGATTTGAGATATGGGGGTTGCCACGGCAAGGACGTCAGCCACTGAACAGTCACGCTGCAGCAAGATGACTTTCTGCTTCCTGACACCTTCCCATCCGCTGAGGTCTCTAAACACATTTAGTCCTTTCTCCAGAGTCTTCTCATCTCCTCCATGCCAGCCAGCGAGGAGAACCGAAAACCAAGGCAGCATGGTGTAGCAGCTTCGGTTTCTCAGCTGGTTTGGATTATAGAGAAATACCACCCTTCTCCTTCAGAGTGCCTTGATTTGGTTTGTGAATCATATATTCTATACATGGCCAATATTTATTTTTGGAAGTGATATGCATTCCTTTTGGTACTTAGCATTCATTTGGAAAGCCCTGAATGATATTTTGAATCCCCTTTGAGTTAGATTTAAGAAAACTAGAGCCTGTAAGCCTTCTAAACAACACAACTAGTTCATAGAAAACCAGGATTCGATCTCAGTCTTCAGGTCAAACGAAACCCTAGAGTGATTATATGAAATCATTGTTAAATAGAGTGAGGTCAGGGATGAGGTATAAATTCAAAGGCAAATAAAAGACAGCATTAGAGAGATTGGAATCTAGGGAGAAAAATGAAATAACCTCCCCTCTTTCCTTCCTCCTTCCCTCTCTCCCTCCCTCCCTCCCCTCTTCCTTTCTTCCTTCCTTCCTTCCTGAAACATGTATCCAATGTCAAATATTGTAGGAATAATGCAAGATATTAGGTATACAAACAGAAAATAAACCCGGTCCCCGCCCTTGAGAGGCACAGTCTGCTGAGGGAGACGTTGACCTCCTCAGTACCTTATAAAAGGGTAGAAAAAACAAACGAACAAAACAAAACAGTTTTTGAGGAGAGCCAAGAATGAAGAGCAATTAGAGCTGAGAGAAAGAACTATTTAATACTGAGTGAGGGGATTTGGAATTCTCAGTGAGGTGGTAATACTCAAGCTGGTTGGTTAAAGAGCGGAGATTTCAGCAAAAGGAGGAAGAGCATTTCAGGCTGAGGGAACAGCAGGAGAGCTACCAAAATATGGGGAAGCTTTAGACAACAGCCCCAGGGGGCCTTGGTGATACTGAGGTGATGAGGAGGTGGCCAGGACCGTGTAGTGATGAGGGTGAAGCCTCCAGTGTCTGGGAGAACAAGAGCATTCACTCAGTCCCAACGCTGGGGCTCATGTCTCTCACACGCAGTCATTCTTACGTGGGTGCCCTTCTAGGAGACACGCAGGCAGGGCGAGGCTGAGGGCGGAGTTCCCTAGCAGGCTCCTTGGAGACATTTACAGAGCATCTCCTCTCACTGAAGTGGTGACCCAGCGATAGAAGGCAGTTTCCAGTGTGGCCAGCAACGTCACTGTGAAGAGAAACTCTCACCACCCAACCCCACCCAACTCTGATAGTTGGCAAAATTAGACTGCAAGCTCTTTCCATGTGCTCTAGCTCACGTCAGGAAAAAATAAACCCTCAACAGCTTCTGTTCTACAGAAAGAGGTTTACAGATTTCAATATGCCAGCCAAGAAGAAAAAATATTCTCAGCTTGATTCTTTTGCCAGCTCGATAGGCAATGGCAGAGATGGGTGGTTTCCAACGGAGTTTTTCGCTTCTGAGCTGGTTTTAAACCTCGCAGCTCTGCCACTTGACAGCATCCAGGTTTCCAGACGCTGGCAGAGATGCCACAGTCTGTCACCATCAGGGCAGCGTCGAATTTTCCCATTCTGACAATAAGACAAGATGACTTTTGAAGGGTGTTTAGGACTTGGGCGGTTGGTTTTCAAGAGAGACGAGCACTCAACCCAGTTTGCTTCTGGATATATCAAATATTGGAGACTGGGCTATAGCCTGTTTGAAGAGTCTGCTTAAAGGATTACAAGTTGGACACTTTTTGTTCTGCAATTAAATAACCGCACCGACCTTTTGCTGAAAATGGTAATGAAAATCTAGGTACTGAAGAAGGAAATAGGGGCCTGTCAGAAAACGGCTGAAATCCTGAGCGGTTCCAGCTGATGCAACATTTGCTTGACCTCTGGCTTATCCAAGGTATTAGAAAGTGACTAAGAAGATTATATTTAACTTTAAGAAATTACCTCTGAAGTCAACTGTTTGCCCAAACGTCCGTCTATTCTGCAGTCCAACAGAAAAGAGAGGGACAAGAAAGGCAAGATGGCCTCCAGCTTTATCACCTTCCTTTCTTTCTCAGAAGGTTCTGGGTCCCAGGCCAGAGGTTGGTATAGAAGAAATCTGCTCCTGGAGCAATGCATAAGAAAGAAATAGAGGGCAATCAGGAAAACCTACTTCCAGGGAGACGGACCTAGAAATGAGAACACAGGATGCTAAATGCCATGAGGAGAAAGGGAAGCAGGAACATGAGGACCTTTCCTGAGGCAGGGGTGGTTCAGGGAGGGGGCGGGGGCACTGGGTGCCAAGGAATATAGCCCGAGAAATGCTGGAACAGGATTCTTGCTTTGTATGTTCCCTCCTTTACAGGAACCACTGGAGAAGAATTTCTACACTTTCTTCCTCTAGAATAAATTCAGTCCTCCTCAGAAAACTTCCGTTCTATAGAAATCTCCCTTGGAATGGGACAACCTGTACAAATGAAAGGATTTGTCCCACAGATTTTATTCTGCTAACCATACAGCATGGCCCCTGAGGGGAGGGGGATCTGGAAGGCTAAAAGGTGTGAGAACAAGTGTGAGGTGCTACAAACATTCTTGGCCTTCCTGCTACAGTTTCACAATCACTAATGCTATGGGAAGGACAAGGAAACAAGAAAGCCTACAATTTTGTCTGGACTGGGCTTTTCACTTCCCCTGCCTCCTCATGAATTTCATCTTGGGTAAGATTTATGGAAGTAGATCGTGCCTTAACATCTTTAATTTCTGTGAGACATTGGCTCTTCTTGGCAATGCCAAGGTGCCAGTCAGCCTGCCTTCATGGCTTTCCAAGTCGTGCTTGGAGGGAGATGCTGGTGTTGAGAAACGTGTGACCAGAAGAAGCTCAGTGACACAAAGCGTGAGACAGAAGCTCCCGGGGGAAATCTCGTCTGACCAATGGCCATAGCACTCATGTGGACCAAATGGACACCACACTTTCAAGATCTTTATTACTTTAGAAAGAAGCACTTATCAGAGGAAGAATAAGTTTGTCTTCTGCTATAGCCAAAAGGAGGCTCTAGCTGAATGGAGGAAAAAGAAAGACTTCTAACTTGAAGATACAGATATTACTTTAAATAAAAATTGATTATTTGAATGCATTTTTCAAAAGAACATGTCTTAAAAATTATTTCAAAATTAGATAAAAAGTCAGAAATGATACAGTTACCTGCCATGAGAGGAAATGAAGGTAATAATAAAGTATAGTGAAGGAAATTTACAGAATATTATTTCAGATAAGAGCAGAAAATAAAGCTTAATTTACATAATAATTTAAAAATAAGCACAGCAAAGTAAATGCTTAAAATTTTGAGAATTTTAGAATCTTTCAGAAGTGTGTTCATTCTCATAAGCAATGATTTCCCTATAATGGCCTGCAAAGTTATCTATAAATTAAAATGAACACTTCCTGTTTTATTATTTGTTTTATTCTACAGATTGAATTTGAACTTTTTAAAAAGTTTTTCCGGTTGTAAAATCATTTTTTTAAGGATTTTTTTTTATTTATTTGACAGACAGAGATCACAGGCAGGCAGAGAGAGAGAGAGGGAAGCAGGCTCCCTGCTGAGCAGAGAGCCCGATGTGGGGCTCGTGGTCCCAGGACCGTGTGATCATGACCCGAGCTGAATGCAGCGGCCTAACACACTGAGCCAGCCAGTTGTAAAATCATTAAAGTTTTGATCACCTCTTTAGGCCTCTAAGAAGGGACCTGAAAAGATGAGTGGGCCCTTTCTGCTGCCTCCAAGCTTCTAAGTAATGGGTTCAAATGATTCAGCTATCACTGTCAAAATCAACTCTGTCACCTGGGACCCCTCTTTTCCTCATCAGAACCAAAACATTAGCTAAAGTTAACTCACATCTGAGAAGACATCTTTCAACTCCTTTACCAAACTGAGCCCAGATCTTCTAATACTTCCTATCAATGAAAGGCAGCCACTACCATTCTTAGAGCAAATGAGAGGCTTCCCAAAGGAGAGATGAATCTTGGAGAAGAAGATTCATAGCCGCAAAGCCCAGGTTCTCTTCCACGTCAAGTCTCTATCCTTTGCTGACCTTGGAGAATCTGAGCCTGGCTTTTTTTTTTTTTTTTTTTTTTAAGAGAGCCAGTATGCTGCTCTATAATCTCTAGGAAACTATAAATTATTCTTTTTGTAAGTGAAAGTTTCGGGGCACCTGGGTGGCTCTGTCCATTAAGCATATGACTCTTGATTTCAGCTCAGGTCATAATCTCAGGGTTGTGAGACCGAGCCCCAAGTTAGGCACCATACTGAACGTGGAGCTTGATCAAGAGTCTCTCTCTCCTCCCTCTGCTCCTCCCCTCCAATCCCCTGCACATGCATTCACTCTTAAAAAAAAAAAAAAAAGAAAGAAAGAAAGAAAGAAAAGAAAAAGTGGAAGGTTCTATGTGTTCTTGTGTGCTAAGAGGTTGACTGGGCCAGGGCAAATGTGGTCAGGGTGTTGGGCATGTGGGTGATTGGTACAAGGCTGAGGTCCCAGGGGTCTGAAGCTTATGGAGCTGGATGGGGACTGAAGCAGCCCAGGACAGGAAACGCCAGGAGATGAATCTGGGGCAGCTGAATATTGTGATGGAACCCCATGAGGTGAGCACAGAGGCAGAATGAGTGGCAAGCCTGAAGGTTAGAAACTAAGGAGACCAGGGATGGAATGGAGACTAGGAACAAGGAAGAGTAATGCAGAAGGTTCAAGATGGCTCCATGTTCTCAGCTGAAAATGCAGACTCCTGCCTTTTGGTCCACTGTGTGCTCCTCCTACATTGCTTAGTGTTTTAAAGCATTTCTGATGGTTGCATATATTCCATCGTATAGTTGTAGTATGAAATCCTTAACCATTTTCCTCATGTTACGTTAGAGTGGTTTTTTAAAAAAAAATTACAGTGATTTTTTTAAAAGATTATTTCTCATTTTCCATATGCTTAAAATTAAAAGGGAAATTACTAGATAGATGTGGATTCACCAGTTTAGGAGGAAAATTCTAGATGTTTGCTATTAGCAATATAGGTATATTTAAGAAGCAGGGGACATCTGGAAGCCAGTAGGGTGAATGAGTGTTTAGACACCAAGTACCTCTGAACTCTCAAATAGGTAGTGAATGAGTAGGTGAGATCTTGGCAATATCTGTAAGATACGGACTTTTTTTTTTTTTTAAAGATTTTATTTATTTATTTGACAGAGAGAGAGATCACAAGTAGGCAGAGAGGCAGGCAGAGAGAGAGGAGGAAGCAGGCTCCCTGCGGAGCAGAGAGCCCGATGTGGGGCTCGATCCCAGGACCCTGAGATCATGACCGGAGCCGAAGGCAGCGGCTTAATCCACTGAGCCACCCAGGCGCCCCCGGACTTTTTTTTTTAATCCAAAGAATTATAAGTGGGAAAAAGAGACTTTCCCTAGTGAAGAATAAATAAAATCAGGAAAAAATTAAGTGGTGAAGATTTACCTCAGATTTGTTGTATTTTTCTTTTAATTTGCTCTTTTTCTTTTTATAACATTTGAGTGTTATCTATACTGAGTTTTGTCTTTGTGGAAAAGGCGTAAGTGACTTATGGTCAAAGTGTTGTTCTCTGCCATCCATGTCTGGGAAAAGTCTAGTCAATTTGGGCATGGAGCCCAAGGAGCCCCCCTCCCCCGCCCCCCGCATCACCTGATAACCGCTGTCTCAAATATAGGCCTGGTGACCAGTGCTAGAACTCTGTGAGCCAGCAAAAAGCATGGGAGGTACAACCTTCTATCTGGAGTTTTTGTTCTGAGATGAGATTTGAGTCAAGACTTTAATAGGAACCAGGAGTAGAAGTAGGTTCAGAGATCATACCTGGTTCGGACATGAAGCTCTAGAGGTCTTCATGATTTTCCATGAACTCTTTCCCCAACGCTTTGTGACTTGGAGCTGATTCTGTTCAGGCTGTTCTTTGGAAAGTTCTAGTGCTGGTCTTCACCTAGTTGGCATCCCAGTGGCGCAAGGGTGAATTACGTAATACACATTTGAGCAAGTGGCCGTGGAAACAGTTCTGCCCATTCACGTTCTTCCTGGCAAAAGGCCAAGGGCATGCTGCACGTCTCCCATCCTGTGGGCCAGGTCTCACCATCTCCAGCATCTGCTCACCAGCTGGCCTGCAAATCCCTTGACAAGTTCACAAGAGCGGAGGGCTCAGTATCCAAGCTCATGACACATGAACCACTGGCTTCAAGGAGTCTGTCCTTTCACATCAGGGTCGTTTAATGATAAAGGAATCTCCATTCTCCTCTGCAAATAAGAGACACTAGGGCTGGTCTGATGGGGTGTTCCCTCTCCTTCCCCCTACCCAGATGTTTCATGATAGCCTGAAGTCCCACAACTGTGTGTCTTTAAGTTCTGGTGTCAAGGTAGGCGACCTAACACCATAGAAAATGACAGGGGCCTGACTGTGCAGCAGCTCTCTTCGGGCAAGCACTTGGCTCCGCGAATTCCCCTCTTCTCTCCTGTGCCTGGACACGAGCAAATGCAGTCACTGGGGCCACTACAGTTGCAGGGAAAGGGGACACTTCAACCCTCCTGCAGCTTTTCTCTCTGCAGTGCTTCCTGCTTCCTGGCAGCACAGCCTTCAGAAGCTCCTCCTCTTGCCGTGACCTTGGTTCTTTTGCTTCCTTGGCTGTCCTGCTCTCGCCCCAGCAGGAAGTTGATTAGAAGAACAGGCGGATCTGACTCTCCCAGCTGCTACTGCCCCTCTAGCTCCTGATACCACTGCATTCTGACCACCACAGGCCCCCTCCCCAGATCCTATATGTAGGAAGACACCTTCTTCTTTTCTTTTTTGGAAGACATCTATTTCTTGCAGTGGTTCCCAAAGTGCCGCCCCACACCTACCGAATCAGAAATACTGGGATTGGAGCCCAGCATTCTCCGTTTAGCAAGCCTGATACATGCCAAAGTTTGATATTTTTCCAGGTAATGCTGATGCTGCTGATCTGAGGGCCCCACGAGGCTAATTTTTAGGAATCTAAGCATTTTTCTTGACTTAAAAAAGATTACAGATTTTGAAAGGCAGCATGCTCTTGACTCTTTCAGAGCAACATGTCTATAAAATGAAAAGTTTTATTCTAAAGGGATATTTGATTAGTTTGGACTCGAAGAAGAAAAAAAGGGTATTTGAACTCTTTCCCTTGGCGTTGAAAGAAGTCCATTTTTCTTCGTTGATGAAGACTGCCTTTGGCTCATGTCATGATCCCAGAATCTTTCTCTCCACTTCCTTTCTCTCCACTTCCTTGTTGCAAGCTTTTCCAGAACAAGAGCAATCTGTAATTGTCTAAAGCTGGAGTATGCCATTAAGTCAGACCTCCCATTTAGAAGTGTGGTTCAGCCTTTGGTATTCAGAGGAGGAGATCCTGTGCCTTGGAAAGAGGATAGTTTTACCTTTTCTTAAGAAATACAATGGCAAGATGGGGATAGCCATTTGGAGGCAGCAATCTCTGAAGGTCAAGACAGCAGTATGGCAGAGGGACCAGAAGATGATGCTGGAAATAAGCTAGAACTGGAATGTCCAGAGTAGAATGTCCATCTTATAATTTTCCACTGGGGTGCCTTTAGACAAGTTGCTTAATCTCTCTGAACCTGTTTGCTCAGCTATAGAATAAGAATAATCACATCTAGAGTAGAGATTAATTTAAACTTTGTAAGTTTGTATCATGGTACGGCGCTCGATCAATGGTACTTTCATTTGCTCCCCTGGCTTGCTGATAGAGATTTCGCCTTTATGTTTTAGGATTTCTTTGTTTTGTAACTTCAGAAATTTTAGAACTGAGAAAAGAGAGGAAATTTGGAACCAAATTGTGCTGCTTTAAGAAAGCTGAAAGCACTTCTCTAATTTGAGAGAAGGGCTTCATCTATTCATCTGTCCTGAGTAGCTGTCTTTGAAATGACTTAGCTCTAGGTTAAACATCTCTCTGCAAGATGCTGGAGGAATTGCCTTCTAGAGAACAAGAAATCCAGGCACCTAACAGCTAGGGGGCAAAAAATATCCTAAACGAAAAGATGATCCTAATGGAAAGGGGTTCTAGACCTGCCTTAGACACTGACCAATCACGTCAGTTTTACTCCAGAGCTCCCTGAGACTATGGTAGCCGACTTCCCCACAGCACTTATCTTTTTCAAAGAGGCATGTGACTTGGTTGTGGGTAGTGGGCAGTGGAGGGCAGTGACACAAGGAAAAAGAGAAAGAGCACTACAAAAATAGTTATTCTTTTTTTTTTTAATTTCTTTGACAGAGATAATGAGAGAGGGAACACAAGAAGGGGGAGTGGGAGAGGGAGAGAAGCAGGCTTCCCACTGAGGGGCTCAATCCAAGGACCCTAGGATCGTGACCTGAGCCAAAGGCAGACACTTAACGACTGAGCCCCACAGGCACCCCCTGAAGATAATTATTCTTTTTTTTCTTTTTTTAAAGATAATTTTTCTTTTTTTAAAAAAGTTTTTATTTAATTAATTAATTTATTTATTTATTTGAGAGAGAGAGAATGAGGAAGAGAGAGAGAGCATGAGAAGGGGGAGGGTCAGAGGAGGTAGCAGGGAGCCCAATGCAGAACTTGATCTCAAGATTCTGGGATCATGACATGAGCCAAAGGCAGTTGCTTAACCCACTGAGCCACCCAGGCATCCTTAAATAATTATTCCTAACGAAATGCCTCAGCCTCTGTGGTTCGCAGGTGCCCAAGAACTTATGGATAATTAAAAGGAGAATGATCTCCAGAAATAAAAATACCTTGTCAGTAGATGTTTTGTTATGAAAGTCTGTACCCACCATTCTCACAAGGAAGAAATTATTTTGTTTAGAGAAAAGAATTGAAATGTTTTTGCTGTTCACCAGGAATTTGCATTCAGGTCAGTGCTCACATTCACCTCCTCAGAGAGGAACTTCCATCCACCAGGCTAAAGGGATCACTTTCTTGGGGTGCATGGGAGGCTCAGTCTGTTAAGCATCTGCCTTCCGCTCAGGTCATGATCCTAGAGTCCTGGGATCGAGCCCCACATCGGGCTCCCTGCTCAGTGGAAGGGACTGCTTCTCCCTCTACCTGCCATTCCTCCCCATTCATGTTCTCTCTTGCTCTCTTTCTCAAATAAACTCTTAAAAAAATTAAGTGATCCCTCTCTCCAGCTACTGCCCTAGCCATATCCCCCTGCACTGTATTGTTATATGAAATGATATTATATATTTATCTGATTACTTGTTTATCATCCGTCTCTTCAATCAAATGAAAAGGCCTTTGCTGTACCCATTGTTGTATCTTCAGGGCCTAGAGCTGTATCTGACATATAAAACAGACATGTATTTGATAAAGTATTTGATTAATTCTCCCCCAAAACAATTTTTCAAAAATTCTACTTAGATTTTGTGTCCCGTTGTAAAAGGGTGGTTTCAAACTAAACTGATTCAGTGGTCTTTTGTTTTAGAAAGATACTCTTTTATCTCTGCGCTCATGGTTTTATTCACTCTCTCATTTCTGATCCTTATACCTTTTATTTCTAGCCTTACTGTTTGATTTTGTCAAAATGATACTGAATATAGTCATAATAATGGGAATCATTTCCTTATTCCCAATCTCCAAGGGAAAGTTTTCAATATTTCAACAATAGGCATAATCCTTGCTATAGAATTTCTGAGATGTCATATATCATAGGGAAGTTCCCTTCTATTCCTAGTTTGCTAAGTTGTTTTTTTTTTTTTTCTTAATCCTATATGGATGATAATGCAAGGAAATACCTTCGGTGGGCCTATTTGGAATGATCATAGGATACTTCTCTTCTATCACCAAATGTTAAATCATCCTTATATCCCTGATACAAATTCAGCCAGATCATGATATATTAGCCTTTCCATATTTTCCTGGACTTAATTTGTTAATATTTTGCTTAGGATCATGGCATCCATGTTCATGAGTGAGACTGGCCAGTAATTTTCCTTTCTTTTTTTTTTTTTTTTTTTTTTAGATTTTATTTATTTATTTGACAGAGAGAGATCACAAGTAGGCAGAGAGGCAGGCAGAGAGAGTGAGAGGGAAGCAGGCTCTCTGCAGAGCAGAGAGCCCGATGTGGGACTCGATCCCAGGACCCTGAGATCATGACCTGAGCCGAAGGCAGCAGCTTAAACCACTGAGCCACCCAGGTGCCCCGTAATTTTCCTTTCTTACAATGTCTTTGTCCAGTACCGGTATCAAGGTTGTATTGGTTTCAGAAGATGAAGTAGGAATGTTCCCTTTTCCTGCTTTCTGGAAGTTTATGTGTGACGGGTGTTCTCAAATCCTGCAACATTTGATAGAAGTCACTAATGAAGCCATCTAGGCCTGGAGTTTTCCTGTGCTTGCTGGGTGTTAGGAAAGTACCAAATTGGATTAATCCAGTTTCAGGGCTTGGGAGGACTCCAAGCTGGGTTGCTGTCTCTCTTCAAGGACCAGTCTACTTCCAATTCACTTTCCCTTCTGAGGTTTGGCTCTTCAGGGTCCCAAACCAAAATGGAGAGAGTTTACCAAACACTTGTGCACCTCGAGGCCTCCTGGTTTGTCCTGCAGCCTGGGAAGGATGTCCAAAGCAGGGTGCAACTTATCATTTACTTCCTGTGTTAATCCTCAGAAGCCTGCGGGATGAGGGTGTGGGGTGGGGCGTGCACCAGCTGCCAAGTCCAAGCTTATTGCTCTGGGTTTCCAGCTTCTCCCATATCCTGGTTCAGAAATTCCATCCATACTGACCTGTTCTCTTTCTGATGCCCTCAAACGTACATGCTTTTGTTCTCTCCCGCTTTTTTAGCCTCTAGAGTTGGCCAGCTTTTCTGAATGACCTAGTCGACTCTCCCCACACAGTCACTTGGTTTTTGTCTTCCTCAAATAAAAAAGCAAACTAGAACCTGTGCACTCAAATGAAGTCTTTCAAAATAATCCCTCAAGGTGGTCTACCTACTTATTCCAAACAGACTGTCAAGAAACTTCTAAATTAGCATCAACTTTGGGGTTAGGCTTGATTGACACCCAATTATTCAAAAGTATTCTTAAGTTTCTACTGGTACGAGACACCCCATACAAGGAACTATGAATACAGAGCTGAATAACGGAGAGGTGTCAGTCTACTGAGGAGATGAGCATCGAGGCTGAAAAAGTATAGCAAAAGGCAGGTACCATGACAGAGACAGGAACAGAAGCTTTCTACACAGAGAGGACAGACAGTACACAGATTCTGCCTAGAGGAGCTGGTTAGTGCGGTATATGGATTATATATATTTTAGTCTGGGCTCTAGAAGAGGAGGAGAAATTTTGCAATAAAGAAAAGTAGGAATGGTGATTCCAGGGAGAGGGAAAAGCAAGAGCAAAGAGAAAAGAGGGACAAGTGAAAAGGCAGCAGGTAACACTGGTGAAGAAGGTCACTTGGGCAAATTAACCTTCTAAGCTTCTGTTACCACTTCAGTAAATTAGGGATAATGCTGTTTTCTGCCTCACAAGACAGCTTAATTAAATGAGATGTCACATGGAAAGTGCATAAAACAATATTTAGTACTTAACAAACACTCGATAAATCATGGGAACTATGATGTAGAGGAAGGAGATAGGAAGGAATGAGAAAAAACAGATTTTGTTCTCATTCATTTCATCTGGCTATTTAAAAAGTAGAGCACTATTGGCAATAATCACAAAGTTATGTCAGAGTTAGAAGTACATGGAAGGGAATAGAAGGGCCCCCCCTAAAGAGGAGTCCCAAGACCAACTTGCACCAGGCAGGATTATGAGAATTCGTGTTAAGATTCCCAAGGAGATCGCTTCGCAGGAGATGACGCTCAATATGGATGGGCAAGGCTGAATTTATTATTTATTTTTAAAATATGTTGGGATGCCCTAGTGGCTCAGTTTGTTAAAGCATCTGCCTTTGGCTCAGGTCATGATCCCAAGGTCCTGGGATGGAGTCCCACTTTGGGCTCTCTGCTCAGTGGGGAGTCTGCTTCTCTATCTGCCTCTGCCCCTCCCCCCAGCTCCAGTTCTGCCTTTCTCTCTGTCAGAAAAATAAATAAAATCTTTAAAAAAAAAAATTTCAAAAGCAAACAATATAAAAATATTCAAGGAGATGTTATATATTTTTTATACATTTGAAATTTGAAATTTGTAAGTCTTTGAAATTTGATATGGATTTTGTCATTTTAGAATAGCTGTATTTCAACTGGTCACTAAACATATGTGGTGAGTGACTATCATATTGGATTATGTGTGTCTTGGCAAAACTTTGGCTTTTCATGGCTTATTTTCCAAATAACCTACTTCAAACTGTGCTGTTGCTTTACTCTTAAGCTAGAATGATGAAGAAAGTGTATATTTGGTTTGCACAGAACATTCTGTAGGGCACATTTTGAACTCTTCCCCCAGTGTAGATATGGCAGCTGTAGTGGTGGTTCTCTCAACAGGCCCTTTACTTACCTCAGAGTAGTTCATCTGCCCAAACGACTTGAACATATATTTAATAAGACTTTACCTTATGGTCTCTCTGGTGTGTTTGTCCCTCAGACACATCGCGTGCCTCAGAGCAACCCCACACCCTGTTCATCTCCTTTTCCATACTTTGCCGGCCTCACCCTTTCTCTGGGGATGCCCTCTTTTTCCCCCTACATGTCTGCTCAAATCCCACCTTCCTGCCAGGTCCCACCTCCTCTGTGGACCCTGCTGTCACTCCAGCCTCTATTCCCTTCCTCATGCCCCCGCAGCAATTATACTGCACACCTCACAGTTCCCTCCTGCTCTGCCTGGCTGCAGTAATTATTCCAGGCCACTCTCCATGTCGGTGTACCCTTAGGGCAACCTGCTTCAATGCAAGGTTCAAGCTTCCCCTTCTAGCGAGTTACAGTAGAAGCTACCTAATTCTGTTCTCAGTAAATGCCCCTGAATTAAATACTGACAGCCCACGTATGATGGAGTAAGTCATGAAGTCGTCTTTCTCCCTTCATTCCCTCATTCTAGGGAGGGTTAAAGCCCAGGCATTCGAAAGGAAATAGCTTGATTGAGTTAAGGGACTGGTGATTAGTTTCCTCATCTGCACAAATTGGAACCTGTCTTAAGCTGCCAAGTGGAAAGAGGTTACCACAACAGCACCAGGAAGAAGATGCTAGAGAGAAAAGGTTTTTTCTGATCTTTGATACCTTTTTTTTACCAGCCAAGAGCTACGCCACAGCACAGGGAGAGAGCACAGGTCCAGGATTCGATGAGTCCAGTTGGAGGCCAGACTCCATCCCTCCCTCCCTTTTCTGCAACATCAGTTAACCTCTGGAGTGTTAATTAGACATAGATGAGACAAGAACGAATACCTACCCTGCCCACTAAGTGAGAACGATGAATGTACTGAGTTCAGATGGGACAGCATTATACAGACGCCCAGTTGGGCTGTTTTCCGGAGGCAGGATTTGGCTTATGCTGGGAGAGAAAAAAACTGGAAATAAACACTCCATTTTTATTAGCCTCATGCTCTCTCCTAGAATCACCTAGAGTGGAGCTCAGCCATGGTGAGGGAGCTCAAATGAGACAAATGTTGATTCTACCATGTTCTAAAAATGAGCCCACAAGGGTGAAGTCTATTTTCAAAGGTAGAGACCAGAAGTGGCGGGGGCCGTTGGGCTAAGCTAGGAATAAAATCTCCGGAGGTATTTTGGCCCTCGGGGATATTGCAGTGTTGATTCTGGGCAGACGAGAGGTGAAGGGAAACTTCTTTGGATGATTTGTGCAATGCAGGGAACTGCCTCCACAACTACTTGCCAACTTCTGACCTTTACCGAACACAGGGAAGACAAGCCCTATGAGGTTGTGGGGGAAGGGCACGGGGGGAAGCATTTGAGACCAAGTCACATAGAGGAATTGGACATACTTGCCTCATGCGAAGCTGTGCACCTACCACGCCACCCCTCAGAGCAGACCCGGAGCCCGGTCTCTGCATGTATTCTTGGAACTACCAATTATTTTCCAGTTTTTGCATATTTTTGTTTACCGGTTTTATTCTGTTCTCTTCAAGTCCAAGAAAGAATGCAGTAGGAGTTCCCACTCCAATGTTCAATAAAACTTGGAAATGGCCCAGGATATAAATGAACATAATAATTATATGTCAATCATCCACTGTTATTGAAAGCTGCTCATTGCAAACATCGAAATAGTCTTAAAGAACCAAAGATGATGATTTTGTGGGCTGTTATACATGCAAGCTAGCACTAGTATTCTGCCTTTCTACTTCATGTAACATTCCTATATAAAGTAGAACTTCCCTAAATTAGTTTCCTTCAGCTTCTTTGTTCAAAACGTCAAGGTCATGGAATTGCAGTCTTTAATCTTAAGAGTGTTGTGATCATTCTTTCCAGATACAAATGCTCGCTAGCCAGAGTCCAATTTTCATTTATCAGGACAAATCCCTCGTTCTTCTCATTGTGTGCTTAATAAAGTTTCGGCCCCTTGTAACTTGCAGTCTCAAAAAGAGGAGTGTTAATTTGTGAGAACCATTGGTTCCAACCGTCTTCAAAAGAAAGTTGTTGTTACAGTTTTTTATTATTTTCTTTCCCCCCCCTAAGGAAACAATAGATTATGGATTTTTTTTTAAGTTTTTATTTATTTATTTGACAGAGAGAGAGTATAAGTAGGCAGAGTGGCAGGCTGAGGGAGAGGGAGAAGCAGGCTCCCTGCTGAGCAGGGAGGCTGATGCGGGGCTCAATCCCAGGATCCTGGGATCATGACCTGAGCCCAAGGCAGCTGCTCAACCAACTGAACCACCAGACGCCCCAGGCCATAACCTTAGATAACTTTAGATCAATATTCCCAGAGCAGAGTGCTTCACTTTAGGAAGCTCTCTCTTTGCTGACTTAACAGGTGTATACTAGCAGGGGTGTGCGTGGTCGCCTGGGAGAGCAGGCAGGTGGGAGAGGACAGACTGTGTCACTGTTGAGACAAATGTTACAAGGACCCAGGAAAAGCAGACTTCTTCCTTCTATACCTTATTGTCGTCCGTACTACCGTATGTGGAAAACACCTACTCAGTCCTGCTCAAGCTTGGTGCTTGTAAAGGACAGTCAAACCAAACTAAATTATTAGTGCTTTGAAGATTAGGGACGATGTGCTAATGACTACTAATGAGAGTGTTAAACAATAATAGTGAACCCAGAAGGTCCTGACGAAATCATCTGGCCATGTTTTGGGTGATTTTGAAAGGCTGAAGAGCATCCCTGTTTGGACAAGGCTGCTTTGTTTTCCTTCTCTGAAGGAAGCTCTAATCGTTTTAATATGTTTATTGGCTCTAGTTGATTTTTCACACATAGTCGGCATTAATCTTGCTGTTTGTAGGCAAGTAGAGCTAACTCGGATGATTCCCTTTCAACATGTAGACTATGCAATTTCTAAAAAGCAGTTCAAAACTCTCTTTTGTTATAGTTTTGCTGAAAAACAACCCCACCAAACTATAAAACTAAAATACAAAACACAGATATTGAACAGGGATATCGAAAGGGAAGCCACTTTCATTCTCCTGTTGTTAACATGCGTCTTTCCCACTGGAGCAAGGTAAACATTTCTCACAAGGTCTGTGTAGACGTGGCCTCAGTTACCCAAGAGCCTAGTCACAACACAGCACAATCAATCGATCACATAAAACGTCCGATATTTCTGTTTATTCCTCTGGGCCTTCCAGGACTTCAGGCCCTCCCACCAATTACAGGACCAAAAGAACATTATAGAAAGGTCTAAACCTGGCAAATACAGAGTTTAATAAAATCAGGATTTCTACTGCCCCCAAGTTCTCTGGGTAAGCCTTATCTTCCCAGGAATATATTTGACAGAAATATTCATTTTTTGACATTTTCAATGCCAATTATTCTGAAAGTGGGGGTGGACAACAGACTTGTAATCACTCAGGAAGTTGATCCAAGCAGCCTTGGGCCTGGAGACCGAGGTTCATGGTGATGTTATTTTAGTGGCTCTGGCATTCATAACCAGTCACTTCAATTCAGATTCCTTTCATCTTAATTAGGACAGGCGATGTAATGACACAATCAAACACATATGGTAGATTTATAAAACATTTGGGATGACTGCTGGCTACTAATCTCGTGGTATTTACTAGAATATATTGATGTGTACATGTAAAAATATTGTGCTGAAGAGTAGGAATCGCCACTGCAGCTTGAGGCAGGAGAAGTGAAAGACTCGGGCTACCAGGAACCGCACTGGATGACGGGAAGGGAGGCGCCATTTTACAAAGCGTTTGAGAGGTGCATGAGGTGGCAGAATCAGGCGGGCTTGGTGCAATTCTCACTTTAACACTGCTGGCTGAGAGACCTTATGTCAGTCACTGCGACTCTTGAGACTCCATGTTCTCTGAAAAATGGTGGAGAAACCACTTCAAGGTTGTTGCTTATAAGAAGTAAATGAGGTGGTGGATGTAGAGGTCGGTACAAGTTCTCTGTGAAGAGACCATCACCGTGAGCACCTGGCTGCCTACTGTGCTGATTTGGAACTCTCTGCTCTGCAAACTTCTGAGATGTCTCCATGTGCAGTCTGGACCAGCTTGAAGAAAGAGCTCCAGAATGGTTCACGTGGGAAGCCAAGCTGCCTAGAAATGGAAGGATCAGAGTTTCCATTGCCTTTCTTTTCTGCTTTATAAGAGCACTCCCCGCCTCCCGGGGAACTGCGAGGGCTTGACTCCTGACAGCTTGTGTGGAGATGCCTGTATTTCCTTCTAGTTTCCTTTCATAGGGACGTTAACAATGCCTTTCGTTTGGTATGTGAGGATTCCCATCCCCACAGGAATAACAATCTCAACTCTGAGAGAGACTCACCCCATTACTTTGCAGGAGGGATGCTTTTAATTCTCAATCTTGATTCTAATTCTTTTTCCTATGTTTGTCCTGATCTTTGAGAACTATTGCCACTCTGTGTGTGTGTGTGTGTGTGTGTGTGTGTGTGTGTGTGTGTGTGTTTTAGCTGCAGAAAAACAACCACTGAGTGTGTGTTTTGGTATATTTGTTCAGTCCCCTAGAATGTAGGCCCTTGAAAACAAGACTTTTAATATATGGCTTCTTTGTTCCATGGCAGATAACTCCAACTACTTTTATTGTGTGTCTTAATCAGGAAAACCAGGCACTTCTGGTAAACATATATTTTTAAAATATATACATATGCTATTATGCTAATATTACAATAATTGTGGAATATATTAAAAAGTAGGGCATTTTAAAAGAAAGGGTTAACAATGCAAATAGGAGTTCTCAATTTCAAAATGAGATTCAAAAATCTCAAAATGAGTTCTCATTTTGCTCCCCACATGGCAATGGGCTGTCTTGTGGGGTGCATACATCCATTTTGGAGATGGCTGTCCCACAGCATGGGGGGCATGGACTGATTTTTTTTTTTTTAACCATTGAACAGTCACACTGGCCAGGACCCAGACACATATTCTGGGGTCCTTCTTCTTTCCATTGGTCTCCAGCCCGCCATGCTCTTTCTTCAATGCTCTCCTCCCTCATACACATTGACTCTTTCGGTATCCAGGGGAACATTTGGGTCACTGATTTCTTATTTAGCTTACACTTGTGTTTTCCTGGATGTAAAAGGTGCACCAGTCGCCCGCATTGTCCCTTCTTGCTAATATAAGAAGCCCCCGGAGGCTGCTTATTTGCAAGGATCCTACTGTCTGCCTGGTGTTTCAGTCAAGTTAGGTGCACCGTATGGGATGGCCACCCACAGAAACTGTGGGAAATGTTCTTTGCAGAAGTAATCCTGCTTTCATGCCGGGACGCAGATGGTAGGGGGTTAAGGAAGTGGTGGGATAGGCTGGGGCATGTGTACAGTGGAACCTGGGCTATTGTGTGGGTTTTCAGGGAGCCCACACAAGAGCTCTCTCACCAAACATGGGCTGAAGCCCTGTTACCGGCTGGGAACTCTCAGATAAGGTTGCTGTCTTCAGGGCACTCTCACTGGAGAAATGAAATTATACCACAGGCAGCTGGTAATGACAGGACATGGCAAAGTCATGAAGAGGAAGGTCTGTGTGTTCTGAGTCCTACCAATATAGCCTGTGAGACCATGACCGCCCCTAAGGAGATGCCCAATGTGGCTAGACATGGAAACACACACTGCATGGGGAACTGAACACAACCCTTCCAGTGGTGCCGGAAGCCATTTTTGAATAATAAGAATCTGCCTAGAAAAGGCCGACCACAAAGTAAAAGTTAAGAGGAGGGCAGGTCTTATCACTGGGAAAATTTTCCATTAGCAGGAGCAGAAAAATAAAAACCAGTCTGTTGTAAAACAGCCTGCAGTCATCCACTTCAGAAGCAATATCATATCAACACCTTCACATCCATAACTCTTCCTTTGGGCTTTTGCCCTCCAACATCCAGCCCAATTAGCAGCATTGGTTGTTATTCTCTCTACCTCGCAGAGGCAACACTTCTGTGGTTGGGGGTGGGGAGGGGGTTAGGGATGGCCACGGTCCTAAGCACTTGACAGTCATGATGAATCCCTAAGTAATTACTCTCACGATTCCCAAATGTGAGCTTCTCATTTGTTTTCAGTGACCCTCAGGGAGGAAAAATGAGTTATCTATCAATGACAGGAAGGAGGAGAAAGGATTCCAAAGGTTTGATGTTAATACTGAAGAACGCTCTGATTTCCAGAGGATGTTTCCTGAGTTTGCGCCCCTCATTCACCAAGCACACAGGCAATGGTTTGTCGAGCCTGTAGGGCTCTGCAGTCTGAAAAGATAACAGGTGCTATACCCCAGATCCCTTACAGACTTCTTGTCAATCAAGCCAGCTGCTCTAGTTAGACTCTGATGCTTTCTTCTTCAGACTACTAAAATCACCTCCTAATTGATCTCCCTCCCTCTACGCTGCCTCCTCCAATCCATCCTCCACACTGCTGTCAGTATCTTTCTGAAATGCAAATTGGATGATATTTTATCCTTGCTTAAATCCTAAGAGTTCCATGTCACCCACAGGTTACATCAAATTAATTAAACATGGCCTTCAAGCCCTTCTCACCCTAGTCCCAGTCAACCTTTCTAGACATTTCAAGGTCCCCGGTTCTACTTGGACCCACTGTTCTTCTGTTAACCACACCATGTACCTTCTTATTTGCGTGCATCTCTCTGCTCAAACTGGTTCCTCTGCTCGGGACACCTTCCCACTTCTTCACCTGCTGAGCAGCTCCTCCTTCCTGGAGTCTTAGCTCAGATCCTCCCTTCCTGGGAAGCTTCTTTCAAATAGCACCAAGCAGAGGTCCCCACCCACTTCTCTGTTCCCATCCCACCTCCTCCCTAGCTCTGTTATGTGCTGCCATTGTCGCAGATGGTTTCTTGTCTACTTGGTGGCCTCCTTGTCTCTACCCCCAGAACCTGACACAGTGATACCCAAGGGCTGCTCGATAAATCTTCCAGGAATGGCTGCCCAGAAGGAAATTATGGATGTTTCAGGTTTCCTAGTAAGAAAAGCTCTTTCCCAAAGGGCTTGTATAATTCTTGTTTGTAGGTGGCCCTATCCCCGGGTCTGGATGCAGAAGACCTCTGACTCAACCACCACTTTTCTAAAAACATCTTGAATCAAACAAAAGGAATTGCTGTGAATAACCAGAAAATCTCAAGCTGAAATAGAACAGAAACAGAAACGATATTCAGAAGGTATCCTTCAATGTTAACTTTTCTTCACCATTCCAGATATTGGCTACTTTTTATATGTTAGTTCCGCTTTAGGCCTGTGTGTGTGTGCAGACCACATAATTCTGGGTGGACCCAGCTGCAAGCTGGATTTCACCAGCAGTTCTGCATCTGATGTTCCCTGATCAGACCAGCCTTCAACATTGAAAATGTACTTAATGAGTCACTGAATTGGGTTTTGATTGTCTCTTTTTTCTATTTTTATAGGGAGGCAGTAAAATCTAAGTTAAGAGTTCCTCAGCTAATAGATGCATCTTGGTATTGAAATGAGGCTTCTTTGACCCACTGATGTCCAAGTTCATTCACTTAATCCACAGAAAAGCCACCAGGAGGGGCTGAGTCCAGATTTCCATTCTCTTTATCTAACAGTTGGAGCCCACTTACCCTTTGGCTAATGATTCACTACACCAAGGCCCCAGCCACATAGCAGAATCCGCATTTTTTTTTTTTTTCAGAAAGGCAACAAAGGCGTTTAGCCAATTTTCCAAGGTACTCTCTCCAAAATGAGCCAAATTAAATTTAAAAATAATTCCAGAACAGTTCCTCTCCACATCTGTAAAAGAATGGCTGCTTGGCTAGGCACTACTATGAGAAAAGGGCAAAATCTCCCCAAGGATTTTCAACTTTATTTTTTACCCTAGTTAGAAAAGCGTTTGGGAAAGCAAATTGCATTTTGACTAAAAAAAAAAGAAAAGAAAAAGTGTGGGTGGAAACATGATATGAAAAGCAATAATCATACGGTTTCATAAATCCCTTGAGACTAATATTAAGTACCGCCTGAATCTAATGTTCTAGTTATAGAAACAATATATTTACAGGTTAATCTAAGAGATATATTTTTCTGTTCATGAAAAAAAAAGAAATGGCTTTATTTCCAAATTCCACACAAGCTCTCTTTGTAAACCTATCCTTTTGGACAGGACCACTTATAGTCATTGAAAATATTTAGTATAGGGAATTTGAATGTAATTATCATAAAAAATGCTCAGGGGTTTAACAAAAAAGGAATAGGTTCACAATCATTGAATCCACATTCCTCCAACACCTATTATTGTAATGATAAAACCAGAGTATTTTTTCTTCCTTTGCTGAACAGACAAAGTCATGATATGTAATTATTCAGGATGTGCTTTGTTCAGATGGTAAAGATGGGACCACTGGGATTTCCTTATCTGAGTAAGATCAATAGAGACTATACTCTATTAGCTTGCTTCTGGCAGTAGGCTGTGTAAAGTGCCATAAAGGCAGCCTAAACCCTTGTAATATTGGAGAGCAGCTTGGAGTACGATACCATGGGGAGACATAGTGCTGTGTAAGGCTCAGTAGTTGACAGAGATGATTCTCTAAATTCCTTGATTGTTTTCCTTTCTCCTCCCTATTAAGGTAACAGTAGCAATGAATACTATTTCACAAAGTCTTTTCCATATTTCTGCAGGATTATACTCAAAGAGTTCCGGGTTTTATTGTCCTTTTTTTTTGTGATTTGAAGTTAGAATTTCCATTTAATGAGCATTTGCAGAGGTTCTACCCTGCCCTTGGGCTTGTGCTGAGCTCTGAGGATCTACTATAGATGGGATGATATTTGCCCCTCCTGCTTAGATGTGGGGAGGAAAAATAAAAAGTCTTTATTTGTTTCCTATAACTGACCTTATTTTTCTCTAAAGTCTCTATTCTTGCTGATGGCAGGGGAGGGGGCACTTATGATCTCCCATTTAAAGCTAATTCTGTCTCTTCTGGTTGAAAAGATAAACTTTCTACCAGGGATCCCTCTATCTTCTTTTTTTCCTTCTTCCCCAAATAGTGTCAGTGAGTGAGAAAGAGCTTAGGAAACTTCCAGGCCACCATGCCGTCCTGCTCTGTTGGCTACATGAGGTTATTGTGAAGCATCCCACAAGGACTTGGAATTCCGCTGGGAATCCTGGGGCCCAAGGAGCATGTATGGGGTCTGAAATTCCCACAAGCCTCTCTGGTTATTTCTAATCTTTCCTCACCCTCTGGAGAGTCTTTTTTTTTTTTTTTTTTTTTAAAGATCAGAGGCAGGCAGAGAGAGAGGGAGAAGCAGGCTCCCTGCTGAGCAGAGAGCGAGCGGATGCGGGACTCAATCCCAGGACCCTGAAACCATGACCTGAGCTGAAGGCAGAGGCTTAACCCACTGAGCCACGCAGGCACCCCCCTCTGGAGAGTCTTAACCACAGTGGGCCCGTCAGGGAAAGTGGCAAGCTGTGAGCCTAGCCACTACTTCTGACTTGGTTCTTTTCTTCTCTTCTTCTCTCTGGCAAAGAGGATTCCATATTCCTTCCAGTCTGAGGCTTAAGGTCACATATTAGCAACTGAATTAGGTTAGAGTGACCACCTCATTTATCAGTCAAAGTAGGACACCTTTGAAAGTAAAAAGAGGAAGGGTTCCCCATGAATAACTGTGTATCAAGCAACAAATATAATCAGCACCCAATCTGGGTTAACCAAGATGTACGGTGTCTAGTTAAATGAGACCAGATTCATGTGTTCCCTTTCCAGATTTAGGATTCTTTGCTCTGTGGTTCTAATGGTTCTTCTTTAAAAACAATGCACAACAATATAGCAAGAGCTGTATGCTAGAGTTCTTAAAGGCAAAGTTCCCCTGTAGGTATGTGTATCCAATCGTCTGGTAACATAAGGAGCCATTGGCTGAACTCATAATGCAATGATCTTGGCAGCTTCTTCTGTGCTATATCTACAGAAAGAAAGACACACACACACAAAGGGCAGGAGCACAGGCAGTTTTTGATCTGTAACACATTTTCTAAACCTACCTAGCAGGTTAGTTGTTTACTTGAATCATGTTGTTTGTAGCATTTACATCCATGCACTGTTAAGTTGGAATCAATATATCCACCCAGGTCTGAATGTATATAAAAGTCAAGGAATGAGTTAGGATGAGTCAAAGTTCTCATTAGTCTGTGAAATTATAGAGCGAATGTCCAACTGCTGAGCACTGTTTATCTAGCTGAAAGAGCTATTTATTGACTTAGCTGGGAGAGATTTAATTCATTTATCCATCCAATCCTCCATTCCTCCATCTGTCCATTCATCCACGCCGTGTATTATTTCAGTCAAGGAAAAAATGTGTGACCATAATTGGAGCCAAGAAAGAGACGGAATATGCACACTGTAATGACAGAAATTGATGTCCTGTGTGGGCCACAGATTTGACTCCAAGCTTTCTAGGAACCAACCAGAAAAATCTCTTGCAGGTTATACAAGTTCAAGTCTGTCAGATAATACCTAATATAATAATTATAATTATATACATAATATAAATATAATAACATAACACTTATCGAGTGCTTACTATTTGTTGGGCACTGAGTTAGGCTTCCTATATGAATAATTTTTTTAAGTCCCCCCAGGAATCTTAAGAGACCAAAACTAAGAAATGCCCACATTATAGATGTAGAAACCAAGGCTTAATAAGAATAGGTAAAAGAGTCCTAACCAGGTGGCCAAAGGACTCTCTTAGGAGCCCTAGCTCTCCATCTTAAATGCTCAGAATAAATGCACCCCTTTTTGGTTCGAAGATCTCACAGTAACTTCTTGAGGGATTTTATAATGGGGATTCTTCGGGCTGTGATCCACCAGACCTTTGACAATACAGCCCATGTGCTCATTATACCTTATTCTTTCCCTCTGTAATAACACAGTCTAGTAACTTAATTATTTGTGTAATCCTTATCTCCCCAACTAGATTTAAAGACCATAAGGTCAAGGACTGTGCCTCTCTTTTCGACTACGTTGTCAGTCCCTGCACACAAGAGAGGTTGAACCTGTATTTGTTGCATCAATGAGTGGAATAAGGAGTCTCAGAACTATTTATAAAACTGCATTTGCACAAAGAAGCTTCGGTTCAATCTGAATATGCAATTTTGTTTTTTCTTCCTATTTTCTTCCTCAATCCTATTTTTCCTGTCTGTGCCCCCCTCCTCCTGCCAGCACACATTATTTATTACCTTTATCATTTAAGTGAAATCACTTTTGAATTTCTTGACCTGCATTTGAGTACAGATCTCAAGGAACAAAGACTAAGAACTTCTGTTCTTAACGGTGGGAATGATTTGATTTTGCTACAGTCTGTCCCTCTGCGCATGGAACCCATGGCCCTTGGTCCTCTTGAGAGCACACAAATGCTAGATTTTTTTCCCCACTTGCTCTAGCTTATGCTGCCACTCCCAAAACCATTCATCCCAGTGGTCAATATCATGGCAATAACACAATAACATTTGTAGGGAATGCTAAAGCGTTCTAAGTCCTTTCACAGACTTTATCTTGTTTGCTCCTTGTGACTACCTGCAAGCAGGTAAGGGCAGGCACTGTGTAACAGATGAAGGCACTGAGGCTTGGGGAGGTTAAGTGACTAGCGCTCGGTCCTCATTTAGTGTGGGGTGGACCCCAGCCTTAAAGCCAGAGGCCCTGGCTGCTGAGTCCATCCTTGCAACCCTGCCCCACCCTGTGTCCCTGTCTCCGTTTTCACTTGCAATCATCTCCTCCTTCTCCTCCTCCTCCTCTTCCTCCTCCTCCTCCTCCTCTTCCTCCTCCTCCTCCTCCTCCTCCTCCTCCTCCTCCTTTCTTCTTCTTTTTTTCCTGATAATGGAGGGGAGGAGGAGATTGGTCAGAAATGACTCTACACAAAACAGTTCAATGGTTTTGCTGTTACTAAGTGTGTCTGGGGAAAATGAGAAAAGAAGGTATCAGCCATAAAAGATTTGAACTTGAGATTCAAGACCAAAAGCTCAAGAGAGCTCAATGGGAGTCCCAAGCTGTAGGTGGGGGCTTTGTTCTTAGTCAGGGTCAAGGTTGAGTTTCTGTTGCCTTTGGAGACCTGCTATAGACTTAGTCAAGACTCAGAGGTTCAGTTCCTGGTATGAATGGTTCATGAACATTGTTGGATAGTGACAAACTACACAGTCTTAAGCTGCAAAATGGCCAAAGCAAAGTGAACTGTACTGAGGTTAGGAACTCACTACACCTATGGGGAAACACACCCAGGGAGGCAGCTCTTGCTTAGTGTGTAGACAGTCTGGGACCAGAGCCTTTGTTCTACTTGCCCAAATATGGAGAAGTCACTAATCTATCTTAGGCTTGGCCTTGGTCAGATACAGCTACCCTAAAATGTATCTTCTATGCCCTCCATCTCTTGGTAGCCACTCTTGCCAATAATCACTTGCAGGGACCAGGACCCCCAGACTGCCAGCATGGCCCTCTGTGCCTGTCTACATAGAAGCTTGACCTCATCTTGCCCATGAAGATGTCCCCATCCCTTTCTGTGGTGATCTCAGCATCTACGGGGAGGTGGTTGTGTTAGTACGAAAATTTTGGAAAATATAAATATACAGAAATGAAAGACCAATAATTATCACCTACAGGAACTGCTACTGTCTGTACTTTAAGTGAATTTTCTTCTAGACTTTCTTCTGTGTGTTTCTTTAAGATCATATTGCAACAAATTTGTACATTCTGCTTTTTTCATTTAGCAAAGTAATGCAAGCATTTTCTTATGTCAATAAAATGTTTTGAAATATAATTTTAAATGGTTACATAATAATCCATCATACTGATGAAACTTAATTTGATTCTCCTATTGTAGTTTTTTAATGATCATAATGACTATAATCCATATTTTTGTACTTAAACCTAATTGCAGATGAGTATATTTTTCTTTATTTTTTAAACTCTTTTTTTAAAAAGATTTTATTCACTTTCTTGATAGAGAGAGGGTTGGGGGAAGGCACGCACAAGCAGGCAGAGGAAGAAGCAGATTCCCTGCTGAGCAGAGAGGTCAGCTTGGGGATCCATCACTGGACCTGGGATCATGACCTGAGCTGAAGGTGGCCCTCAACCGACTGAGCCACCCAGGCGCTCCTCTATTTTCCTTTCAGATGGTTATTAAAAGTACGATTATAAGGGGGCACCTGGCTGGCTCAATCAGAAGAGCATGTGACTTTTGATCTCAGGATTGTGAATTCAAGTCCCATGTTGGGTGAAGAGATTATTTAAATAAATTAAATTTAAAAGAACAAAGTAGGATTTTCTTGAGCTGTGACTTTTGTTTCATTATATGGAAGAAAAGCAGTTCCTGGCAAACTCCTTGGTATTTTGGTGTGGGTGATGGGACAAGATGCAGCACAAAGCAGTGGCACAATGAATGTGTATAAATGAAAGGACTCAATCCTGTTTGGAGTATTTGCATTTTATAAAAGAGGAAATTTGTCAACAAATTTGTCTTAAATTGGTAGAAATCCAGGCAACGATATTTATAATATTGAAGAAATAAAAATTGTGCATGCAGGACTCTCAAGGAAGGAAGGTTTTCTAAAAAGTTTTCATTCAACTTAACCCTGTGAAGACCATAGCCTACTATGTTCAAAGTAACCAGCTTTTATGACCCATCCTGGCTCTTTGGTCACTTGGTTGCTGTGAGCCTGGCATCTTTCCAAGGCCTGGGAACGATGCATGAATCATGGAGTCTGTCCTCAACAAGTCCATGACTTTATGGTTTATGGGAAAACTGATCATCCAGACAACACACAGGGAACACAAGAAGAGCAAAGTTGAGCCACAAGAAGTAATTAGCTCTTCCTGGGGAAGTCTCCTTGGGAAGGAATTTGGGGGCTGAAACTTCCTTTTCCAGAAGTTCCCCAGGGTAGGTTTGTCTGCTCTCTGTTAAAGTTCTGTTTCAATAAGAGCTGTTCATGTAGAGCCCAGAGCACTTTTTGGACCACTTCTCTCCTGTGCCTAGATAGAGAGCAGTTAAGCTGGTTGCCAGCAGACTTGTAAAGTCCTGGCTCCCGTCCCTCTTGAATTGCTTCTCTCTCTCTCTCTCTCTCTCTCTCTCTCTCTCTCTCTCTCTCTCAGACACACACACACACACACACACACACACACACACACACACACACCCCTCTGCCATGCTTACTTCCCTTCTGCTCCTTAAACCTCTCCTTATCAGGGTCTTTCCTTCTCTCTCTGCCTAGAACTCTTCCCTGAGATCTTTTCAAGGCTGACTCCTTCCCATCCTTCAAGTCCCTGCTCCGAGATCACTTAGTCAGGGGGCTGCCCCCGCCCACCTTACCCGTGCCATTATCCACCTTCATGTTATAAAAGCGCCTCTTATTCACTGAAGTTACTTCTGTGCCCCTTGTTAATCGCAGAGCACCCGCTAGAATGTAAGCTTTATAGAGTCGGTCACTGTGTTCACCGCCACAGTGCTAAACCCTAGAACAGCATCTGCCTTCAACAGTAGGTGCTCAGGAAACATCTAGTGGATAAATGAAGAATCCACTTTGGAGAGCTGATTTATTCAAGTTTATGTCTTGAGCCCCTTTGCCCACAGCAGCTCCAAACTGTTTGTTGGGATTGAAGGATGGTAAAAATCACTCTTGGTCTAATATTCTCTTTCAAGCAAGGCAATGTCATCTCTTCAAAAGTGACCTTTCCATTCCCCTTTCCAAACCCTTATCACCACATTCCAGAAGTCCTCCCATCTCCCATCAGTGAAGTGTGCAAATGACTTCCTTTTTTTTTCTTGCTGTTTACGAAAGAGCAAAAACCAGGAGGAAACCAGTCGTGTTGCATTTTGAACCCATGTGAGTTGCCTGTGTTCTGCCTGTTTTCTTCCCCTGCTGTCTCTGTGTGAAGGCTGATTAGGAGAAGTGTGAGCTGAGGGACAGTTCACGGGCTCCCACGGCTGCCAAAGCATTCACCCCCCAAGAGACCGTGGGAAGCCATGGCCAAGGGCTGGGGTCTCCAGCACAGACATCAGGAGCCAGTGGGGGTGCCTAGCAAGAACCACAGAAGCTCCTTTTCAATCTTCTCTAGGCCTCTACAAATGACCAAAGCCAGGCAGGGGCCCTTTAGATGCTAAGCCCTCTAGGGAATAGGGGGTGGTTGGGTCATTTCAGTTGGCCGAGCCACACGAAGGCTGCAGGGGGCCTTGGAAGAGCACGCAGCTCAGCAGCCCACAGAGTTCCGCCCCGGCTCTGCTGCATGATGCACGTGTGGGACCTCGGCTCCTCGTTTAACCTCGCTCAACCTCCATTTCCTCGTGGGTGAAGCCGGCATGAGAGTGTCTACCCGGAGAGATTACATGCCTTTTATATGCTTGAACTATGAACAAAAGGACCTAGAAAGATGCTGGCACGTGACAGGTGCTCTATAAATATTTGCTATTATTAAGAAGCTGAGTTAAGGTACGAGGAACATAACTGAAGTGAAAAATGAAATATAATTAGCTGCGCTTTTCCATTTTAAAAGTCAAAGACGGGCTTATAGATATCAAATAGCCAAGAGGATTCACAGTGGATTCAAAGCTTTACTCCATTGTCCGGCAACACTGAATTGTCAAACGATTAGGCTTAATTGAAGTTTTCACCATTTCCCTTCTTGTCATACGATGGCGATTCTAAAGCTGGAGATTGATGTCTTTGAGATCGCATCAAAGAACTGTCAGATCCCCAGTGACTTTGCCCTCGCTATAAACACTACTCTCTGAATCCCTGTTCTCTAAGTCTTGCTTAGAGTCGGATAAATCAGTCGACTTGAATGAAGTACCGCTATTGAGTTAGCCAACTGAAATTAATTACTTTAATTTTGTAAGATGGCTTAATTCACAAAAGCAGAAGGTCAAGTTATTTCCCAGAGTTCCATAGCTGCCATCCAATGATTAATGTAAAATGCCTGAAGTCAATTTTTAAAAATTATTCACATTAGGAAAACTTCAGCCAAGTCCAAGGAGAGGTAGCTTCGATTCCATTTTCAAAAGGATGTCAATAAGATTTTTGTCTTATGGTCCTAAAGAACATATTCCCATCCCTTACAGTTTCAAGAGGGGGGTGGCCTTTTTTCCCTCCCTCCCATTCATGGGTCTATAGAAATGAGCTTTTCCTGTGTGGGAAGTAATCAGAGAGCAATTCTCATGGCTGAGGGGGTGTTCTCTGAATGAGTCCCCGCGAGATGCCACAGTTTCCTGTCAGCGCCACTTGACGGCTGTCAACCCCAAATGAGATACAATTTCCCCACTCAAGGAGACTAAAAAAGACCAACATAGAGGTTGAAGAATGAAGATAAACTGAAACGAGAACACAGGCCTGCCTAATGACTAGCCATTTACAACAGGACTCAAAGTAAAGTCAGGTGTGGGCCAACTGTGTTCACTTTCCACAGCCACCAGGCCAGTTTCTCACCTGTTACTCTTCTGAAGAGAAGGAGCATTCATTAACCTCAAAGCCAGTTACCAGCTCATGATGCAACGTAGCAGCTCCTCAATAAACATTTGCTGAATTAGAAAATTTTTTAAAAAGCAAGCAAACACACCAAGAGCAATGTTCTGGCAATGTGTGGATGTTTACAGGTGAAATGAAATTAAATGAAATAGGCATGTTGGCTTCCAGGGGTCCTCAGCTCATTAGTCACCTCATTAGTCAACCCTAGCTTCAAAATTATTCTTACCCTCGTGAGAAACACATTTGCTGACTAGAGTTCAGGTTTGTGCATAGTTCCTTTTATTCTTAGCCTTATGATATCCAGTCAAAGGATTTTCCAAAGTTATTGAAGTCAGGTTTTTTTGTTCCCAGAGGTAAGTTGGTGTAGGGTTTGTCATTCATTCATAATACAGTTAGATTCATTTTTCACAGTGTGCCATGTCCTCTTAGGTTCCTCTGCCATCCTGGTAGATTTTTTTTTAATTTGCGTAGAGTAAAATTCACTTTTTGTGTTTTCACTGTTGTACATGTTTTGAAGTGTGCTCATGCCACCACAGTACCGTATCGAATAATTCCATAACCCCCCAAATTCCCTCAGACTGCTCTCTGCAGTCAACCTCTCCACCTACCTCCAACCCCTGGTAAATTACTCATCTGCTTTTTGTCCTTCTCGTCTTTTCCAGAATGTTACATAAATAGGCAACACTTACCTTTGGAAGCCTAACTTCTTTCACGGAGCAAAATGCATTTAGAATGCATTCATAGTATTGGATGAATCATGAATCATTAGTTCATTTCTTTTTATTGCTGAGTAATATTCCACTGTGTGAATGTACCCTAATTTGCTTATCTATTCATCGCTTGACGGGCATCTGGGTGGTTCCCAGTTTGGGATGATTATGAATAAATTTGCTATAAACATTCGCTGATAGCTGTTTGTGTGAACCTAAGTTTTAAGTTCACCTGGGTAAACGCCCCACAGGGGAACTGAGACATCGTTTGTTAGGGGTATGTGTAACTTTGTAAGAAACCCTCAAGACGTTTCCCGAAGAGGCTACTTCGCTTGCATTTCTACCGGCTGTGTGTCTTTGCCAGTACTTGGCATTGCGTTTGTTTTTGTTTTGTTTTTATCTTAGCCATTCTAATAAGTGTGTAGTGGTAACTTGTTATGGTCTTAATTCGTATTTCTCCAGTGTCTAATGATGTCGAGCACTTTTCCATGTGCTTCTTTGCCATCCAAGTATCTTCTCTGATGAAATGCCTGTTCAGCACTTGGGCCGTCTTTTCGTGGGTTTTCCAGATATTTTCTTTTGATCTGCAGTTTGTCTTTTGATTCTCCAAATAGTTTCTCTCACAGAGCAACCATTTTAAATTCTTATGAAGCCCAGTTTTTCAATTTTTTAATGGACTGTCCTTTTGGTACTGTATCCAAAAACTCTTTGCCGAATCTAAAGGCTCATAGGTTTTCTCATTTTTTTTTCCTAGAAGTTTTATAGTTTTTAAGTTTTACATTTAGCTGTATGATCCACTTTAATTTTTGTATAAGGCATGAGTTTTGTATCAATGTTCATTTTTCTTATATATAGACTGTTGGTCCAGCACAATTTCTTGCAAAGACTATCCTTTCTCCATTGAGTTGTCTTTGCGCCTTTGTCAAAAATCAGTTGACTATACTTATGTGGGTCTATTTCTGGCCTGTTTATTCCACTCCACTTACTGTCTATTCTGTTCCATTTATATGTGCTTCCTTCTTTTTAGCAAGACCACACGACTTTGATCATCAGAGCTTTATGTTAAATCTTGAAATTGGGTAGTATGAATCATTCTAACTTTGCTCTTTTTATTTATTTTATTTTTTAAAGATTTTTAATTTATTCATTGTGACAGAAAGAGCATAAGCAGTGGGGAGAGGCAGAGGTAGAGGAAGAGGGAGAAGGAGGCTCCTTGCTGAGCAGGGAGCCCAATGTGGGACTCAATCCCAGGACCCTGGAATCATGACCTGAGCTGAAGGCAGAATGTTTAACAGACTTAGCCACTCTGGTACCCCCAATTTTGCTCTTTTAAAATTGTTCTGCATATTCCAGCTTCATCATTTTGCCATATATATTTGAGAATCACCTTGATATCTATGAAACATATTGTTGGGATTTGAATTGGGCTTATATTTACTTCAAACATCAAAATGACTAGAATTGACATCTTAACAGTATTGCTTTGCAATCCATCAACAGGGTATATCTCTATATTTAGTTAGATCCTCTTTGATCTCTACACTGTTTTGTCACTTTAGCATATAGATACTGTCCCTGTTTTAACAGATGCATAAATACAAATTTCATTTTTAGGTGGCTATTGTACTATCGTAAATTCTGTTCCTTTTTTTAAAATGTCAAATCCCAATCGTCCATTGCTAGGCATACACTTGCTAAATTCACTTATTAATAGTTCTAGGAGGTTTTTTGGTAAATTCCTCAGATATTTTCTCCAGAGACAATCATGTTGTCTGTGACATTGAATAGGACAATTTAATCTTAATAGTCACAAAACAATTGGGACTAAAATAATAAGTAACTCTGGAAGTTCACATCAGGGAGGTAAAAAAAAAAAAGACTTCTCAGATTTAGTCATTTGAACATTCACTTAGTGAAATATTTATTTGTACCTCATGGTGCAAAGTGTAAAGAGGTAATCAGTCATAAATCAGGCATGGCTCCTATAAAGTACTGGGTAACTGAGGAAAGGGAATAAGACATGAGCAATAGTTACTACATACAAATAAGAAGGTGATAAGGATGATCCAAGAGCAGGAGAGAATCTAGGGGTGGAAGAGCCGGTAGGAGGCCATTAGCCTTAAGGATCTGACCAGATAATGCCTATGGACTAGTTAGGATGGAAGTGGTTTAAATTCCAGGCTGACTGGAAGAAAGAGTAAGATTGAGACTGAACACAGAAGTAGACCTCGGTCATGACTCCCCATCTAGCCTAGTTCCAGGCTCTGTGGCTGCAAATACCAGAGGACAGGACTTGGTCCTCCGGTTGCAACAGTGACCGCAGATGAGCTGGTGGGGGAGACGGAAGCGGGGAAGACAAAAGGTATGAGTGGGGATAGAACGCATCCTGCCAAGCAGTTTCCTAACCACCAGCCTCCTGTGACGTTAGAAGGAGCAGTCCTAACCCTACACTGGTTGAAAGAAGAAAGTCCTCAATATTGACTGCTGTCCCTCCACTCAGGGAGGGCGAATGGGAGAGGGAACCTGTATGCGGTAAAGCAAGATGCCGGACCAGAGCTCGAATTCAAACCTGTGTGGTATCTGTGTGATAACAGCTCGCACTTTGAGAACATTTCCCGTGTGCCAAGCACTGCCTTAAATGCTTTCATCCTCACATTTAATCCTCACAACAGCCCTCTGAGGTCGTTGCTGTTATTATCACCAGGAACAGATGGGGCACGGAGAGACTCCATAACTTTCCCAAGATCTCAGCGATAGGAGGTTGGTAGAGGCGCTCTGCTCTGCCTCTACTCTGCCACCACACGACGCCGGCCGGTGTTTGCCAGTCAACCCCAGAGCCTCGCTGGCCAACAGGAGCGAAGCAAGCACGTGACGACGCGTTCTTCCACTACCGCCAGCAGTGGCCTCAGAGCCCCCACCGTGAGCAGCCCCGCACACCTACTCTGCCCCCAGCATGGGGCTGGGCGTTGGAAATAACAGATGCATTAGACACAGTCCCTGCCCTCACAGAACTCAGTCTAGAAGGAGAAACATCCTTGTACGGAAAGAGTGTAATATGCACTGTGATATATGGCCCCGCCCCGACCGCAGATGGAAAAGACACGAACACACTGAGAAAACAGACGTTACCTTTCCACTCCTCTGTCAAGGAAAGTGAAAGGCAAACTCATGCATTGTGGCTGAAAGCATTTCCTTTTGATGAAGTGCATATCTAAACACCAACGTGCCCCTTAGTCAGGTTCATGCCTCCATCTCCCTCATGTTGCTGACTTGGCTTTCTCTTGAGAAAGTCACAGATGCGCCCACAGTAAAGGGAACCGCAAAGATGTGGAGCGTGTAGCTCCTACCTCAGATGCTTTTTTGTTCCATTTTGCCTTTGAAAGCTGCACAGCTCATTACAGTGGAAACAAATCATAGCTCTCTCACAGACTGGATGCCAGGGAAAGCTTTACCTTCCCTTCATCTTGTGGAATTTCTTTGAAAATAACCCATCACCACTGGGGGAAGAAAACTTTAAACCTTTCGATTTTCTCTTCTTAGCTTTGGAAATGGCAAGTATGAGTATGATATTTTCATAAGAAAGTATGAGTATTCTGTCATGAGGAGAGATATGATCCCAGATGAAATGTGGAAGGGGCAAAGTGCATTCTCCCCTTCGGGGGTGCTGCATCCTTCATTAAGCTTCCTTCTTTCTCCCAACATCCACTTCATTTCCCCTTCCATCTCTCTCGGATACTTAGTGCTTTCTTTCTTGATCATTCCTTCAAATCTCTCCAAGGTAATGTAGGGAAAAGGTTTGCATCTCTTTCACACTAAGGTGTAAGTGACTGGCAGTAGTTAACAGCCGGGCCTTTTAAACTGGGACAGCAGAGCATCCCCATGTTGGGACCAACATGGCACACCTTTGAGACAACAGACCAGCTTGAAGATTTAGGAAGAAACATCATTTTCTATTTAAACAAGCACAGATGCATGAAATGGAATATGAAATGGCTGAAGGAATGAATCACAGTAGAGTGAACTATTATACAAGAAATATTGTGTATGAGACAAGCCACTTCTTGCTAAGGCCCCAGAGCCCCAAGGCTGGCAAATCCTCTCCTCTCCTCTCTCTCCTTCCCCAGTGGGTAAGCGCTGCAGTCCCCACGTCTGCAGGTGGGTGGGTGGGTAGGGCCTATAATGCAAGACCTCAGAGTCAAGGATTTATAGCCAAGCAGAGATAACAGAAGCAGCAGGCCTGAATTTGGAAGTAAATCCAGTAAGAGCCTGAGGAATATTTTTTGACTTAACTAAAATTAAACGAATAAATAGATACACTAAAACATCAACACTTTCGGCAACATTATACACATTTAATTTTGCTTTCAAATATTTTTCAGGAATGTCTCTGCTCCCAGTTTGAAAGAGATGCTTGCAAACTTCCATTACTTTGTGGCAGATGAATGCCCAAAGGCATTTTTAAACAACTTTTATCTTTTATTTGCATCCAAGATTCTTGGTGCAGAGGCCCCTCTAGCAGTCCAGTGAAGCCTAGACTCCTCAGAAAAAGAGCGTTTAAGTACATAACATGAAGTACACAGAATTCCAATTCAATTGAAATTGAAATACAGTTCAAAATAGATAAATTGTTGCTTAGTAAAACGTGCATTTCCTTACTAATATATTAAATAACAAGCTCTAAGGGCAGGTTGAATCCCGCAATTTCCAAGGATGATGAGTGTAAATGGTGAATGCAAATAATTTTTTGAGCTCTCTGAAACAACTGTGATGTGACATTGAAATGCCTGTAATTCCTACTGGAGGCAAAGTCACAGGTGATGTGAGTACTTCCGTGGTTTGCTGCCTACATTCCTAATTGCCGGAGATGCTCAGTTTTGGTAAGAAATTAGTGAAAAAGAGAAAAGTCTTGTTTCCATTTCACATTCATGAACCTCCAAATTCTATGCCCCTGAGATAAAGATTCTAGATTCTTCTGATTTGGAACTCTGAGGTTTTTTTATTTCCAGCTGTTTGGATGTCTTGGATCTTTGACACGGTAAAAGCAGAGTAACTTCTAGATAAGCAGTAACTAGACGTGAAGGAGCATTTCTCAATTCCGCCCCCTCCCCCCACCCCCTGCAGAATACCTAAGTTTGTGTAGCCCTATCCACACAACCTTCTGTCCCATGTCCATTTCCCAGCTCCTGGGGATCCCAGAAGAACCATTCGAAATTCCTCAGATTCGCATGACTTCTCAAACTGCCTTTGCCAACACAGTGCCGCCTTCTCTTTTGTCTCCCTTATAACCATCTTTATCCCCC
This sequence comes from Meles meles, assembly GCF_922984935.1. Classification (NCBI taxonomy): domain Eukaryota; kingdom Metazoa; phylum Chordata; class Mammalia; order Carnivora; family Mustelidae; genus Meles; species Meles meles. Next base: position 80,977,005 of record NC_060069.1, on the reverse strand, counting down.
CACTTTCCAGTTTTCTAAAGATTCTCGCAAAATGACTCACGATTTGCATATAATAGATTTAGGATGGTTGCCACGTCTAAGCACAAAGAGGTTCAAAAGGTCGGGGAAGCAGGTCTTGCCAGTCCCAGAGGTGGCCTCCCACCGGCTTCAGTACCAGAACCAGAGCCCCACCAGAGTCCATGTTTGAAACACCAGCTCTAGGAAATAAGGGCAGAAAGCAACTGGCATTTATTGAACACTGAAACATGCAGGGACTGGCGCTGCATCCATACTTTCTCACTTAATCATCAAAAATAAAAAAGTAGTAGGCTATTAATATCTGCACACATGACAGAGGAAAGAAGCTTAAAAGGGCGAAGTAACCCGCGCAAGGTCACCAGCAGCTAGCACGGTGGTCTGCGCCTGCGCGCTGGGGGCCGCCAGCCTGAGTCCCACCCCCAGGGCTGTTGAGATTACTGCTGCGGGCTCACAGCAGTCCCCTCAGGGTTGAACAGGAAAGGGCGTTCCTCCGTCCCCCAGGGACTGGATCTCTCTACAGCAAGTCCGCACTTCGGGCCACTCCTGCCCTTCTGAAATTGTCCCCACCTTTGCCTTCCACACCCACAATTTGCCTCTCTCAATCTCCGCCACTCCTCCGTCTCCTTTGTCAACACATTTTCTCTCTGCCACCTAGCATGATGGAGCTTCTCAGGGCTGGGCCTTGGCCATCTTCTCTGACCACTCTTTCCCTGGGCAGCTGGCCCCAGCCCTTGGCTCCTATTAACTTCTATACCCAGAACACCTTCTCCCTATTCTGAGCTCCGGGCAACTAGCTTGGATATCTCATGCATATCTCTTTTCCCAAATGCCCAAAGGTGATTCAAAACCCTCTATTTCTTGAATGAACCCTACTTCAGTGAAAAGCACCCCTTTTTACCTAGCTGCCTGAGTCAGAAATCTGAGAATGGTCCATTACTTCTCTTTCTCTTTCACCCTCATATTCAATTAAACCCCAGGTCCTCTAGATTTTTGCCTAAAAATATCTGGAATCTTCCCCCATTCTCCTATCTCTGCCAAATCAGAATTCAAGGTACAGTCATTTCTCATCAGGATTCACACAGTAGCCTTCTAACTCCTCCTTTTGTCTTCCTTTCAATCCTTTCCTCTGTTTAAGTTTTTCAGCGGTTTTCCATAACTCCTTCTTACTCAGATCAAAATCGGTAACATAACGTAACCTGTCAGACGCTGTTTGACTTCCTCCGGTGACACCCAGGGGCCACCCAGAGTCACTCTGCACGCTACCCTTCTACTGGCCTGTACTTCTTTTAGTTCTTCAGTGACCTGTGTTTCTTCCAGCCTCTGAGCATTTGCGTGTGTTCACTCTGCTTAGAAGGCTAATCCCTATTCCTTTCATTAAATTATTTTCTAGTCCTCCTTTGGATCTCAGGTTAAATGTTGCTTCCCTAGAAAACTTTTCTTAATCGTCCAGATCAGGTCAGCTTCTCCAACATCCCAATTGTATAATGAGGGTATAGTGTTCTTTTATTTATCAAATAATTAACTCTTTAGTATCTATTTCCCCTTCTATTTGTAAGCTCCATGTGAAAAGCTACTATCTGATCCTCAACCCATATGGTTGACTCTTGGTATACCACTGTTGAACCAATTAATTACTTATAGGGGTCTCTTTCTGCCATACTTCTCTAGACCTTTCTAGAATCTACAGGTCAGCACATGATTTTGTATATTCAGTGAAATTATGAATCTAGTTGGAATTTACAACTGACAAATGACCTAACCCCTTAAATCAAAGAATCTGATAGAATCCCATTCTACTTTGTTGCTACTTAAATGAAAGTAAGAATGAAACAAAGTTTCATTGTGCTGCTTGTCAGTGCCTGTTTTCAAAATGGCTACATCCTTTTTTGTGCCTGGTGGTTTCCAAATGAGTCATTATTTGCTTCTCAACAGAGATGAATGGTGCCCTCCTAAGTGTTATTATCATTTGTAGTCACCTTCATGGCTGTCAAAATTTGTGTTCTTATGCAACTATCAAAACCAACTGACTGACAGATGAACATGCCTTTGGCTCTGGATTTTTCAAAGAAGGTTCAATGTACATTTCTTTAAAAAACAAAAAAATCCATACCCCAGATTTGACTAGTAACTTCCTGGTGGGGCACCACAGATTAGCACAATGTGATTTAGAGGGATTAGTAAAACCGTTCCAACAGATGAGACAGCAGGTGACAAAATGACCTGAGCACATGAAAACAAGTCAAACTGAACTCGCAAACTTTTAAGTCATGCCTCTTGTCCCAGGCAATATGCTGCTTTCTTGGTCAAATGCAAGGTACATATGTCAGCGAGCTGCTCCTCTTTTCTGAGCAGCTTACAACTGGGAATAATGTCTAAGACACACCTGTTCAGGAGAAAGCAGTTTAAGATAAGACATTTGTGCTGCCGGTTTCTGCTTTTAGCATCTGTGATTTGTAAAGGAGCTACAAGCCTCACAGTGTCTTGTGAGACTGGGCCTGATGCTTGATTTCAGTTCTTACCATTATTGCCTTAAAATTTAAAAAAGCCTGATGGATGCGTCACAGGATGACACGAGGAATTCTGACTGCCTCTGTCACAGAACTAACCGTTGGCCTAAAATGAGTTCAGCCTTGTATTCCCAGAGGGGATGAACATGCCCACAAGGGGTTAGGGGCGGGGGCAGGGAGAGGCAACCTTGGTGTTCTCAGGAAGCTGTATCTCTTTTCCGGACAACTCTTTACTGAAGCTTTGATTTAAGATTTAGGGTTTCCAGAGTTTGACTGACAAAGCTAAGTGTCCTGTGCCCCCATACTGATGTCATTCATTTCTAATATTAGCAGCAGAACAGGCCAGGTTCGCCCGGGAAAGAGGAGCTTTTATTTTGAGTTGAACAGGAGCAGATACTAAAAATGAACACAGTGAGACTTCCTTCTGGCATATCTGACACAGATAAAATAGGTAAACCGGTGCAATGAGACTATTTTGACTCAAAAGGGAGAGGGATTCAATCTAATTAGGAATTTGGTGTACTTACAGAATTTTTATGTAGCCTCAATTGTGTGAATGCTGAGGAATTAAGCAACAAAATGAAATTCTAGAAAGTTGTTTTGTTGCACACAGTCACACGACATCATGAAGTAGTCATGAAAATTCCATATGTGGGATGGAGAAGGTTCCAAGGCATCTGTTAGAGCCCAGCATGATATGTAAACTTTGCCATTATTTGGTGTTATAACCATGCAAACAAGCTTTTGATGATATAGTTTGTACTCACTAGATCAAATATGTCCAGTATTGGGGCTTCTATTATCTATCATCTATCTATCTATCTCTCTATCTACCTATCACCTGTTATCCAGCAAACCTTAAATGGGTCAGAATAACTGGACCATTGCCATATCTCCATTTAGTGTTGTGTAGACATGAACAGAGGCAGAAGGATGCAGAGGCACCATGGGTAATCACAGAAATTGTGTTGGAGTTCTGTGAGCTGAATTGGAGGGAGCTAGTTCCTCCCATCTCCTACATCTGCAGAGTGAGAAGCATCATCACGTGCTGAGAATGTCTTACATGGTAGGAGTCTCACAGAGACTCACCCCTGGACAAAGTGAAGGCCATGGACTTAACCAGATATGGCTCATGACAGAGAATGCTTCTCGCTTTTAAAACAATCACTTTAAAAACAACCTCTCATTTTAAAAACAAGCACCTGGTTGGCTCAGTAAGTTAAGTGTCTGCATTTGGCTCAGGTCATGATCCCAGGGTTCTGGGAGCAAGTCCCACATCTGTCTTCCTGCTCGGTGGGGTGTCTCCTTCTCCCTCTGCCTGCCACTCCCCCTGCTTGTGTGCTCGCTCGCTCACTCTCTCTGCGAAATAAATGTTTAAAAAGAAAAAATGAACCAACCAACTGAGTTTGGCAACCATTCCCTCTAGAGGGTGAAGATATTTAGAGAGAGTTAAAATAAAAATACCAAGACTCAATGAGGGATCTATCACCTCTGTATAGATAGTTGTCTGTCAGGGAAATTTTCACATAGTACAAAATCTTCTAAAACTTTCATTCCAGAAAAGCTGGCCTGAGTGTTTAAACATCAGGGGCAAGAAAGTGGGCTACATTTAGTACTTGCTACTTTGCAATTTGTTTTTGCTGACAGTTCTCAAGTTTTTCAAGTTTGGGCTTCCAAACCCATAGCAGAGTGATCATCATCTTCCTGAGTCACTGTCATAAGGAAAATAGGGCAGGTCTCCCCACCTTGGTGCTGGGACATTGCTTGGTAAGTACTCAGCAACATAACCTTGCCCTATTTCATTTGCTAGGAAAATGTCTAGCTCTACATAATTTTCTGTACTCCCTGTTCTCAAAATCATGGAAAGATTAAAGTTACATGAAAATCCTTACTGGGATCTTTTTTTTTTCCCCCATGACACCTACATAGTGACACAAATACAGGTTCTGAGATAGCTCCTTCATATTTTCCCCAAAGACTTCTAGGGGAGGACACACCCCACTGTATTATAATGACATGGTTGCTTTTCTGTGCCCTTCAGTAAATGTAGAGGATAGGGGCAGATGGATGGCTCAGTTAAGGATTTGCCTTTGGCTCAGGTCATGATCCCAGGGTCCTGGGATCAAGCCCCATATCAGGCTCCCTGCCCAGCAGGGAACCTGCTTTTCCCTCTTCCTCTGCCTATTGCTCCCCCTGCTTGTACACTCTCTCTCTCTTTTTCAAAAAAAAAATATATTCTTAAGAAAAGAAAGAAAGAAAAGGTAGAGATAAAAAAAACTCCTTGGAGGTAGAGAACCATAATGGGTTCCCCTCTGTATTCCCATGACCTGCCCATTGCGTGGAACATGGTAGCCTCCCAATAAGTCTTTACTGATGCATCAGTGTTGAATATCTCTACCTGGAAGACTGCTACACACATGTATGTGGTTGACCCTTGAACAACGTGAAGGCCAGGGGCACAGACAACCTATTGTTGGTTGGAAAACTTTCTGATAACATAGTCCACACAAACTTTGTATATTATATGCATTATATACTGCATCCTTACAGTAAAACAAGCTAAAGATTATGTTAGGAAAATCATAAAGAAGAGAAAATACATTTACAGTATTATATTTATTTTAAAAATCCATATGTAGTGGACCCATGCAGTTCAAATCTGTGTTGTTCAAGGGTCAACTGTACTGATTTTTTTAATTCTATATTTTAATTTTTAAATATTTTGAATTTATGTATATATTTACATTTTTGTTGTTGTTTTGGGTAGTCTTTTTTTTCTTCTCCCTACTATATAGCTTTTGTTCTAGATTCCTGTCCTTTAAAATCAGTGGACTTTAAGACTAAAAGAGAAATCTCCAGATTTTATATCCTGTGGTTTTCTGAGAAACTACTGAAAGAATACTTTCTCATGCAAATGATTTTCATGGGAGAAGTCCAGTAATTTCTCTCCTCTTTAGTAGTTCAAAATATTTTTCACACATTCCTTTATGCAATAGCTTCCTTCCAGGTGTCCTTAACCCGCTTCAAATGGGAAAATGTAGCACTAGGTCTGTGAGAGGGGGAGCAGAGTCAGAAGGCACCCAAAATAATTATGCTTTGCATTTGTCTGCTGTATGACGCCTTAGCATACATCGTCATGTTCCAGTCCCACAGACCTGATGCCAGGTAAATGGCCCAGACATGTGTAATAGCTCACCTTCTTAGTGAAGAAATTGAACCCCAGAGGAAGGAAGTGATTTCTCCAAGCTTCCCTGGCTAATTTCAACAATAGGTCAGAAATCTGCATCTTTCACCTCTTTGCAATGTGATGCACTTTGGACGAGGCTATGAAACTAAATGTGTTGCTTAGGTGGCATTTTATAGACAAGAATAATAAACAGAGGGAAAAAAAACAGATGCAAAAGTGAGAGCGCTGTAGTTACTACCTCTAAAGACGGCAGACTGTGGAAGCATCGAGAGAGAACCTGGAAGAACTGAGTTCTGCAGCAGTTGGAAATGTCTGTGCTATTTTTCTTGGGGTAGCAGCGGTGGGGGCAGTGGGGGGAGGGTAGGGGGGAGGGGAGTGTTCTCATAAGAGCATCTGACCAGAGGGTAAAGGATACACTTTGCTACCATGTTTCAATTATTTAAGCTTCACCTCCTCACATTAGACCCCTATAAAATTCTAGGAGGTGTTCTCTCTGAGACTTTGATCTCTTCCCTGACAGCTGTGAGGCAGATGGCAGGAAGATGGGGTGGGGGCAGGTCTCCACGGGATACCTTACCATGTAGACTAGAGCTCCTCGTTCTCTATTTAAAGAGTGGAAGTGTATTTCCTCTTCTTGACAAGCTTTCAGGGGTGGAAAGCAAAGGGATGGATGAGGGGAAAAAAAAACTATCATTTCAAAAATCTTGTAGCAATTTTATGTAGCCTTTGATAAAAAATAATATGACGGTCCCCTACTCTGAAGATTTGACTTAAGGTCTTTGACTTTGTGATGGAGGGGAGGCCATGTGCATTCAGTAGAATTCAAACTTTGAATTTGAATCTTTTCCCAGGCTAGCAGTATATGGTAGGTTACTCTCTCATGATGCTGGGTAGGAGGTCACAGTTCCCAGGCAGCCCTGCGATCAGGAGGGTAAACAGCCAATATACTTACAACTGCTCTATACCCATTCAACCACTCTTTTTTTCCCCCCAGTATAGTAGTCAATAAATTACATGAGGCACTCAACACATTATAAAAAAGGCTTTGTGTTAGATGATTTTGCCCAATTGTAGGGTACTATAAGTGTTCTGAGCACATTTAAGTTAGGCTAGGTTAATCTATGATGTTTGGTGGTTAGAGGAACTAAATGCACTTTCATCTTATGGTATTTTCAACTTAGGCTGGGTTTCTTTAGACATAGCCCCACTGCAAGTAAAAGGATATCTGTAATATAGTTTAAACAGCCTAAAAGATCATCTTGAATTTTTTTCTTATAATAATCCCCAACCATCTGTAATAATTCTCTGTTTTAGAAGTCAGTGTATTAGTTACTTGGCCAACAAATATTTATTAAAGATCCCCTGTGTGTCAGGCTCTGGGGATGAATAATAAATGAATAAGGAATGACTGGCTGATGAATGAGATACAGATTTTGCCCTCAAGGAATTCGTGTTCTAGAAAGAGAAAGAAAATAAATTTGTAAACAAATTTGTAAAGATCATTCAGGGCTGAAAAGCTGCATTTTGCGAGGTCTGTTTTCATGTGGTGCTGAACCTGAGCACACTTTGAGTCTCCTAGCCCCTGAATGGAGATGAAAGACTCTTCCCAAGACCACAGACCGGCACCCGCAGCTCTGCCTCTATCACAACTCTAGTCAAGATCAATGTCAAAAGTGAGAAATAATTTCATAGTTCAGTGTGTTTTGCTGAGAAATTCATGACCATATGTTGCTTTATTTTTATTCCAGGAATCTTGGAAAATCAGGACTCAGAGTTTCTTGCTTGGGTCTTGGTAAGTAGCAGGGGTATATTGTGTGTGTGTTTGTGTGTGTGTGTCTGTGTGTATGTGTGTGTGTGTTGGGTGGGGGTGATTGGGAAGCAGGAGACTGGGGAGAACACCAGGGGTGTGATTGGGATCACATTGAGACCCAGTCTCAGGTGAGGAGGGGCTTCCTGACCAGCACTGACCCACTTCCTCTGAGCCTTTCCTGCCCAACACAGCCCTCTCCCTCTTTACATCCAAAGAGGCGCTGTGGCCATGATGCCTCATGGTGTCCATCAAGAAGAAATAAATCTGATATTAAAGCACACCTTAGAGGAAGAAATTTATGTGTTCCTCATGTGTAGCAAATGTGAAGAAAACCTCATTGTATGCTCACCTCACCTGTAGCTTCATCTGAATCTTTTTCTATCCTTAGTTTCCCTTTGCCTAATTTACTCACTTACTTTTCTAAACTGTTGTGTATTTTATGTACTTTTATAAAGTATCTTAAATACTCTCAGGACAAATTACAAATTATACACACACACACACACACACACACATATGTATATATAGAAAATTTCCTCCAGAAAATGTAAATATTTAAAGAAGAGTAAGTCGAGATGGCAGTGGTAACAACATGAGGATGGTCTGAAACAGTGATATCTGAGTGTGAGACTTGGGGAGATATAAGGCTTCCAGATTTCTCCCAGGTATGGGAAAAAACAGCCTTAGTGTTTGCGTCCTTCCACATCATGAGGACTATTCCTGTAATCAAAGAGAGTCTAGACCATGATGATAGCTGAGGCAATGATGAGAAGTCGACAGATTATGGCTCTGTTTTGGAGTCAGAGCCTGGCAGTTTCTTTGATTCTGTGTGGAACGGAGGACAAAAGAGAAGAGGCAAAGATGACTGGAGTCGATTAGGGGAGGGGGGGCAGTGGCAGTGTGTTGCTTGAACAGCAGAAAGGATGAAATTCCCAGTAAATGAGATGTGGGAGAATGAAGAAGGAGAGCTTTAGAAAGGGGGAGATGAGGAGATCGATTTTTTGGATGTATTCAGTTTCAGATATCTGTTAGATATCCGAGACAAAAAAGGTCGAGTAGGTAAATGGATATGTGAATCTCAACTTTAGAAGAGAGATGTGGGCTAAGAGCATGATGACTTGAAAGTCCTCAACATGTAGATGCTGTTTAAGCCACAAGACTGGATGAGAACACTATGGGAGTGAGTGTAGATAAAACATGGGAGCAGAGGGTCTGAGACCTGGGAAGTCCGACATTAAGGAATCAGGAAAATGAGCAACAGTCAATAAAGAAAACTGGAAAGATGCAGCCAGTGTGGCAGGCAGAGAAGCAGGAGAATGTGGAGTCCTGGAATCCAAGTGAAGAAACTACTTATAGGAGGAGGGAGTGACCAACCCTATTAAATGCGGCTCAAGCAAGATGAGGTCAAGAATTGATCATGTAGCAGCAGGGAGGTCACTGATGACTTTGAAAAGATCATTGTTTGGGGGTAGAGAACTCATGCATGATTAGACTGGGTTCAAGAGAGCAAATGGGTTCCAGAGAATAGCTGATGGTTACTCATTTGACGACTATTTCTGTAAGAGGAAACAGAAAGGAGGGGCAGCTGGCTAGGCGGACAGAGTCAGAGAGAGTGCTTTTATACATGGAAGACATGACAGCTTATCTATATGCTAATGAGAAAGTCCTTTTAGAAGGAAAAGCATGTGTGGAGATGTAGGAGAAGACAGAAAAATACACAGAATGATTTCTCAAGACACAAGAAGACAGTATCATAAAAGCAGGCCGAGTACATGGGTTTTGAGCATGGTGGGTGGTTGATTGGGTGGTGGTAACTCGTAGAAGTTCTCTTCTATTGCGCTGTATTCTCAGTGGAAATCAGAAGCAAGGTCACCAGCTCTTAGTGAGGATGGGAAGGAGGTGTTGAAAGTTGGATGAGAAAGAGGATATCCATGAAAGCAGAAGAGTAAATAGACCAAGGGATGAGTCACAGTGGTCTGACAGCATTATGGGTCTGCTTGAGGTTCATGCTACCAACTTTAAACTGAGCCCGTCTCCGTGGCTGGGTGTTTTTCCTGCAACCGCAGGATGGGGTTTCTCAAGGGCATATGATGAAAAAGAGAAGCCGAGAAGCTGAGAGTTTAGGGAAGAGGGTGATTATAATGGCAGGCCTCAGAGTTCAAACTGAGCAGAGAGGACTATGAAGACTAGAGCCAGGAAAATGATCCATGAGTGAAATGAGGAGGTGGAGGGATAGTGGGAAATGGGTAGGACTGATGAATTGTGCAGACAAAGGGACCAAAGATTATTGGAATAAGAGTGGTAGAAACAGTAAGACTGAAGGATAAAAAGTGGTAGTAGAAAGGGGAATGCTTGAAATTGAGATGATGGGTATTCAGTGTTGGGTAGTGACAAGTCTAAGGTGTGTCCATTGGCAGAGGGTGACTGGAGTTGTGCTGAAGACAAGATCAGTTGAGAGGAGGAGGTCAAAAAACTGAGAGATGAAGGTGCAGGGAAGGCTTATCTTCAGGATCACTGAAATCACTAAAAAGTGTGACAAAAATAATATTGAAGGGGCTCCTGGGTGGCTCAGTCAGGTAAGCAGCTGATTCTTGATTTCAGCTCAGGTCACAATCTCAGGGTCCTGGGATCGAGTCCACCTCTGGCTCCGTACTCAGTGGAAAGTCTGCTTCTCCCTCTGCCTCTGCCCCTCTCCCTGTAAATGCACCCGTGCGCTCTCTCTCATATAAATAAATAAAATCTTTTTTAAAAAAAGAAAAAAACTAATATTGAAGAGAGTGAGAGACAGTAAAGCCAGAGCTAAAATGCGCAAAGCATGAGCGAGAATGACTAAGGGTGGTTAAGTGACTGTAACATGGGGGCCTGGTGATGTGGGATTCAGAGCCGTGGGCAGACACTGGGGAAGGGCTGGGAGGAGCATTTCTTGGCTCCTATTGAATGAAAGTGTGGAGACCAGGGAAGGGACAGTAGTAAATGAATCACAGGTAGTAGCGACAAATTGCGCATCTTTCAGTGTATTTCAAAGATATTGAAAGGTATCGATGCCTGAGGTTTTCTGACTCTCCTGAATGATGATTTGGGAGGTGAGGGTGGTTGGTCTTCGTTCACCATAAATCTAAGGGAATGTGACATTTGCTTAATGATGGCTCTGATCTTGTTACCATTTACTTGAGTTTGAAAGACTCTGGAGGTTCATTATCTGAGAGAGTCTGACCTTAGTTTTTTTGAGAATGTGTTATATGGTAAACAATTATTCACTATTTATCATTGAAAGAATTCACCTATAAGTATAAATTAAAAAATAGACTAGGGGTCCCTGAATGGTTTTGTCGGTTAAGCATCTGACTCTTGATCGTGATCAAGGTCGTGATCTCAGCGTTGTGAGATGGAGCCCTGACTGGATTCTGCCCTCAGCACAGAATCTGCTTGAAGGTCTCTCTCCCTCTGCCCCTCCTGCTTGTGCTCTCTCTCTCTAAAATAAAAAAATCTCTTAAAAAATTTTTAAAGAAATAGCATCATCTAAGAAAATATAAATTAAGAAATGTAGTGAAAAATCATAGAAATATCTTATAGTATCTATGGCAAAAGAAATTTAGTCAGAAGAACCTAGAAAACTCAAGAAAAGCCCTTAAAACTATTAAAAATTGAGGTGTCTATGAAGTCCCACATGTAAATGAGTCTCCAAAGGGGGGACAGCGTTTTTTAAAAAAAACCCAATGCGTATGTCTGTGTGTGCGTGTGCGCGCACGTATGCCTTTTGCTGGTTACAGGGATACCAAGATGAAAGCAGCAAGGATGCTGCTTTCAAACTGTTCCCAGAGTCATGGGAGCTGGGCACGTGGAAACAGACACTACATTTAGCACATACCATAATGGAGAAAACAAAATGAACCAAGCGTGAGGAGGGTCTCCTGAAGAATTTGGGGCAACTTCCCAGGGAATGTGCTGCTTGAGTTGAGACTTGAAGTCATCAAATGGAGAGAGAGGGTGAAGGGTTCCAGGTGGATGGAGCAACATGAGCCTGGGATACCGCACAGAGCAGTGGGGACTTGGGGAAACTGTAGGGTATGTGTAGAATATTGTGAATGCAAGGTGTCTGCGAACCGCAAGGATATGCACCTGGAAGGAAAGCCAGGCCTGATCATGAGAACCCCTGTTTGCCTTGCTAAGTCATTTAGTGTGTGCCCTCCTGGTCTCCAGTGTTCCTCCAAGTCCTGAGGTCCCCAGGTCCCAAGGAAACGCTCAGGGGTGAGGCACAAACAGGGCTGACCCCCCTTGCCCCACCCTTCTCCTTCTATTGCCACAGTTTCTGTCAGAGGAGCTCCACTTTTTCAAACATAAATGTAAATATAAAAATTTTTAATGTAAATTTTGATATAAAATTTTGAAAGTAAATTTATATTTTTAATATTAATCTATTTTGTAATAGCATATGTAATAAATGACTTGATCTTTCAGAGCAGTTTTAGGTTCTCTGTGAAATTAAGCAGAAAGGATAGATCGTTCCCTTACCCCACATACCTACAGCTCCCCCCACACCCGAGCACCACATTTGTTACAGTCCTAGCCTGGTATGTCATTATAACCCAAACTAGGGTTTACTCTAGGTATCTGTATGTCGCCGGGCGTCGTATGCTCTGTGAGTTTGGTCATGATGTGTAGTCATCATTATAGTATCACACAGATAATCTCCCTGCCCTGAAAATCCTCGGGGCTCTGCTTATTTATCTCTCCCTCCCCCAACCCTTGGCAACCACTGATTCTTTTTCTATCTCCGCAGTGTTGTGAGTTCTAGAATTTCATACGGTATAGACATCCCACAGTTGTAACCTTGTCAGACTGGCTTCTCTCACTTAGCAATGTGTGTTTATGGTTCCTCTGTATCTTTTCACAGTTTAATAACTGATTTCTTTTTAGTGCTTTCTATTCCATTTTGAAGGGAGGGATAAAAGCATCTTTCTGTCGAGGGAAAAAAAAAACAAACAAATTTTTTTTAAAACACCAATCTACCCCGTGAAAGCCATTTCAACGCTTGGATCAGGAGCAGGACATCATCAAGTGTAGCAGACTTGTTTCTGACAGCTACATTTAGCTAGACTGAGGGAAAGGGTTGAACATGGAGACATGGAGATGAATTCGGAGTCAGGCGACGAGGAGGTCATGCAGGAGGCATTAAAGATCTGCAGGAAGGAGGGGATCATTCGGGAGGAAGAACAAATGGTACTTAGCAACCTGGCGATGCAGGATGAGAAGTCACCCTGAGCAGAGGAGGGGGCCTGGGTTCGTGGATGGGGCATCATGGTGGAAGAGCTGACATCTCAGAAGGAAGAAATGCAAGAGGAACAGTAAGAGGAAGCACGGCTCAAAGAAGCAGGAGCATTGTGGGGGCAATGACCAGAGAGAGAGCCTGTCAACTTCTGGCTTCAGAGATCTAGTGGTCATAGGGAGTAGTGGGAGAGAGCGCTTGGCTGCAAATACAGACCCAGGAACTTCTAGCAATGGCAAACCCAGGCTTATCATTGAGGTCACCTGCAGATACAGAGGACTGAGCTGTTTGGACGGGTTAAGGGCAACCTGCCTGGTAGAGTGTACCAGGCTGTATGCTCCCTGAGAGCAGAGACCGAGTTTTTTTCCCCTACACCCTTATTGTACTCTTAGCAGAACAGAGTATCCAGCAAATTGTAGGCACTCTCTACTATTTATTGAATGAATGACAGGCTAGATGGACCAATGGCTAAGGAATGGCAAAAAGTCCATGGAGTCCTAGTGAAGATCTAGCTGAAGTTAGGAATCATGAGTAGCTGGGGTCCAGCCAGCCCAGTGCTTTGTTTTTTTCCAGCAGCATATCAACACAGACACAGGGAAGGCCAAGTGGAGGTGGGAGGTGGGGAGTGGGAAGAGGACACCAAAAAAGGTCCAACATCACAGATTGTCCCCAGAGTGTGTTAGGGACCAGAGGGTCCACTGCATACACTGTGACACGGAGTCCCGGCTGGGGTGGGGCTCGGAGCCATATCTGCAGGCTCTTCCTCCTGCAGTTAGGAGGCCTGTCTGCCCACACTGAGTTACTCCCACAAGGTCTCACATTAGCAGCAAGAGGCCTGCCTGATTTGTGCCATAGGAGGTGACACACCGTGGTGGGCAGGTGCCCCTACAGGTGTTTGAAAGAGGCTGACTTAACCCTGCACTGTTCACTCTGGGAGTGTTCTCGCTGCTGTGGGTGGGTGGTCCTCATTCAATCAGTTGAAGGCAGGAATAATACAAAAAGGCTGACCTTCCCCGACTAAGAGAGAAATCCTTCTCCCTCATTGCTTTGAGCTGGAACATCAGACTTTTTTGATTTTTAGACTTGAAATATCCTTTTTTCCTCTGCTCTTAAGTCTTCTGGCTTTTGGACTTCAACTTAAACCATGGGCTCTTCTGGCTCTCAGGCCTTTTGACTTGGACTGAATCTGCACACCTGTTCTCTTGGTCTCCAACTTGTAGATGGCAGACCTTGGGACTTCTCAGCCTCCACAATGATGTGAGCCGATTCCCTATAATAAATCCCTTTACATATATATGTACACACATGTATATTTTTATATATATAACAAATCTATGTATAAATACAGATTGTATATTCTACTTTAAAATATGTATTATAAATAGAAAATATATAAATACTTACATATAAAAAGATATGGAATAAGGAATTATATTTAAATTATATTTAAAAATTATAAGATTCTGTTTGCCCCAAGAACCCACACTTAGGGATAAATGCATTTGGCTAGTTTGGGTTTGTCTGTTTGTTTTTAAGATTTTATTTATTTATTTGACAGAAAGATACAGTGAGAGAGGGAACACAGGCAGGGGGAGTGGGAGAGGGAGTAGCAGACTCTCCACTGAGCAGGGAGCCCCACATGGGGCTTGATCCCAGAACCCTGGGATCATGACCTGAGCCAAAGGCAGATGCTTAACATCTGAGCCATACAGGTGCCCCCATTTTGCTCATGTTTTAAAGCATCACATAGGGGTGTGTGGCAAGCTGAGCAGCTAGAGATTTGTAGGAAGTGACGCATGGTATCTAGGGAGCAGGGAGCCCAGATGAAGGGATGTGTGGTCATGTGCTCATTTTTTAGAAAAATATAGAATACCACCATCCCAAAGGAGGTCTGGGCTTTGCTCTGGCCAGGAAGGGCATTTTATACCGTGCTACCAGATGAGGTTTGGTCTGGGTTTGAGCAGGGAAAAGAAGGAGCACCCCATGCTTCCAGGGCCCTGTTTCCGTAAGCCTCGGGCTGTAACTCCTGGGCAGGGCAGACTCCCGTCACCCTGTGCTGCCCTCTTGAGGCGATCCCTTCACACCTCACTCTAGAAGAAACAAAGTCCCAGAGTAAAATATTAAACACTGTAGGAGCCTACACTGAGTCTCTCAAGAGGTGGTTCTTCTGAGCTCTGGCTGCACATCAGGATTACCCGTGCCTTAAAAAAAATGCAGGTAACTGGGGGTGCCTACGTGATTCAGTCGGTTAAGGGTCCGACTCTTGATTTGAACTCGGGTTATGACCTCAGTGTCTGAGATCCAGCCCCGCATTGCGTTGGGCTCTGAGCTGGGCTGGGGAGTCAGCTTGGGGTTCTCTCCCGCTCCCTCCCTACCCCCCACCTTCTCTCTCAAATAAATAATCTCTTTAAAAAAATAAAAATGCAGATAAGCAACTCCCTCCAGACCTTTTGAGGAAGACGCTCTCGAGGCCCATTCCAAATGCAGGTGTTTTTAAAATGTGGCCCTGATGATTCTGAAGTGGGGACAGGATTAGAAGCCATTGCCCCAACCAGGTGGAAGGAGACGGAGACTTGAATGAAGGGGTGCGGGGGAGCCAGCATCTATGATCCCCTTTTGCTGGCCTCTGGAGCTGGCCCGAGGCATCCCCACCGGAATGGCAGGCGTTCAGAGGAAAATCTTAGCTGAGGCCTGGCCTCGGGGCTTCTCTGGAGTGGAAAGCTCCGGGGGCAAGCAGATTGGGCTCATTTCCCCTTCCATTCAGCACCTGTCACCTGGGCCTGTCTTGCCTTATACCCTTCCCTAATCGAGGGAAGCTTCCAGGGCAAAAGCAATGAATTGTAAGACTAAGCTGTGTGGGCTTCTTTTTTTCATGTGTTGCGTATGTGCAGAACATTCTCCTGGCTCATCTCCCTCAGCCTTAGAGATGCTCTCACGGGACTAAATATCTTGACACAGGGAGAACATGACATTAAATATTTAACATAGGTGATATTATTTTTGTGACACCCTTCGTGAGTCTCATTCTTGTTGCCAAGGCCAATGTAAACTAGCCCCTTTACCTGTCATTATAACAGCACGACAACAAGAATTTATAAAGTGCCTCTAAGACACTTGAGAAACCACTGAAAAAGTACAATGTCTTCCTTTAGAGAGCTTACTAGTTTTTTGGCCTAATACAGAGTGAACTATCTTAAGACCAAAATATCCATAAAATTTAAATACTGCATGAATATTAAACGTGGACTGAAAGAATGTGGGCCTTGTCACCTTTCTTGGAACATCTACCTTGAATAATTGCCATGGGGCCTACACATTAAAACTGTAACAGGCATTTGTATTTTTGCAAGACTGTTCTAGAATACTGCTTCCACATTTCCTATTTTCATGAATTAAATCCTTTGGAGTTGCTGACGCCCTCGCTATACTCTGAATTGCCAGTGAGTCCTGGCCATGTGCCTTTGCCTTCCCTTCTAGAGTGTATTGGGAGCTAAGATACAGCCAGCCTGGGAGAACGGCTGCCTGATGTTCCACATGTTGCCGGGGCCATGGCCAGGGAAGAGCTGGAGGACAGAACGCAGAGGGATCTCTGACACCCCACTGCACACTCCCCTGTGCACACACCCACCCACCATCTCCCTCAGGGCAGTTGTAAAAGGATGAGTAACCCCCACTTGCTACCTGTGGTTCAAAAATGAAGCCAGTAACTGTATGATCACCAGGTAGCAGGGGAGAGAAGGTCCTCCAGAGACCAGGTGTGGGCAGTTTGATGGAACAGATCATCTATGTATACACATGGTCTCACACTTATGAGAGGAGAAATTTGTTCTTGGAGTCACCACCCCCTGTACAAATGAGAAACATAGAGGCAAGAAGAGGGGAACTATATTGTCCAAGGCCAGTGGTAGAGACAGCAGAGCCCACATCTCCTGCCTCTGGGCCTCCACTAGCCGCCTGATTCCCACTGCCTCATCAGCCTCCAGCCTCCAAGCACCCACAGCCTCTTCCTAGCCTCGGTTTCCTCCTGGAGAAGAGAACTATCGGGCCAGGCATGGAAGGCTCCTTCCACCTCTCACAGTCATGATGTGGGTGATCAAGTTCAGGATGAGCCCAGCGTGGCACTTGGGTGAGAAGTCCTTCTTTCTGCTTTAGAACCAGGAAATGTGGGAGGCTGAACAGCTCCCTGGACTCACTCTCGAGTTAGGGTAGGCAATCAGACAGAATGGAGACCAGCAGCCACATCTCGTGGCCCATGATCCAGAGTGCTTTCCCTGGAAGAGATTTCCAAGTTAAGACTGCAGCTGAGGGCAGACATTTTGTTTCCGCGTGGATGCCGTGAATGAAGCTCTGAACTCCTGACTTCCCCTCCCATGCGTATCACCCTAAAGACGTCAGAAGTCTTGCTCGTAGCTCCTGGACTCAGAGAAGAAGCTTGACTGAGGCACACCTGTGTGCATGCAAGTCTATGCATAGTGTCGTCTTGTGCTTTGTCCCACACACTACATTTATAAGGTTATTTTCTAAACCTAGACAGCATAAAAACCCAAATGGAAGTTCAAGAAAGTTTCATAGCTTCAGTCCGCAATACAGCTGAATTCCTCTAATCATGAGACTAAAAAACCAGGGGAATCAGTTGGGGCGCTGTCCTCCTGTGAAATGGGGTGTTCGGGTTAAGAGCGTGCAGAGCTACAGGAGCCCCCTCTGGGAAAGCGGCACGAATGCCTGAGGGGTGACCAGCTCTGGGCCAACACATGGAGGCAAAATGTGTGGAGACTCATACCTCTGCCTTAGAGGCCTCAGCTGGTTGAAATCAGGAATAAAACCCCAGTTTTTTTTTTTTACAGATGTTGAGTGTGAATCAATCTAAAATCTTCTTGAGTAAGTGAACAGAAAACCCAGCCAAAGCAGTGAAAACATCAGCTTACGCCAGAATAGAAACTTCTGGCTTGATGCAGGGATCAGACTCTGAACTCAGCAAGGGGGAGGTTTCATTCTCAGGCTCCCCTCAGAGTAAAAAGACGGTGGCAGCAGCTCCAAGCCTCATGTCTTATTGGCTCTGACTGGCTTGTGTATCCATCTCTGAACCAGTTATTGAAGGAATTCAATCAGGAACCAACCCGGAAGCTGTGGAAAGGTTTAAACGTACCTCAGCCACAGAATGCAGATTCCTTTGGGAATTTAAAGTGCTCTTGCCTAAAAAGCTCCTCGTTTCTCTGCTTTGAGTTAAGAAGAGAACATAGCCCTGGAGCCTAAAGACATTTCCCCCATCCCCATTTTAGCTTATCTGAGCTTTTTCTATGTCTTTGGTGGCCAAGGTTGAAAATGAAAATTCTCCCAGCCTTTACTACAGTGTGAGGTATGCTCAGAGTTTGGTGGCTCAGCTCACATTGACTTCTTGTGACCTCTCTTTGCCTGATCACTCTCCTCTGGGGGGGTGGGTTATATGTAGCTTTGTCTTTTTAATATACGCTCCTTCACATTCCCCCCCCCCAAATGTTGAAGGATCAGTGAGCCCCAGGCTCATTTACAAATAAAAGCTTCATCCTAACACCTGGATGATGAAACTATGCAAAGGAGGACCTCCATGAGAGCAAAACAGAAATACCTTCAATGCTCATCTTATATCTGACAACTAATTAAGATAGGAAGAGACCACCCAACATGTGATTATAGAAAATGGGTGATGAGGTAATGAGCAGTAGCTGAATTAGAGCTGACAGTCTAGCCATGGGGCTCTCTTCAGGCTGTGTGGAAGGAAACAGCAGGATGAGCCCGGCTGGTGGGGCCCTGCTTCTGGTGACTGGGACTTTGTCATTTTTCTTCTTAGTTCCTCACTCACCTCCCCTAAGCGTCCGCCTACTGCTCCACGGTGCCTTTCCCTCAGCCCTGACTGCACAGAAAGTGTGGCCTGCTCAGCCTCAGATGGTACTTGTAACCACTGGTTTGCTGAGGAGAGGAGACAGGACGGGTCCTGAGACCATTCTGGAAGTGGCTCTCTATCTGACTTAGTCTCCCCTCACAGCATCGCCAGGCTGAAGCGGGAAGAGCAAAGCAGTCCCCCTCCCTTTCAGCACCTTCCTGGGAGAGGCGGTTGGCTGCCATGACCCTGCTGGTGGGTCTGCTGCCTCAGACACCACCAGCGCCTTAGTTTGTGAGCTCTCAGGGGGCCAGGAACCATGACGGATTTGCTCCTCCCCATCAAGCATGGAGTCTGGCACTCTTCTCGTTCATTCTCATGTTCAGAGATTGCACAAAGATGTGCCTGATGCTGTGCTGGGGAAAGGAGAGAAAAGATGCCTCAGAGCCCTGGGGGCTCCAGGAAACAGAGCCCATATTATCATTTGCCATTTTTGCCTCCGCCATCTTGGCATGGTTCTAGGGAAATGATGGGGCCTCAATAAATACTTCCCAAATGAAGCAATCAACTTAGGAAGAGAAGCCTGGGAATCCAAACTAGCATGGCCTGGAGAGGGAACTTTAGGGGAGAGAAAATGATGAGAGAGAGGACTTTGGGAGGATTAGGAAGAATACTGGAGGCCATGCCACAAAGCTTAGAATTGATCTGTTTTGTGATGGGGAGTCACTTGGCCAGATGCATTTTAGGAAGCTCATTCTGGTCACAGTGGTCACAGCAGACAGCAAATTAGAGAGGGCTAAGAATAGAAGCAAGGAGAGAGACTGCACAGGACTCAAATGTTCTCACTTTTACAGAAGATTAAATGTAACAATCAGTTAATTGCTCACTAACTGTGAGCACCGTTCATCATACTGTGTGCTTGTACAGAGCGCCTGTACAGAATACATATGGAAATCGTGAGTAAATGAGGCTTGACCAGATTAGCAAGGAAAAGATGGGTAAAGGAAATTTTTTTAAAAGCAAAAAAAACAAAAAACAAACAAACAAACAAAAAACAGAAAAATGACTTACTATAGGTGTCAGCATAATAAATTACAAAGGTTTAGAGGTTTAAAAAAAGTGCTAGTTTCTAGATATGTTCTTTATGTTAGAGAACAAAAAGAAATGGAAAATAAAGAAATGGGCAAATGAAAATCAGACACATGTGAACAAAAATGAAGTGGAGTGATGTTGTGAACTTCACATTCAATAAGCAAAGTAGAATTCAGGCAAAGAAAAGATAGAGTAATGAGAGGTGATGATCGGTCGACTGAGGTCCCTAAGAAGGAGCAAGGGGATAGGACCTAGAGCATCTGCAGAGAAAAAAGTCTTGGATAGAAGGAATCCTCTTCCACAGTGACAGGAAGAGAGGGAAAAGGACAGGTGTTATTTTAGTTTATGGTCCCTTAACTCGGGAGCCAGGTCAGGCCCACACCAGCTGAGGGGGAAGGAGATGGGGCGTCTGCGTACCAGAGAAGTCTGTGGGCAGTTGCAGGCCACCAGGAAATGGGCAGGACATCAACTGTATCTGTATTGGGTAGGTTGCTGGGTTTGGGAGCAAAGAGTAGAGGGGATTATAGTTTGTCAGCTTTTATGTTCTCTGTGAAGCAGGAAGCTTGATTATTTGCTGATGTTGGAGGAAGAGGAAGTGGGGCCTGAGGCTGAGAAAAGTAGGGCATCTTTGAAATCCAAACAGTGGAGAAAAATGATCAGAAACCAGAGCCATGGTGGGCTCTAGGTGTCATTACTAAACACTGAGAATTTACAATACAGCCATCTCTGTATTCTGTGACTTTCTCCAGCACAGCTCAGCATCTTGGTTATGGGTGATGAGAAGCCAGACAGTCAGATTTATCCCAGTGGTGGGTGGGTGCCGGGGGCGGTGGGGGAAGATTGCTAGGCAGCCACAGGGAAGGAACAGGGAGGCCATGGCGTTGAGAATAGAGTAAGAAAATCTTTTAAATACTGAATCTCGTCATTCAGACATCCTAACATTCCCGGTCAAGGAAGGAATAGAAGACAAATTAGACTAGAAGAAAGTAAAGACTTTAAGGACAGAGTGTGTGGGGAAAGGTAACTGCCCAAGATCAGCAAGGGTGAGAAATTCTAGCACACGAAGGCTAATCCCCCGATTTCTATTATATGTATTTAGAATATGAATGAGGCACACCTCCACCCAAGTTCTCTTATGTGTAAGTTCAGTTCTGTATCTCATGGCAACTTTGTGATCTTCTGTTGCCATTCCATCAATGTTTTCTACTGTGTCATCTAAAAGTCATGGCTGGTCGTGTATACTTTTTTGTAAATTGAGGTTTATACTTGGGAGTTTGCAATATCCAAGGTGTGCTAAATGTATATAGTTCCTATACCAGTGTAACTTTAAGAAGACTTGGCATTTTAGTCACATGGATCAGTGGTTGTGGTGTCCTTCTCTAATTGCCCCACTGAGCCATATGAAGAAGACAGTGGATTCTCAATTACCTCTGCTGAGAACAGTGACACAAAATTGAAAATGTGTTTATGTTTGTCTTTGGAATGAATTTTTTAACTTCTGTTTGAGTATGGGTTCCACAGGCACAAAAGCCTATTCAATTGAAATCAAGTGTTGTCTAGACTGAATAAAATATGCAGGAATGGCATAATGGCCCAATAGCCCATCTCTGCCTAGGCTTCTGGTAAGCTTTTAGAACTCCATATTGAATTAATCATTCTACACGGCACCAGTGGGAGAAATTCCATCGTGACCCCATCAGATTGGTGTGTCTCACTTGTAGCCTGCTCCATCAGGATTGGTGGCCCTTGTTATCTTGTCCCAGAAAACAAGGCTGCTGATGCTCTTTTTTATTCCACCCGTTTTTTATTCTCACTAAGCTATTTTTGCTACAGCCATTTACTGCCACTGGGATTTTTGTACAAGGTTAATAATACTAATAAAATGAAGGGCAAAGCACCAAAGAGAGAATCTTGAAAGAATAGTCTGTAACCCTTTATTTGGTCAGGGTTAAAAACCCTGCAGGACATTACAGTCTCGAGTTTGGGATCCAGGTCACTTTCTGCCTTCTTTGTTGAGTTGTTCTGTATTCTCTGGGCCCAGCACTTAAGGTCATATTGGGATCTTGTAGAGGGATCAAGTCCATTCCAATAATGTCCCAACTGCTGCCTGCATTAGTTTTTGACCCTGGTGGCCATTACAGTCACATAGGAGTTTTAAAAAAATATCTGTGCCTGGGATCTTCCTCAGACCAGTTAAACCAGACTCTCTGGGGGAAGAGCAGGGCATCAGCTCCCAAGTGGTCCTAGTCATTGGACCAGAGTTGAGGAACACTGGCCTGGACAAGGAGCTTCAAACTATATTTCTGAACAGTTGAGGAGGCAGTCTTGTGTCACTGTCCAAGTTATTTGCTTGTCAGGTGGCTGACTTTAACATGGAAGCTTTTAGAACCTGAGAAATTTCACTTCCCAGGCTGTGTGGAGGAGGCACAGCCAGAGAGCAGGGCGGCGGCCATGTTTGGTGCCCAGTGCAAGAAGCAAGTGCCAGGTGTGGTGTTTGTTTTTCATTTAGCTTTGGTTCCCAATTAAAATTAAGAAATTTGTGGCATTTTTATTGTTTCATTCACCATTCTCCATGGGTCACTTCAGAAAAATCTGAAGGGAATAATAAACTTTCCCAAGCTTTGTTAAGATGGATATACTGTTAGAACTGATACATTCTAACGTTGACCTTGGCTTTCACTGTGGTCTCTGGAAAAGTTATTCCAGAATTCTTACAGAACTTCTGGTGTCTCAGTTATTATCTCTCTGGATGATAAGAAGGAAATCAATGTTCAGTAATAAGCATCTGTTGTGTTTGTAGTGCTGTACTAGACACTTGATAGAAGCTGTTGAAATCACAAGAGCATGGGCTGTGGACCCAGAGTGCCTGGGCTCACATCCTGGCCCAAATATTCCAGCAAATAAACCCAAATTACAGCGTGATCACATGTTACAAGTGACATAATGTCTATAAAGTATGCAGTACAGTGCTTGGCACAACACGAAACTCCAAAAAGCATTGGCTGGCTTTGTCATCGTGTTACTGAGTTCTCACAGCAACCCTGGAGCAGGCATCGTCATTCATAGTAGAGAAGAGCCAAGTCTCCTAGGTGAACCTATTTATCCATGGATACACTCAGTCTCAGGTGTAACTGAGAGGAAATGAGAACACCTACCGTTTAGGATTGTTGAAAAATAAGAGAAAAAATTTCAGGACCTAAGAGGGAGTTGACCTATAAAAGGGAGCTTTGTTCTTGATGTAGGAGGGACACTGATAAAGCAGATGGATGGTTCCCTTTCCTTGCGGAGAGTTTGGCAGGGATCTCCACCCAAACTTCAAGAGCCACAAGGCACAGTAGACATCAGATTTTTGGTGGCACATTCTTCACCTTGATTGCGTATTCTTCCCTAGTTAATAGACAGTTCTAGCCCCTGGTAGTGAGTGGTCCCTAAGGTTCTAGATGAATCACAAAATGATCAAAGATGGAGAGTCATCAGGTAGATACTTTTGTCCCCCTGGGAGATTCTTCTGCGAAAAGTCTCGATATTTCCTGAAACCAGGGCTCCTGGTGCTAGCAGAAGGAGTAAAAAGAGATTATCAGTGCTTTAAGAGGACAAATGCAGGCATTATTCTACCATAATGATTCCCAGATCCATGCCAGCCTCCCAGCCCCCTTCTGGATGTTCTTTCATATACATACCAGAGTAGTGATTAGTGGATACCCAGACAACTAACTCACAAAGGCCATAGATGGAGTCATATAGACGAATTTGTTGCCAAGCAACGAATTAATGAAAAGAAGATCGGTAGGCAATAATAAAAAAAAAAAAGCTTATTAAACATTACTTCTCTGCCAATCATTTCGTATCTGCTGTTCTTGAATTCATTCAGGCATTGAACACTTAATAAGCCCTGCCTATGTACTCGGTTTCATATGGTCTCTTGAGAGACAGAGACTATCCCCTGTTTTTGAAAATGTTAGTAGTTCTAAAAATGTCTCCAGAAGACTGGTCTTCTGTGTTTGAGAATAATCCAAATTATTGTTGACACAGAAATATTATTTTTATATTCTTTGATATCTCTGGCTATGTACATTTCTAGGTAACTTTTTATACAGCATCTTAGGAAGTTTCTTCCATTCCTGTAAAATTGAGACTGTGGGATTATACTGCCATCACCCCAAAGCCAAAGCCTGGCTGGGAACATCAGTGTCCAGACCAGGCTTCTCCCATACTTTTTCAGTATAGTATAAAATGTCATTTCAAAGGAGAATGTATGTAAAATATATGTAGAATCTATGTAGAGTTTGGATTAAATAGTATCTCCTAAGATTACAAATAACATCGGGAGGGGCACCTGGGTGGCTCAGTGGGTTAAGCCTCTACCTTCGGCTCAGATCATGATCTCAGGGTCCTGGGATCGAGTCCTGCATGGGGCTCTCTGCTTGGCAGGGAGCCTGCTTCCTCCTCGCTCTCTCTGCCTGTCTCTCTACCTACTTGTGATCTCTGTCTGTCAAATAAATAAATAAAATCTTTAAAAAACAACAACAAAAAAACCCACAAATAACATTGGGATGCTTTCGATTCAGTATTGCTTCATTTTCTCCTTTACCATGATACATTGCTATGCATAATTTTTCCAAAGGGAAGATCTCTATCACTTAGTTAAGAATAGTGCATTAAAAAACTTCCATGCATAGTTCTATGGGAGACACAAAAATACCCCATCCACTTGATATAGCTAAGAATTTTCCATTAAGAAAATTCTGTTACAAGTTGAAGGGAGAAAGAAAAAGCTGAAATAATTAACAGTTGGTAACCACCAGGCATAGATAAAATAAACTAATAGAACTAGGTCTATAGTCAATAGGTCTATATCTATAGTCTGTAGGTCAATTTGAGTGTAAATTGGGGCTAGGGATTTTTTAATCTTTAGATTTTTCTTAAATTATCCCTTATATATTTCCTCAGTTTTAATTTCTATAAATATCAAAAAACTGTTAGTCAAAAAATATGTGGATCATTTTGCATTCCTATTTTCATTAGCAATCTTTAATACTGTAAGATCATTAAGCTCAGAGTCCAACAGGGAACATTTGAAGGCTACCTTAAAATATTTTTCATTTTCTTTTATAGTGTATTACCCTCATCTTGTTTTCACTTTATGTTTCTTTGCCTTACATGATGATGGAATTAAAATTTCTTTCCTAGCATATCCTGATAGTTCTATGAACTAAGAACTATGATAGTTCTATGAACATACCTAGTGGTTTTTATGTTCAGATACACCAGAGTTATTAAAAACTTTTACTGTTTGGGGAGACAAGAACTCACTGAACCATCAAAAAGCACATCCCTACACAAAGATAAAGATTTGATACGAGCTATTCAGAGCTAAAAGAAAACTATAAAGGAGGTCACAGCTTTCAGACTTCTTGACAGCAGTGTTTTTTTAGAGAGTTTTCATTCATAGTAACTTCTGTGGAATGGCAAAGATAAATTTAAAAAAAGATACACACACACACACACACACACACACATACACAGAGTGGCCACAAGTATATAAACATATATTTATTTGAGTGTATACTATGTTTTGGGTCCTGTGCTAGGAGTTCACAGAAAAAAAGGAAAAAAGAAAAAAGGACTTTCAATCTTAACAGCAGATCCCATTTTGAAGGAAGATATTGAAAATACTTTTATTTCTTTAAAACAAAAACAAAACAGCAATTGCCATTTAGCCCTGGTGTCCCATTTTATTTCACCTACAGGAACTAATCCTTGCATCTCATAGGAGTTCTTCCAAAGAACAAATGAATAAGGCATATGAATGATGCATGGTGGTTTTAAGTGCCCTGGAAACTTCACTGGAAGAAATCTTTTCAGCATGTAATTATCAATATGAAAAAATATGAGGGATGAGGAATTTTATCCAAGAAACATAATACAGAATGCTAACAAAATATAGACACTACCTCTTTGTCCTGTTCAGGAAGTAGGGAATGCTGTAATTGATTGAAACCCTTGTTTGCGAGTGGATTTCTCAGTTAAGTAATAATGATTTTTTAAAAAAATGCTTCTGGTTATAAAAATTATATTTCAACAGTGTAGGCACAAAATTAAAATGCACTGAGGAAAAAAAATTCATCTAAGTATGTTTTCGGCTTTATTTTAACTTTTCATACTAGGCTCAGGGTACTAAATCAATCTATTTGGGAATCATATATATGTAAAGAAATTTAAGGAGTGTAAGCCATGGATTTATTTTTTTATTTAATTTAATTTTAATTCAATTAATTAACATGTAGTGTATTATTAGTTTCAGAGGTAGTCAGTGATTCATCAGTTGTATACAACATCCAGTGCTCATTATATCACGTGCCCTCTTTAATGTCCATCACCAAATTATCCCCATCCCACCACCCTCTCCTCAGTTTGTTTCCTATGGTTAAGAGTCTCTAATGGTTTGTCTCCTTCTCTAGTTTTGTCTGGTTTTATTTTGCCCTCTCTTCTTCTACGCTCCTCTCTTTCGTTTCTTAAATTTCACATATGAGTGAAATATTATGGTGTTTATCTTTCTCTGAGTGACTGACTTTGCTTAGCATAACACCCTCTAGTTTCATCTGCATCATTGCAAATGGCAAGGTTTCTTTTTTTAATGACTATGTAATATTCCATTCTTTATATGTATGTATGCATATGTGTGTATACACACACATATATATATACACACATATATACACATATATAATATACCACATCTTCTTTATCCATTCATCTGTTGATGGACATCTGGGCTCTTTCCATAGTTTGGCTATTGTGAACATCGCTGTTATAAACATTTGGGTGCACATGTCCCTTTGGATCACTACATTTGTATCTTTGGGATAAATACCTAGTAGTGCCATTGTTTAGTCATAGGGCAGCTCTATGTTTAACCTTTAGAGGAACCTCCATACTGTTTTCTTACTATGTATCACTAATTGTAACATCTAAATGTGGGGAGTGGGTTATTGTTTCCTGGTGGAAGATGGAGAGCAGTGAAATTTCATTCCTATGTTATGTTCAAAACAGCCCTGTTGAGTAACGTCAACCCCCACAGTTCAGCTTTACAATGCCAAGCTGTCTCTCACTCCATGTGCCCACCCTGCCTTCAGTACTTCCATCACTAAGTCCTTGTCTTTAAATTTGCATTGATCCAATTCATGGGGAGACAAAACAACATGGTTCCAGGCAGATTTGCCCTGGAACAAATCTTAAAACCAAATGGAGCTAGCAGTATCCTTTGACACCAAAATATGTAAAGCTTTAAATCAAAGAAAGAAGGAAAATGTCAAATACTTGTACATTCCCCAAAAGGATCATGAAGAACCTATTGTCAGTCCCAGCCATTTAACCCTCAAAATGTCAAGGCTACACATAGGCATTAGAAGAAGGTCCAGGGTTCAGCTCTGTACAGGTTTTTCTGGGACGTCCAGCCTGCCCCGCCCCAACCTGACCTAATCAAGGACCACTCCCCTTTGCTTTTGCCTTGCCCACTGGTACACCGTGCCCCAGAATTCCTTCAGTGGCAAGCACACCTCTTTATGGCCCTGCCCTTAGCCTTTGCTTCAGAGTTCATAAGAGTTGAAGAGCTTAAAGCCCGGGATAGTTCTGTGCGTGAGGTCTTACTGGAAAACAATTTAAAACCCGTCCTCAGGTTGAGTTGAGAGAATGTGGGGCATGGAGGTGGCTCAGAAGACTGGGGGCATGTGTACGCCATTCTTCACAGATGAGACAATTTGGGGGCAGAAACTGATGTAACACTTCAGAAGGTTCAGTGGAGGAGGCATATGGCAGAGGGAAGAACATAGGAAGTTTCGCGAAAGCGAGATGTTATTACAAGCATTTAGAGCAAACACCACGCACATCACTTGTCCGGAGCAGTGGCGGTGCTGTGGGGGAGGCGTCATTAACAGAAAACAGCACAGGGCTGGGAGAGACCAGGGCCTTGGCGAGTTTGCAACTAACCAGCTGTGGAAAGATACTTCTCTACTACTCCACTTCCTCACCTACAAAATGTGGGAACGCTTCAGATCTTCCAGACCTGCCCATAAATGAGAATACTGCTTGCACTTTAACCGCCTGAAAGCCCACTTTCATTCCACATGGACTTCACCCCTTCCTTAGCTACTCGCATAGCTGGTTCAAGCTCTTTTATTAAAGTGCAGGTGTGACACCCTCCTCTCCCCCTCCCCCAGAGCCAGGGTGGTATTACTGGTTCTTGCAAGAAGAGGTAATCAGAGTAAAAAAGAAAAGGCTAAGTTGTTATCATATTTGTTAACTCGGGCCAGATGCTCATTAGCAATACACTAGAAGCCAAAAATGAAAAACCAGACTGCAGCCTGGATCCAAAAATAAGGGCCAGGCTCTGTGGAAAACATCAACAGATGCAAAACCAGAACAAGGAAGAACGTTCTGTCTGCGCCATTGGAAAAAGACAGAACCTTGAGCTATATCCCAGGCACACAGGCACAGATCCGTATTTAGGTGATCAGTGGCGACCACCCAGGTTTAAAGATAAAGAGGAGGTACAAAAATCTCAGCATGGGAAGAGTCTACGGTCTTCAACCCTGGCCGCAGTTGGAATTATCTCAGTGTCTTTTAAAAGTTCTGATTCCAAGGTCCTGTCCCCAGAGATTCTGCTTTAACCGGTCTGGTGAGGGACTGTTTAAATCTACTATTCAAAGTCCCCCAGGCTGTGCACACTTGCAGCCAGAGCTCAAGACCTCTCATCCGAGGTCATGAGGGAGGGAAACAACCGACATGCTGCCCATGTTCTGGGTTAGACAACCCTTCTTCATAGGGCTGGAATGTCTGTAGTTTGAACACATTGACTGATTTAATAAATGATTATTAGGTACCTACTGTGTGTAGCTTCTACTTCAGGGGCTAGGATGAAAAATTAAATTAAACTTGGCCTTGCCCTTGGGACAGTTGATGGGGAAGTCAAAGGAGAAAATAAGTCACCTAGCCACAAAGCAATGTGGTTAGTACAAGAATAGTGGTTTGTTCAAATTAGTAGGATGAGAGTGAATGGGGTGACTTCCCCTTCCCTCAAAGTCTGAATCATGAAATCATAGAGATAAAGGAAGCTTGAGGTTCTGAATTTTGTGTGTAAGGAAACTAGAAATCAAGAGGTTGGAACAGGACCTAAAACCCTAAAATACTCATTCTGACTCACCAGAGGAAGTGTTATGGAACTGTGTCCCACAGCGCTGAATTCCAAGGCTGGTTGTTAAGGAATAAGTAGGATTTATTGGGCACAAGGACAGGGGAAAGGGTTCCATTCCCAGAAGGCTTGGCGCGAAGTTCAGACAGGAAGGTGCACGCAGGGCAAGAACCTGGACTGATACCAGGTGGTGGCCAACAGCTTGGCGCCCCTCCCCCAAATGAGCACTGGTCCTGGACTTACGTGCTTTCCTGCTTTCTCACACAGTTTGGGGGGGATGGTCCTACCTTTAACTCCGCTTCTCTCTAGGAATAATTCTATTCTAGTGAGAGTCAATACATTAGTTTTGCCCCATGAGTTGTCTAAGTTTAATGAGATCCGGGCCTTGAATGTCAAACCTTAAACTTTTCAGTGATATAGCAGATTAATAACTGTACACACCTCTAGATTAAATAGCCTTTGACATTGGGTCAGCGCTGACTACCTGGAGTTGACGTATGCTCTACTTGCAAAACAAGAATTGTTCAATCCATGATGAAATGTGTTGAATTGGTTCTCCATTCTCCTCTTTCTCTGACCTTGGTGTTGTCCCTCAAGTTTCACGTTCTCTCATATCCCACATACTTTTAATCAGCAAACCCTGTTGGTTCTCCTTCAAAAGCTATCCAAAATTCAAGTACTTCTCACCATCCTCACTACTACTATCTCAGACCAAACCGTTGTCCTGCATCATCTGGGTTATCCCACCAGCCTCCTAATCGGGGCTCATGTATCAGACTCGCCTTAGGGGTGTGTCCTCCATACCACAAATGTTCCATTTCGAAGAGTGTATAGCTGTGTCCCTTCTCTATTCAAAATTCCTTATTGGCCTGTCCAGGGTCCTTCGTATGACTGATGTGACCCCATGTGATTTGTTTTCTATGACTCCTTGGACCTCACTTTTTCTTCTCTGACCACACTGTCCTCCTTATTGACCTTGAGCGTGCAAGCAAGCCCCCACTCCCCACATTTCACCCTGAAATTGAAATGCTCTTCCTCCAGATGGCTGCATGGTGAGCTCTTCTACTTGTTTTGGGTCTTTCCTCAAAAGCCACTTTCTTTGTGATCTTTATTTGGCCACTCTATCTAAAATCTCAACACTCACACCCCGACATTTCATATACCCTACCCCTGCCTTCTAAAAATGACTCTTTTTAACACTCATAAGTAAGCATTATGTATTTTATATTTTATTGACTTACAAAATATTAACATTCACAAATAAGTACTATATTTTTAATTTTTCTTATTATTTTGTCTTTCCTCCTAAACTGGCTCCAGAAATAATTTTTCATTTTGTTCACTGGTATATCCTGATAATTTAAGCCTGGCACATGGTACACTCAATAAATGCTAATTGAATGAAAAAGTACAGAAAAATTACCTTTGGCATTATGAATATTACAACTGCATTTACACATTCCTTTTTTGATAGTTATTTAAAAAAATCCAAACCATAAGAAGTTCAAATTGGACTATAGAAAAGGAAGTCACCAAATCTATAGCCTTAAATGATTCAAACCTCAATTGAGGGACATTCTACAGGGTGCTTGACTGTTACTTCTCAGAAGTGTCAAGGTCAGGAAAGACGAGGGAAAACTCAGCAACAGTCATAGAGCAGAGGAGCCCAAGGAGACGTGATGACTAAAGGCAAAGTTGGATCCTGCATTGGATGCTGGAACAGAAAAAGACACTGGAATTCAGAAAGGGTCTGCAATGTAGTTACCAGTACTGTACAGATGTTAATATCCTGCTTTTATTTTTGTTTATTTTAAATATCCTGATTTTGATAAATGTGCCAGGATGATGTAAATGTTCAAGGGCCAAGGAGGTAGCCTACGTGAACAGACATTATTGTATCGAAATGTCTAAATAGCTCTTCAGAGATCAGAGAGGGAGACAAACCATGAGAGACTCTGGACTCTGGGAAATAAATGGAGGGCTGTGGAAGGGGAGGGCGGTGGGGGGATGGGGTAACCAGGTGATGGGCATTAAGGAGGGCACGTGACGTGATGAGCACTGGGTTTTAGACGCAACTGATGAATCATTTAATGCTACACCAAAAACTAATAGATGTACTCTATGTTGGCTAATTGGATTTAATAATAAATAAATATCTCTTCATACTCAAGCAAGGAGGTTGTTTAAATGATAAACGTGTTTCCTGAATGAATGACAAGAAACAATTACCCTTATAAACCACCAACAAGTCAACTAATTGGCTGAGATAGGGTGTGTGTGTGTGTGTGTGTGTGTTTGTATGTACACACACACACCCATGCATGCATATGCAAAGCAGTTTTCCTTTTTTTTTTTTCCGGTTCAATCATTTTTCTGTGCCATGGTAGCTATATGCACTGGATACAAACAGATTTCCAAAGCATATGTTCCCTGGTAATCATAGGAGCTTTATCAGAAGACACAATAACAATTCAAAGTTCTCTTGCTACTCTGCTTTTAAAAGTCTGGAAATAACAAGTGTCAGTTTAGTAAAATTATCTTCTAAGTAATATCCCACTAATTTGAGAGTTCACAGTGAAATAATCATACACCATTGTAGGTCTCAAGAAGGCATGTTCTCATTAGAGACAGAAAAATGAGGAAATGTGTCACAGAGGATTTTTAAGAATCCTATTAACTAACAAACCACCTTATATCTTCTGGAGGGGAGGAGTAAAGAGTAAAATCATTCAAGTGGGGTTCTCCCGTCTGGAAGGCTGGTGCTCGATCTCTCCCCAGCAGAAGGGTACGTGCTCTGTTTGTAAGTGGGAGCTCTTCTTTTGGGGGCAGCTGGTGAACTCTGCCTATGCTGTTCCACCCCCTCCTCATTGGAGGCCTGGGGGCCAGGGAGATGGACTTTCCCTTGTCCTTCTCCAGGAGGGGGTTCGGCTGGGTGTGTCCCTGGGGACAAGGAGAAACACGTCAATCATCTGGGGCCTCACAGAGCTGTTGACGAGCATTACTCATGTTTCTATAAGTCAAAATAAACATGTTTGTTTGCTGGGAAACTATCCCAGTATTTTTTAGATTAGCAGTCAAGAAGGCAATTCAATCCAATTTAACCAAAATGTATTGATTATCCAGTAAGGACTTACTTCTATTCTAGGGCTGTGGACCTAGGATGAATGAAATAAAATCTTAACCCTCGGACAGCTTACACCCTAGTAAAAGATATAAAAGTTTATCAGCAAATAACTGTAAGATAAATGAGTAGGAAATGTCGGAAGGACCAGGGAGGTAGCAGACCTAAACAATGTTATAAGAATGACAAACTATGTCAAAAGGTATGTAACTTAATATATACATTTATATATTTATATAATACCCATATTCCACCTGTATTAAAAATTTTTAGCTAAATGGAAAAGAAAAACAATTATTCCTGTTTTTTTTCATAATTCATTACTGCTTTGATTTGAAATCTGAAGCCTGACATGTATTTCTTCTGAACCAGAATCCATAGATTCTGATCTATAGAGTCAATCAGGCTCTGTATTTTTTCACTGTGATATACAGAATATAGCTTTAAATGCTTCAACTCAGGGGTGGGAGGCAGTTTTCTCAGATTCATTTTGGAATAAAGCTTCTCCTAAGCAAAGGCTCTCCCGATGTGGATCACATCTTTGTAAATGGTCCTGCCCACGGAGGGGATTCCTCCAAGATGTGTGTGTAGTCCCAGCTTTCAACATTATCACATTCAGCCTTCAATACCATTTTGTACTACTGTCCAATAACTTTAAATCATAGCCCTTCATTAGTACCAACAAAAATTATCTGGGGTGTTTGGGTGGCTCAGTTAGTTAAGAATCTGACTCTTGATCTCAGCTCAGGTCTTGATCTCAGGTTCATGAATTTAAGCCCCACATGGGCTCCTTGCATTTGGCTCCATTACTTAAATTAAAAAGCAGGGTAAAAATTAACTAATAGAGGTAAGCTAAATAATGTTAATTTCTTTTCATAAAGTTTGAAATCCAGTATTCAATGGTCCAGCTTTGGAGAATGAATTTCAAGCTATTTTTAAATTATTTTTAATAATTTTCATTTCTGGAAACTGATTTCAGCATAAGAAAGGGGATCACATTATTCCTAAACAAGTGAATTTCCCAAAGATTCTGATTTTTGTCAGGACTGAGAGAAGCCAATGAGACATTTGTACAAATACTTGCAAATGCACCCATAGAAAAATAGAAGATGTAAATGAATTGTAGTATCAGTAAGAAGCTTGCAACTTTGAGCCAATCTTTGCTGTTAAATGGAGATAAGACCATATCCTCTGATGACAGGAACAGTTAAAAGAAATCTCTTCAGTATCGCAGCCTAAGTAAGCCAGGAAATTTATCAACCAAACACTGACCTGATTTTTCTCTAAGATACAGAAGAATAGTTAATTCGTGGTACTAATTACTTGTCCCATTTCAGCTTTTTAGCCCAAAGCGATTCCTAATGAGTGATGAAATTAATGGACTTAGGTACAGTGCCCCTACAAAATACTACCACTCTGGGTCTGTTGCTTGACAAAGCCAACATCAGCCCTGCCCTCTGTGAGAGCCTAGTGCTGGTAACACTTATAATTTGGAACAGTGCACTCTACATCCAATGGTCTGCGAACTTTCTCATCACAAAGTAAACCATTTCCTGATATTTTGCCTTTTAGGGACACCTTGTCTAAAATTCCATTGACCGCTCCAGAATTCTCCCCACATCACAGATAAATATAGCTAATGGTCTGCTATGATTTCATCCACATTCTCATTGGCCGCAACAGAAAGTGCCACCAATAATTTAACTGATCCTGAAAGTTCTCAACCGTATTTTTAACATGCTGAGCTACAATGTTTCTGGTTACGCTAATGTTTGCAAATGCATGTTTATGCTCCAGACACATAATTTCTGCTGCATTCGAAACAGATTCTTATAAAAAGCATTGTCTGTAAAAAGGTTTTAATGCCCAGGCAGTTTTTTCTTTAATAGAGAAAGAACTACATTTCACAGGAGATCACTTGTTTTATTCGCATTCAAAAACAAACACTACCGTTTTTTCAGTCCATTAAGTTTTTCAACGTCCATCTTCATATACTAGTGCTGGCTGGTTTTTATGGTGCCCTAAGTTGTCATTTTTCTAGGCACACGTTCTTTTTTGGGACAGTCTTCCCGTTCAACCCCAAACTCTCCAAAAGTGCTCTCTTATCTCTCTTTCTCTCTCTCTCTTTTTTTAAATAATCATCTCACTTTCTTAGGAGATGCATAAGCTTACCTTTTCCTTAACTTTACAGTAAGAAAAACAGCAGTAACTAATAACTGCTATTTGATTTCAGTGTTGGAGCCAAAGGAAGGTAAGTGGGCTTTCATGAAATAGCGAGGGCACTTACCCAGAGGGCACTGCCCCTCTGATTCAGGGCATGTCTGCCTTGTGGGGGACACCAGCCTTCTGTTGTTAAAGAAGCTGGAAATGAGATACTTGAAGGAAAGGATTCCTAATTATTTAAATAATTGTACCTTATTCAAAAGTTATTAAAATGCCAAGAGGGTCAGATTGTTCTAGCCAGGCAACACGGGTCTTCAAGCATGGGCTGCCCATCTGTAACCTCTGGGATGTTGAGTAGAACAGTAAAATAATTTGTATCCTACTTTTGTTATAGTCCCTGAAAACTAAGAAGAGAAAAGGTACAATTCCACCAGGCTGCTTCTAGGGACTATGGAATCCAAATGCCATAATTAATTTGGAAATAGTCTAATGAGACTGTGAGATGCTGTGAAACGGATATCCTTCTTGAAGCCAGGCCTGTTTGGGGGAAACCTGGGTATTTCCCTTATTAAAGGCTGGTTGACATCAGATTCCTCATTTGGAAGGAGGGATAGTATGGTTGGCTTGGAAGTTTTCTAAGACGATTAGAAATAAAAGTACACATGTTTCTCAGCATGCTGTCAGCATTTGTAAGCTGTTCATAAATGCTAACTATGACTATTATGAAATGCACCACACACAACTCCACACATTTCTTAGTATGCGCCACAGTATCGATGGTTCCCTGGCTCTCCATCCTCCCCCTCCCCTCAGTGCCCTCCACCCCCCCCTTCTCTGCATCATATCTTCTCACTCTGCTCCGTGGCCCACCAGAGCTTGTCAGCCCACGCTGATGGCCCCCACCCCTTTACCTCCCTTGGGCTCCTATCTGTACCTGGATCACCCGTTCCTTCCTTCATCATTCCGCTATCTCCTTTGCAACTCAAGCGAAGTGTCACCTCTCCCAAGAAGCCTTTCTGGAGGGCCACGGCCCTCTGGTCTAGGTAGAGCACTCCCTCCCTTACTGACTTGGGTTTGCCTCAGTCTGGCTTCGTAGTGTTGGAAACTGAGCTCCTGGGGAGAGAAGAATTAGGTCGGTCACCTCACTGTCCCTGGCACCTGGGTGTAATGCCTTTGCCAGGCATGTCATTCAGGGTAAAAACAAAAACAGAAACAAACAAAAAACAAAAAACAAAACAAAAAAAACGGATCAAGGAGGGAATGAATGATTGCAATGACTATAAACTGGCCTGGCCAGAGCCAGTGTCTGCTTCCCTCTTGTTTTACCAATACAAATCTTTGGCTGCTAATTGTGCCTCTCTCCCCCTGCCCTCCCAGTCCCCACTCCAGCCCTTGCCTCCGCCTCCAAACCAATGGAGATCTCCATTCTGAACTAGCAGGTTGGAACAGAGAACATGCTGAAGTGTCACCTTCTGGGGCCTGCACGTGGGGACTGGAAGGACATCTGAGAGGACTCCTTTTGAGGGATCCCAGGGAATACAAAGTGGAGTCCCTTCTTGGAGGTCAAGAAGGGAAGAACCGTAACACAAGAGCTCTACCGTTCCTTTTCAGAAATGGTGGCTTCATGTACCTTCTCTCTTGTACCTTCAGAACTGGTGGCTTCACCACAATTCATGTGTAGCCAAAACGGGCTTGGTAGAACTGCACTCTTGCACCCGATCTTTTGCGGTCTGACATCAGAAGAAAAATCAGTTTGTAGGGCAGGGCTTCAATTAGCATATGAGTCCTTTGAGTGAAGAAGGATACAGATCCCCACCGGAGTGTTCACTGAGGGCAGGAGGAGGGCTGGACTTCTTCCAGATACCCCATGTGCACCTTACCTGGAAACCTTTGTGAATGACCTCGCAAAGGAGTGAAAAAGTGCTTCCTCTCATGATGCATAATATTAGAAAAATGCTTATAAATAAAGTGCAAATATTTATTCTTTTCTAGGAACATGGGTGACATTTGGAGGTCAAATCTCAGATGAGGTAAGTTACCTTTGGCTTCCATTTTGGTGACCAAAGAAAGTGTAAAGCTGGGCAGTGGGAGTATTTTTCTTGGGGGTCCTAGTGTTTAATAAGGAAATGGTTAAGACTGAGTCAAAGGTTATTCTCAGTTTTATCCTGCTTCTTGTATTTTTCACATTTAGACTATTAGTAGCCCATGAGATTGTCAATCTATGAGATGTGCAGGCACAGTTGTTAGAGAACAAACCAATTTGGCATTAGTATTCAGTTGCTTTATGGAAAGATTTCATTGCTGTGGGGTGTGTGTGTGTGTATTTTGGCTCCACCTAGAGTGACCAACTTGTTGCAGGGACTTTTCTTTCTAGCCTGGGACCTGTCAGTCCTGGCTGGTCACAGCACCTTGGGCAAGTTGATCCAACCTCTCTGAGCTTCAGTTCCTCTGATGTGAAATGGGATGATAACATTTACCTTGGAGGGCCGTTGAAAGCGTTAACCACATTTTACCTATGAGGTGTTTATACAGCCCTCTGACTGGTGGGTAGCAGACACCCAATAATGGCAGCTGTAAGAGTTTATTTACCATAAAATTCCTCTAAATCTTTGTTGACACATTCAAAGCAGTGATATTCTTATCCTGGCTTTTAAGGAATATCTTCATGGCATAAGTGAGTCACGCAGGCATTGAGCATCAATAACTCCCCAAGGACAATGTCATCAAGTCCCTCCGATTCCTTTTTGTCTACCTGCAACACCACTAAGGAGTCTGGGATAGTATGTCTGAGCAGATACACTCCATGGGATTCAGCCCCCTCTGCCACTAGATTTACTAACATTTACTAACAGTTGCCACATCAGTAAAATGCAGGGGATCGCCCCTACTCTGCAGGATCACAATTAAGATTAATGAGATGATGTCTATGAAGTGTTCAACCCAGTGCCTGGCCCAGAACTTACTATATTCTTACTATCATTCCTAAGGAGAACCTTGGGGGAACAGACAGTCTTTCCCCCTGCTTCCAAGTTCACCAGTGTTATTTATTAGATCCAGGGAATAGTAGTCTTATCTGCACATTCTCACGTGTCTGAATGCCCATTCCCGGGATTGGGACAAGGGCCATTCCCATGTCTCTGTTGGGACAATAGAGAGTTTGTCCCATGGGGGATTCCCTGGAAAGTAGACCATGCTGGAGATTAGCATACAGAACAGTTATTAGAAAGTTGGGCCCCAGTGCGGTCTTAACAGTGACCACGGCTGACCCCATGGGGAGCTCCAAAGCTGAGACGGCCCCAGAGTTGTCCCAGGTTGGGGCCGGAACACTGAGTATTTATAGCCTTTGTATGACCAGTCATTGGAGAGAGGCTGCCCTGGGAAGTGGGTCTCACCTTGGGCGGGACAACTGTTTTAGCCAAGTGCAATTTCCTGGCAACTAGGAGAATAGGTCCAGTTCTGAAGGAGGCTCTGGGGGGTTGTCACAGGACTCATTATAGGGCTATCTGACGAGTATCAGGTAAAATGTGTGGAGGAGGCACAGAGACGAGTCCACAAATATCAAAGCTGTAGCCACAGACTTGAGTCAGATACAAAGCAGGTGACCGGGAGGGAGATCTAAAATTAATTATTCACTGAATCCAGCAAGTGCATGACCTTCTACTGCCTGTTATGGCAGCCAGAGGAGAAAAAGACAAAAATACCTTTGCTTTAGGAGCAGAAGGGCCAACTGTTAAGGGCACCATCTCCCCTTTCATGTCTGCTCTCCTCTTTACTGTATCTGCTCTCTGCTGCAATGAGCCTGGCTTGCCCAGGTCAGGGTGTGCAAGGCTGGCCTCTGAAATACATCATTTCAAAATTACAGTTCTAAAAACTGCACAATAAGGCTGTCGTGAATGGCCGCAGCGCCCTCACCTCAGAGGCGGACCGGACATTTAGCCACTGTCCTTTCAGAGAACAGCTGTGACTTACCCCCGCTCCCTGCTGAGAGAATGCCAGCAAGCAGGAGGCGGGGAAGCCCAGACCACAGCCCTGCCAGCAGCGGAATTGCCTGAGCTCAACCATTTCCATGAGGGAAAAAGCAGGCCAGTAGCAATGAATTCCCCTCCCCAGTTTTTCTGCCTTTTCTCTGATTCCCGTGAGCTCAGCACAAAGCAAGTAAAATTGTGAATCCTGGGATGACGTGCTCATTGACAACCACTGGTGCTGCCTTGGGAGCTGGTGATATTCCCATTACTGGGAGAATTCAACCATATATCAAATAGCCACTTGATGGGTATTATCAAAAGGACCCAAATATCACAGTAGATAATTCTGGGAGATGTCTTCCTAAGATG
The DNA here is from genome assembly GCF_922984935.1 of Meles meles. NCBI lineage: Eukaryota > Metazoa > Chordata > Mammalia > Carnivora > Mustelidae > Meles > Meles meles. The sequence continues at coordinate 80,938,460 of NC_060069.1, read as the reverse complement.
ATTTGGCTTCATCATAAAACCAAGATATTGGTTACTCGTGTGACTATAACTACGATAAATATATATGTATCACTATCTTCTAGCACTTAATTTTCAGAGTTTTATTTATATTTTCGTACCTATAAGGTAGTTGGGGCTCCTGGAATTGCACGTCACAATAAACTCAAGTCAAACTGGCTTTATCCTAGGTAGAAATTAAAGTTAAGACAAGTATAGTTTTCCCCATCATGACACAGGCCAGGGTTTGCACCGTGTACTTTCCTTGTGTTATGTCACATCACATACTAAGTTATTCTACCACAGCTATTATTCTAAAGGACTGGCATGGACTCCCTTTTGCTAGCCTAATAATTTTCTTGATATGCCGATTTTAAAAACAACAGGGAAAGACTTTATCTTAGAAATGCTGATGAAGCAACCTCAGCCTGCAATCAAACACGTAATGGAAAAATCCATTTTAATTACTTGTGAGGTGTGTGATTTTTCAGTGGACCAGGAGGTCTGTCAGCAAAATGAAAAAAATGTCCTCTCCCCTGTTGTTTATCGCTGTCCCGCTACAGCGTCCCCTCCAGGTGTTGTTTCCAGGGACAATGGTTCTCTTGCTCTTGGTACCGCTGGATGCTTGCCCTTGGTGTCCAGCTGCACAAAGGAAGGAACAAGGAGCATGGGGATGTATTTGCAGGCTGAGTGGTGGGGTGTGGGATCCCCCGAGCCAGCACATGCTCTCAATCCCTCCCCTCTGCCATCCAGCTGGCTGGTGGCTCCGTGGCTGCGGCTGGGGTTTTGCTGAGCTACGGGTGCTGTGAGATTTACAGCAGTTAGGGCTCCGTCTGACCTCTGGTTCATCAGCACAGTCCACTAAGCCTCGAGCGGAAAAAGCACAGGCTTTTAGGTCAGGAGTCACCCAGCTGCCAAAACCTATTGGCTTGGAGAAAAGAGAAGAAGAGAAATGGAGTCACCAGTGGTACAACTGACACTCTTTGTCAGAGAGATTATGATGCCGCAGAGAATGTTGTCAAACCAGATCTTCCAAGCAGAGTGAGAAACACAGATCTCTCCACCTTACCTCACCCTGCTCCTGAGGCCTGACTTATCCCAATGCTGAAGGAAATCTCTTGGGGCCCGGTCTCTGTCTGAGGCAAAGGGTGTTTTCCCCCTATATAGCTTTTCCCCTATCTTGAATCTTCTTCTTCTTTTTCATTCTGTAATGCAACTTATAAAAGCAAGGAGTGGTTATAGTGAGATTTTGGTGTTCTTAAAGACCAGCAGAGGATTACAAAGTGGTTTCCTGGGTTGGGAAACCATTTGGATTTTCTGAACGACCTCCACACCATCTTGCAGGTTGCTGAACGGCTGATGACGATTGCCTACGAAAGTGGAGTGAATCTCTTTGATACCGCTGAAGTCTATGCTGCTGGAAAGTAAGTCACTGCCTCTCTGGGCCCCTCAAGTGGCATTTGTGGTACCAAGAGTCTGCCCAGACCGTGGCTGACATGACACTCTGGTGGCACTGCTTTTCTCCCTTTCTCTATCCCCATCCCCTGAGTTGGGAGTATTGACTGCCTCTGGTCCTCTCTGCCCTCCCAAACCTTCCCGTCCCTGGCCCCAAGTGAAGAATGGACTGAAAACCTTGCCACAGGCCATCTGAGGGGCAGAGGTGGCTGGTACCAGCGTGGTGACAGAGGAGATCAAGAAATGTGAGTTGGCTATGTGCGTGAGGAAGTAAACGAGCAGATTCCAGCGTAGTGGCTCCAAAGCTCCTCCTGTTATTTTGTAACCGCATGTCACTGTTCCTCACCATCGCCCCCTCCCCCACTCCAGGGAAACTGGGGCGTCCTCTCTGCGGGGAATCTGGGACTGCTTTTCCCATTGGCAGGCCCATCCCTCCACCTAGCACAAGGAAGCAGGGATTAAAAGTGGGGTCCTCAGAGATGCCAAGAAATATAGTCTGTTTTATAGGAGGGCATTTCAGACCTCACTCTGAGGACAGAGAGGACTGTGGGAGAGCCTTGCTGCTTTTGCGAGTGAAGTCACACCAGCTCCAACCTTCGCATGGACCCCAGAGCAGGCTGGGGCTCTGAGACAGGACTCACAGCTCCGTCGGGCCATGTGGGGAATGTGCCCTCGTGCCAGGTTTCATTGTCCTCCCTGGTCACAATCGAAGACCACGGGAATTAGAGGGGAAACCTTGACTCCCACTGGATTCTGCCGAACAGGATATTTATACATGGGATCAGTGGTTCAAAAACACTCAACTGCCAATTGACTCTGTTGTTTCTTAGTATCAGGACCACAGGCGGTCTCCTGCCAGCGTGTCAGGATTTGGCAGGTGCTTCTGGAATGCTCCAGGAGCCGGATTCTGTAGGCACAAGCAGAAACAGCAGAAACTGTGCTACTAGCCGAGAGCGGCTTCTATTTTCGGGACATGTAGGCACGGAGAGTTCAAAGAAGGAATGGCTCTCGTGGTTTGGGATTGACTCTTGCGTTTCCAGGACGCTGTATCCTAAGCCATTTTCTGTTTCCCTTCCAGGGCTGAAGTGATTCTGGGGAGCATCATCAAGAAGAAAGGCTGGAGGTAATGCATTCACCAGAATCACGTACTTGCCTTTAAACTCACTGTTATTATTTTGTACCAGAGAAGGGAAAATAAAATTGCATGACAGCTGAACAAAAGGCTGTCAAAAAAAAAAAAAAAATCAATTCTTGGTAAAGAGATGATTTATAGCAGTTTGAAAATAAATACCAACAAGTTCATTACTTGTGCTTCAAAGGGTATTGACGAGTCATTGATCGCAATGAATTACCACGGGGTTGAGCCGAGAAGGAAGGGATGTTCACAAGATAGTCACGCATGAAAGAAAATGGCATTTTCATGGCTTCTCCCTGCCATTTGTGGTAATTTGGTGAAGGAAGGCAGCTATAGGAAGCTGAATATCTGTGCAGATGTCTCTATGTTCACTGTTCATTTTACTAACAACTCAAGATGCAAAGAAATAATGAAGAAAGAAGTCTTTGTGGCAAATGGCTGAAAGCTTCCTTATCTGAATACAATTAGCCAGCACCTCTGCTGTGTGCAGGAAGCCCTATTATCTGGGCACTCAGGAAAGTGTTTCATCTTCTGTCATTGATGGGATCACATCCTGTCCCATGGCGGACTGTAGCCAACGCCAGTGGTAAAGAGGAATGCCTCCTCTGTAGGGGGGTGGGGAGGCAGTCCCCCTCCACTGCACTGTGCATGTCAACCACGACAGCCACTTCATCCCCAGCATGAGTAGAAAATCAGGCCAAGACCACGGGACAATCTGGGGTCCTCCTCCGCTCTGGTAGAAGATCAGCTCTTGGCCAGATAAACAAGAGCTCTGCAGTATTAGTGGAAAAGGAAACCGAGAAATTTATGGAGAGATGAACAAATAAAGGTTGGTGACCCACTTTCTCCCTCTCCCTGTTCCTCCTCCCCTACTCCAGGGATTGTTGGGGTATTTAGAGAAAACTATATTCAACCTTAAGTATGGAAAAATATTCACAGCCCCGCCCAGTCCTCCACTTTGCTGGAGTTCCGTTCCCACTCAGAAGGCTGGCCCATCCATCATCTCCCAAATAGGGACTCCCCACTCTCTTAGGGCTCCTGGAACCAAGTGCTGCAGACCCCGTGCCTTCAGACAATAGAAGTATGTTCTCTCACAGCTCTGGAGGCCAGAAGTACAAAATCAAGGTCTGGGCCAAGCCATGATCTTTCTGAAACTGAGTAGACTCCCTCCTTGCCTCTTCCTAGCTTTGGGCTTTTGCCGGCAATCTTGGGCGTTCCTCAGCCTGCGGCTGCACCCAACCTCTGCCTCTGCCATCAGATGGCCGCCTCCCTCGTGTGCGCCTCTGTGTCTTCTTAAAAGGACACCGGTCATATTGGATTAAGGACTCACCCTACTCCAGTATGACCTCATCTTAATTTGATTACATCTGTAATGACCCCATTTCCAAATAAGCTCACATTCTGAGGTACTGGGGGTTAGGACTTGACCATGCCTTTTTAGGGGGCATAGTTGAGCTCATGATGGAGACCCTGGAGATGAGTCCACCAAGAGCTCCATGAACTGTGCAGCGAGGGGCGGGCTGACAGAGGACACCTGAGGAAGGAGGGGAGCATACGTGTGGCAGCTCTTTCCCCTTAACACCCATACGGCCTCTAGCCCTCACTCTCCATGGTTTGCAGGGCCTGTTATACACCTATAAGAAACCAGGTTATCATGCATCTTTTAAAAACAGTCTTCTAGTCTCGTAGATAAAACCCCAAGCTGTCACCATGCTACAGAGTATTGATATCAGTACACAGCTGCCCCTACACAACTGGTGAAAAGACAGACCATAGCACGGAGTCTCTAAAAGCAATTTCAATCAGCATTTTTGGCTTCCAGTCCCAGCACCATCCCTTGCCTGCTGTGTTTTCCAGAGCATGTTACTTCACTTGTCTGAGTCTCAGTTTCCCCATCTGTATAATGGACGACATAACTGTTCATGAAGTGTCACGCTGATAAAGTGAGATGAGGTGTGCCAAAGCAGTTTGAAAGAGTTTGAACTAAGAAGAGTTGGCGGAAGTGTCGCCACGACGGTCGGTGATGATTGGCCGGTATCGCTGGCTGCTCTTCCTATCGGAACATGCGTGTTAGTGTGCACACCTATGGAGCCCAGCATTTTCCAGAAAACCTCACTTTGGGGGGAAAAAAAAAAAAAAAAAGAACCAAGTGTCTGATAGTATTTGGCGAGGATGTACAGCTCTGGCCGACCCAGCCGCTCTGAATCATCGAGAGGACCACATTCATTTTTTATGATATTCCATCCGGCCTCTTCTTGAAGCTGTGAAAATGTTTGCTAAAGGAGACCTGGCTCCCCTGGGGCAGATTGCTGTCACACTAGGTATCGTGAGGTTGATGGATTAACCTGGAAATTGCGTCAGGCCCTCCGCAGTGTGTAATCTCTGGACGCAGGGATCTGTAGAGCTTCCGTTACAGTGATTCAAATTACTTTTCAGGGAGTTAACTTCCGTGGGATGGGGTTGCTGACATTTTCTACAAATTTTTCCTGCTGCAGCTAAGCTGTCAGAATTGTCACCCGTGTTCCCCACTGGTTATCATTCATCTTGTGAGGCTCTTGTTTGTCGGCCCGAGGCGTCGGCTCCTCGGCTGATGGAATTATAAATGCCTTATCTCAAATACTCCCAAAGTTTGGCGGTAACCTTTGAATCTCAAATGATTTTTTTTTTCCTAGACCAGTTCAATTGAATTACAGACCTGGAGAAGCTAAATCATACTGAGATCTGCCTCCTGATTGTAAATTATGTGACTGTAGTTCTCAAGACACCTTTCCGATTCCACCATCGTGATGATACCATGGCCTTCTCTTGCCCTTGGGTGTGGTTTGGAGAATGCAATAAGTTTGCTGATGAGATTTCCACATCTCATTCCTTCGGAGTAAAGTGGGTCAAACCTTGAATTAAGAACTTTAGGACTGTTTTCCTAAAATAACGTTTCCATTTACTGAAACACTCAAAGAAAATTTATTCCTATTGATTGACTACTTTATCATTCCTCTCTCCCTGTTGTCAGTTACTGCCTGTGAATGTCACAGCAGGAAAGTAGAATAATTCAGAGCTGCTAGGGTCCATAGTCCTTGGCAGAGTGTGAAAAAAAAAAGCTCACACTCAATCAGCATTATGTCAGGTGCTAAATAAGCGTTAATGGGTGCTGCTAAAGCAGTTCATCCTTTAAATCCTCTCACTCACCCTCTCATTAACCATTCCTGCCCCTCCATGCCTCCCACTCACCCTCTTCACCACCTCCCCCATCAGCCTCCTCCACCTGACTCCCCAGATAAAGGTCATTCCCCTCTGACCTCTTATCTAGGATCTGACTTCAAATACCCACTCATCAGCTTCCCTTTGTCCCAATATTTCAGTGACATGAATTAACAAATTTATCTCTTTACCAGTTTTTTTTTAATGGGAAGTACAATAAATTCTTTCTGGTGGTATAATAATATGGCTCAGTACAAAAACCCAATAATTTATTTAATATTTCTCTCTGTTTGTCTAACATATAGGAGGTCCAGCCTGGTCATAACAACCAAACTCTACTGGGGTGGAAAGTAAGTTAGATACATTTTCTTTTCTTTACTTGACAGGAAACAACTAGTAGTTCATGCTTTTATCCTTTTGGGCAACCATTTTACATCTAATGTACTAAAATTAATTGATTTGGAGAGAAAGATTATTTTTTCTGCCTTGAAGGAAGTAGCAATTAGCCTAGGATTCAATTTTAGCGAGATGCCCCAAAGAAATTTAGTGTAAAGCATGTGACCACTTGTTACTAAGTAATTCATGGAGATCTTCCAATACCAGCCTCATACTTAGAACCATTTCCAAAATAGAGTTCAAATTTTCAGAAAAAAAAACAAGCACATAGCATCACAGAAGAAAAGCTATTCGAATCTGCCAAAACCCAAAGACTTCCATGGAATGCAAAGATAATACTGTCTTGTCTGGCCCCATATGTGAGTCTCTGGTCATTTCATCAGAAGGCGTGAGAATGTTGATCAAGAAGACTGCCTTTTGGAGAGTAACAGAAAGCTACCATATCACTCACTGGCAGGCAAATGAAAGAGAGGTCCTCTGTCTGTTGTGGGAGGCAAGCAAATTTCACAGGACAAATTGGCCTCTGATAAGCCTACTGGTGTTTGAACTGGTATTTACACAATTCAGCAGAATTTAAAGTCTGGCTATTCCACATACCTTTTCATGGAATCACAAATATTTCCATGGAGTCTTAACAAATAACAAAAACAAACACAAACCAACAAAACCTTATTTACCCCCTGTAATGGAGAGGGAGCAGTTGAAAACAAAATTGGAGACAGAAGACAGTTCCTCAGGAATCTTCTAATCAAAGTGTACATGTATATAAATAACCCCCATACACACACTCGTATCATATTGCTATTTTTGAGCCTGTTTATGATGACCATGAAGACAGAAAGATGAACTGTAGATTTTTATTTATCACCTCTAAAAATTCAGGCAACATGATGCTTGTGAGAAAGGTGGATTTGCTCTGTCTCCGCTCTGATTCATGGTGTTACTCAGCGTTTTTGCGATGGCACTGAAAGCCTTGCCTATATTTTAGAAATCAACAGGGAGGAAGACAATCCATAAGACCCATTACGTAGTGGAGTACTGCACCCAATACCATCTAATGCTTTTATAAAAGATTCAAAATCACCAAAGGCAGATGGTAAACTGCTGTGTTTTAAAAAGAGGTGGCCACAGAGAGTGATGTTGAAGAAATATTTCATGAAGACTTTAAAACTCAGGAACTATATTTCTTTCTAATTGGCCAGAGCATGAGGATGGTCTGGAAAGACAAAAGTCCTAATTAAATGTTTGTCTTCTTCGGATACTAATGTAAGAAAGACTGACATCACATTTTTACAGAAAGTAATTGTTAAATTTCTTTTGCAAGTCAAAAGGCACTTCCAAATGTGCTTCCTTTCTCAGAAAAGCGAAACTTAATGGGCAGCTCACAAACTTATGTCAAGGCTTTTTTAGGGGTGGGGACGGTTTGGGTTGAGTTGAGGGTGAGGGGGGAAGGTTGAGCCTTATGTCACGGTCTATATGGACAGGGCATGCATGGCTGAGTTGTTAATGATATCATGTGATTAGAGTAATAGTTAATTTATCAGCTGGGGTCTCCAAAGAAAAGGGGCTCAGTGCGTGGCTCACCAGGCTTCTCTCCTCAACCTGTGGTGTAGAATTTGCCAAGAATAGGGTATAAAATTAGCAATTCAATTTAGAGCGATTATTCTTCTGTACTTTTGAAACAGCAATTAAAAAAAAGCACACCCCCCACTCAAAGTCATTTGCTTCTTTTTCTTCTTAGAGCTGAAACGGAAAGAGGGTTGTCAAGAAAACATATTATTGAAGGTAGGTACAGCATTTCATTTTATCTTCATTTGTGGGCTGCTGATTCAGGAAAGGTATCAACCAAATAGGTTCAAAACCCACTTGGGGGGGGGTGGAAATTCTTTATAAAGAGAATCACAATCAACCACAGTCTCGCTGGGTTTTAATGTAGGAGTGTGGTGATATAGAGAAGACAAAAGAAAAAGGACAAGTTCTCTAAAACTCTTCTCATTTACAGCTGTGCTAGCATTGATAAAACACTTCACTAAGACTTTTTAAAAGAGCTTTATTGAAGTATAATTTACATACCATAAGAGTTTACCCATTTAAAGTGCACAATTCATTGGTTCCGAGTATAACGGAGTTGTACAATCATCACCATAAATTGAATTTTATTTTTTATTTTTTTATTTTTTTTTTTTAAATTTTATTTATTTATTTGACAGAGAGAGAGAGATCACAAGTAGGCAGAGAGGCAGGCAGAGAGAGGAAGGGAAGCAGGCTCCCTGCTGAGCAGAGAGCCCGATGCGGGACTCGATCCCAGGACCCTGAGATCATGACCTGAGCCGAAGGCAGCGGCTTAACCCACTGAGCCACCCAGGCGCCCATAAATTGAATTTTAAAACGTTTTCATCACTCTACAAAGAAATCTAGTACCCACTAGGAGTCACTTCCCACCTCTCCCTACCCTCTTCCACAGCCCCAAGCCACCGCTAATCTACTTTGTCTGTATAAATTGGCCAATTCTGGATATTTCATGTGAATGAGACCGTACAATATGTACTTCTTTGTGACTGGCTTTTTTCACTCAGCATAATGTTCATCCATGTTGTAACAGGTGTCAGCGCTTCATTCCTCTTCACTGCCAAATAAAATTCCATTGCATGGATAGACGACATCTTGTTTATTCATTCATCGGTTAATGTACATTTGGGTTGTTTTCATTTTTTTACTTATAAATAATACTGCTACGAATATCTATGTACAGGCTTTTGTATGGACATATGCTAAGACTATGATACTTTTATTTAAAAATAAATAATATATTCTTTGGAAAAATGTCTGTCCATGTCTTCTGCCCATTTTTAAATTGGATTATTTATATTTTTCGGTGCCAAGTTGTACAAGTTCTTTATATATTTTGAATATTAACTCTTTATTGGATATATCATTTGCACATATCTCCTCCCATTTGATGGGCTGTCTTTTTTTATTGTTGATGGTTTTTTCACTGTGCAAAAGCTTTTTATTTTGGTATAGTCCTAATAGTTTACTTTTGCTTTTTTTTCCCTTTGCCAAAGGAGAGAAATCTAGAAAAATGTTTCTGTGGCTGATGTCAAAGAGATTACTGCCTATGTTTTCTTCCAAGAATTTTAGAGTTTCAGGTCTCACATTAAGGTCTTTAATCCATTTGAATTTATTTTTGTGTATGGTCTAAGAAAGTCCAATTTCGTTCTTTACCTGTAGCTGTCCAGTTTTCCCAAAACCATTTGTTGAAGAGACTTTTTTTCTCTGTTGCATATTCTTGCATTCTTTGTCATAGATTAATTGACCATGTACTCATGGGTGTATTTCTGGGCTGTTTTGTTCCATTGATCCATGTGTCTATTTCTGTGTTGGTACCATACTATTTTGATTACTACAACTCTGAAGTGTATCTTGAAATCTGGGATTGTGATACCTCCAGCTTTGTCCTTCTTTTTCAAGATTGCTTTGGCTATTAAGGATATTTTGTTCCATATAAGTTTTAGAATTATTTGTTCTAGTTCTGTGAAAAATGCCATTGGTATTTTGATAGAGATTGCATTGAACCTGTAGATTGCTTTGGGTAGTATGGATGTTTTAACAAAATTTTTCTCTTTGTTGATGAGCATGGAATATCTTTCCATTTGTTTGTGTCATCTTCAGTTCCTCTCATCAGTGTTTTATGGTTTCAGGGTATAGGTCTTTTACCTCCTTAGTTACATTGATTCCTAGATACTTTATTATTTTCAGTGCATTTGTAAATGGAATTGTTTCCCTTTCTGCTACTTCATCATTGTTGAATAGAAATACAACTGATATTGATTTTGTATCCTGAAACTTTATTGAATTCGTTTTTCAATTCTAGTCATTGTTTTTGGTGGAGTCATTAGGGTTTTCTACATATAGTATCATGTCATCTGCAAATAGTGACAGTTTTACTTTTTCCTTACCAGTTTAGATGCCTTTTATTCCTTTTTCTTGTCTGAGTGCCTTAGCCGGGATTTCCAGTAGTGTGTTGAATAAAAGGGTAAGAATGAACATTCTTGTCTTGTCCTTGGACTTAGGAGAAAAACTCTCAGTTTTTCACCATTGAGTAGATGTTACTTCTGGGTTTTTCATATATGGCCTTTATTATGTTGAGGTAGGTTCCCTCTAAACCTATTTCATTGAGAGTTTTTATCATGAATGGATGTTGTACTTTGTCAAATGCTTTTTCTTCATCTATTGAAATGATCATACATTTTTTTATCCTTTCTCTTGTTGATATGATACATCACATTGATTGATTTGCAATATTGAACCACCTTGGCATCCCAGGAATCAATCCTGCTTGATTGTGGTAAATGATTTTTTTTAATGTGTTGTTGGATTCAGTTTACTAATATTTTCTTGAGGATTTTTGCATTTATGTTCATCAGAGATATTGGCCTGCAGTTGTCTTTTTCAGTGGTGTCTTTTATTGGTTTTGATTTCAGAGTAATGCTGGCTTCATAGAATGAATTTGGAAGTTTTCCTTCCTCTTCTGTTTTTTTGGAAGGATTTGAAAAGAATAGGTAGTAACTTTTCTTTAAAGGTTTGATAGAATTTACCTATGAAACTATCTGGTCTTGGACTTTTGTTTTTGGTGAGTTTGTCGATTACTGGTTCAATTTCACTGCTAGTAATGGGTATATTCAAATTGTCTATTTCCTCCTGATTCAGTTTTGTGAGGTTATATGTTTCTAGGAATTTATCTAATCCATCTAGGTTGTCCATTTTATTGGCATACAGTTTTTGAGACTATGATAGTTTTTAAAGAGTACTATATACATTTTTAAAAATTGTAAAAAATTACCACTCAGTTATTGATTCATGGAGCCATTGCTTTTGTGATGGCACTCAAAACTTTGTAGAGACTAGAAATAAACAGGAAATAGTATGGTCTTCTAGAACCATTATGTAATAGAACAGTACTCAACTTCGTTGGGAGGATTATGGGAATTGGGAGAAATTTTTATGTATTTCTTATTTATCTACATATAACAAAAATGTTCCACCTGCGCCTGTTGCAATAAAGCAAAAATGTTAAATGCACCTATACGGATCTAAGATTTTTATAACTTTAGATTCATAATTAATCATGAAGACAGATGATTTTTTCTTTTTTTTTTTAAACTGGTTTTATTTATGAAATACCAAAGTCAATAAAAACATGAAATGTGCTCTATCTAATCTCACAAACTTTAAAAATAAAAATAAAGAAGTATTCCCTTAGCTTACCTCATCTCATTTCACAGTGTGACAGTCTGGGGCATGTCCTTCCCCACTTGTCCCCACAGTTAAATTGATCTCTTTCCTATCTATCTACCTATCTATCTATCTATCTATCTATCTATCCACATTTTCTTATAAGTACAAAAACTTAAGTATGAAACCAGGGGAATCAAGCTGTACATATTAACCTAAAAAAAGCCACTTTTTTTGCAATTAAAATAATTTTAGACACACGCACCCCCACATACATACGCACTCTACACATGATTTGTAGGTTATTTCTTGGTTTTAGTATTATAAAGAATTATACAAATGGCCATCGTTATGTAAATGTGATAGATACTGGAAGCGGCATCGTTAGGTCAAAGAATAATACATATTTTAAATTATTTTCTGAAAAGGAATATACCAATCTGATGGATGAGCTGGTTTTGTTTAGTTATAAATGGTTTGAGCTACTTTTTATAATTTTGTGCTTGTTTTTCTGGGAACCAAATCTTCATGTTCTTAAGCTAGTTTTCTTTTGAGTTTTTTGTGTCTTGATCTCATTAATTTTTCAGGGATTCTTCGTGTATTAATAATGTTTACTCTTTGTGAGCTACATGTGTTGCAAATATTTTCTTCCAGGTTGTCATTTCACTGTGAAGTTTTTTCCCTCCCCATGAACCTAATCTAAAAGATAACATTGAGGAGCGCCTGGGTGACTCAGTTGGTTAAGCATCTAATTTTGGCTTGTCATGATCTCAGGGTCCTGGGACCCAGCCTCAGTCTGAGACCCTGCTCAGCAGGCGTCTGGTGGGGAAGAGTCTGCTTGTCCCTCTCCCTCTGTACTTCCCCATGCTTACATGCTCACTCACTCTCTGTTTCTCTCTCAAATAAACGAGTAAGTCTTAAAAAAAAAAAAAAAAGGGTAATGTTGAATTTGAAGATAGTCACTGCAGTTTAGAAGTTAGAGATCTTTATTATCCTGTAAAGAAAACTTGGAAAGATCTTAGATTTCCACTGGAAAAAAAATAATTTTGGTGTTCAATCATTTAATTTAAAATAGAGAATTTGAGGGCACCTGGCTGGCTCAATCAGTAGAACATGTGACTTTTGATCATGGTGTTGTGAGTTTGAGCCCCCCATTGGACATAGAGATTTTTTTTTAATTTAAAAATTAAGAATAAAACGGAGAGTTTTGAAGCCAGATCTTGGAAAATATGTTTATATTTATATTTCACATGTATGTAATTGTTTAATGGTTATAATTATATCAGTCGGTTGTTCAGAGTTTTTGGATGAGTTTGGTATTTCTCATTAACTAATTCTTAATATATTTGTAAGCACTGGGTTTTGAAACCAAACAAGGAGTGGTTCAAGTTTCAACTGTGTCATTTATGAGCTTGTACATTTATTATTTATGAGCTATGTCATTTATGTCATAAATGAGCTAAGTTATTTAACCTCACTAAACCTCCATTTCCTTGATTATACAATGGACTATAAATATTCCTCCCTCGCAACGCTACTATACAGAGAATGAAATTAGATAATTCACATTGAGCACAGTATCTGTCACGTAATAAGCACTTAATAAATGTTATTTTTGTCTTTATCATCATCATTCTTAATAGTGCAACTGTTAGTCTTCATACCATAGATAAGGGCGCCCTTTACTAAGTAACATTCTAAGACCACCACAATGAACAAGCACATTCTAGCACTAGAAAAAGCTTTCCGATTCCAGTCCAAACTAAATCCCTTCTCAGGCCTTGGTGTCCAACTTGATATTGCAAAGTAAAACCCAGCCTGTCTCTTAAAACTGTCATCATTCCTGCTCTAGCACTTGCCCATGTGACTTGAGTCATGTACCATGAGAAATAACCACCCCCTAAAAAGAAATAATCCATGTAAGCTTGTTGTACCAAGCGGAAAAACAAGGCAGCAGTGTGTTGCCTAGAAAGTTCTTGCCCCTCTTTTCTTTTTAATCTAATTAATTAAAAAAAGAGATTCAGGAAATGGTTCAGGATGGCAATCAACGGAGAACATAAAATCAAGGAAAAAAAGAATGGTCAGAGTTGCTGTGCTTTTTACTGAATCTCCATTGTTTTAATATTTACCAGTGTGCTCATCATTTCAAAATTCTCTCTTCTAAATCAATTTTCTTTAAGCCTCAAACAATGTAACAGAAATACTTTAAACTCTCTGTCCCTTTAAACAAGTCAGGAATTCTCTGAGGAGCTGATCTCTCAGGATGGATAAACCAGTTCAGCTGAAATTTAAACTGACCCAGATTCAAACTTTAACACAAAATTTCAAACTTCTGTGACTAAAGAATTGGGATCATTTATTAGGTGTGTTGTTACTATTTATTTTGTAGTTCATAGTTTCAGCCAAAGACAAAGATATTCACGAGTCCAAGAGCATCAGTTGAAAGGATAGTTCCAGGCAGGCTGAAATTAGGGAATTGAGTGAATTTTCAGGGAAACAAAGTGGGGTGTGGAGGAGACATGAGAGTTCTAGACCCAAAATAAAGTTGGAAGAAGTTTACAAATCATTGTCCTTGGGTTTCATTGATACTTGTTTTGTGATGACGGTAGCCTTAATGAACATTGGAGATTCTTATGCATATTAAATTTAGAAAGTGTTCTTAGAGGACAAGACAGAGGTCCAATTCCTATAGAGTTCGAGTCAATTAAGAGCCGGTGACCTTGGCCACCTGAGCTGGTTTACAGAGTATAAAATGAACTTGACTTGTACATAATGCACTTTCGAAAAAAATCAGATGAAAGACCTTTTCAGTGAACCCAAGTTCCTTTACTTAGATCCAGTCAGGAACAACATGCTCCTTGGATTCACAAGGAGGAGGTAGAAATTTCACAATGGGAGGTTTACTGTATCCATTTAGAATCCCAAGGTCCTCTCTAGCTCTGAAAGTCTATTCATTCAGCCATTCCACAAACATTCTTTAAGTCCCAATTTTTGCCAGTGTTAAAATTTAGCAGATCAGAGGCGCCTGGGTGGCTCAGTGGTTTAAGCCTCTGCCTTCAGCTCAGGTCATGATCTCAGGGTCCTGGGATCGGGCCTGCATTGGGCTTCCTGCTCAGCAGGAAGCCTGCTTCCCCCTCTCTCTGCCTGCCTTTGCCTACTTATGATCTCTCTCTCTCTATCAAAATAAATAAATAAAATATTTTTTAAAAATTAGCAGGTCAAGTTTCCTTAGTATCTTATAGGAAAGAATAGAAATAGTTTGGTAAGTCAAACTGTAAGACAAAGGTGTACTGTGTGTGTGCTTTTATAGGCAAAGGCTGTGTCTGAGTGTATATTTGGCCTTCAGGTGAATGACCGTTTTGTTACGTGATCCAAACCACAAACTCACTATCTTGATTTGAGGAGTAGGAGAGGAAAATAATCTGAGAAACTGCTTAGACCTTTTTAATGAATGGCAAATGCCAAACCCAGCTTCTCTGAACCTTTATTTTAAAAAGATAATTTATGATTTTTTTCAATGAAAAAGGAAATTTCCTAACAGATGGCTTCACCACAAATTCCTTCCCAGTGTTCCATGTTCATACTAAACTGAAGTCACCCACTCAGGGTAACCATAGTTCATCACGGGAGGAGCAGCCACAGAACTTATTCTAATACAGCACAGTCTATATAAAAAATAAGAAGACACAGGACATCTGGGTGGCTCAGTCAGTTGGGCAGCTGCTTTTGGCTCAGATCATGATCCCGGGGTCCTGCAATGGAGCCCCACATCATGCTCCTTTCTCGGCGGGGAGCCAGCTTCTCCACTGCCTGCTGTTTCCCCTGCTTGTGCTTGCTTTCTGTCTCTCTCTGTGTCAAACAAATTTTTAAAAAATAATAAGGAGACATATCTCAAGTCATGATGGAGAGGTCTGCCAAGAAGAAGGCAGAAAATTATATACAGAAAAAGTGCTCATCGGTTAAGGCAACATTTTTTTTCAAGCTTGAAAGGAAAGCAAATGTGTGGACACATGTTTGAAGAGAACCCTCGCAGAATCTCCAGACCACTGACTTCCATGTTCCTATACAGTTCAGCAGGCAACACGGAGCCCCTGATCCATCTCTGACCACACCAGCCTGCTTAAGTTCTGGAACGGGCACATTTCTTTAGAAGCCATGAAGTAGGTTTACATTGAATTAAAGTTTACCTTATGAACAAAACAGTTCCTGTTCAGAACCTAAAAGAAAAACTTCGATTTCTCTTTACTATAGTCACTTGAAAGCTATTTTCTTTACGCAACACAATTTAGTATCCTGTGGACTTGTGAGGAATGGCCAGTGACCTTGTAGACATCTCCTCAAGGACAGAGAGCTTTTCTCTTGCTTCTCTTGTGTTCACTCCCACAGACCCTGGGTTAGTGCTGAGGGACAGGCTCATGTCCGAAGCTCTGTGAGCAAGTGCATTCCCTGCAGTGGGCCCGTAGCCTGCCTGAGGTTATGATTAGTGGCCCCGATTGCCCTCTGAAGCCAAGGTTAACGCATTTTTGGGTATCTACTTAAACTTGAAACAATACCTGGCCCCAAGCCAGTGTTCAACAAACATTACTAAGTGGAGCTAGAACAGGACTATTTGCTTATTGGAGACCAACCCTAAATGGTTTTCAAGGGGACATTCGTTGAGCGTGTCTTCATGTTGCTACAATTTAACTGTCTCTGCGCAATTAAAGCATGCAAATGAGAAAGGGCAGGAGTGCCTGATTTGGTTTGTGGTCACATGAAAGATTGAAGAACGAAGATCGTTTCAATCTAGCTTGTCTTTGGAAGGATGAGGAAAGCAGGGCCCAAAGAGCCTGAGATGTCAGCAAGGTCATTCAGGCCAGCCCAGATTAGCACACCAGATCCCAAACCCTTTGCCTCATCTACATACAGACCTCGCCTCTGAAAGCCAGGCTGGTCTGTCCAACTGCCAGGAGCTCCGTGTGCTTGACGAACGTGCCGCTCCGACCTCTGTGGCTCCCACCAGTCTGCTTTCCCCCTGACTTGATTGTCTTAGTAACCATCCCTTCACTTCTCAGGCCAAAAGTCTGAGAGAGTCACCCTTGGTTCCTTGACCTCCGCACTCTGTATCCTGCACACTGGCCAGTCCCCTTATTTCTACTTACACAACTTGTCCCGAATTTGAACACTTCGTCCCGACTTGACTCACTTGCCCCAGCACTGTGACCTCTTCCTGGCCTCCTCCAGGTCATCTTCAGCTCAAAATGGAAATCCGATAATGTCATTTCCCCTGTTTAACTCCTCACGTCCCAGTCCCACACCGACGCTTTGCCATCTTACAGAGCGTAAAACCCAGAATTGGCACCATGGATTTCAAGGCTTGATGTGATTAGGATTTTCAAAGTTGGGGACAGGATGTCTTGGAGGCACAGTCTCCTGCTCCTTCATTTCAGAATGGATCGCTGGCGAGATGTAACACATGATTTCTCATGTTTTCACACGAATACACCTGAATCTCAGCCTAAATATCAAAGGGAAAAAGTGCCTTCCAGAGAAAGAATTGAGCGGCTTGGAATGACCACTTACATTGAGAATCACCTTCATATGGAGCGCATGCCATCACTTACGGGCACACAGTACTACCTTCGACGATGAGCCTGTGCCTGATGTGCTCTCACCGTGCACTGTTTGTTCCTTGGGAATGCATACAGTGTCCGTGCATCTTCATACGCCCAGAGCCCAGCACAGTTTGGGGATCACATTGGGATTTAGTGCATGCTTAGGGCATGGGAGGGTAAATGACTCCAGTCCCGCTGACCAACAAGCACCACAAAGGGGCTGAGCCAGCTGCAGCTTTTCCTCATGGTTACTCTCAGCCCATGCTGAGCTGTTTGGAAGAGACCCTGGAGGGAGAGGCCTCATCAGAAAGGGAGACACTTGCTTCCAGT
Source organism: Meles meles (assembly GCF_922984935.1). Lineage (NCBI taxonomy): Eukaryota > Metazoa > Chordata > Mammalia > Carnivora > Mustelidae > Meles > Meles meles. The sequence goes on along the minus strand of NC_060069.1, from coordinate 80,921,120 downwards.
GCCAGGAAGGGCCAGGACTGTCACTAAATGCCTCGCTCCAAAACCAGGAGGTCCAAGGGAAGTCTTTAGCATTTAGCCTTTGACGCCTCTCATTCTGAATTTCCCAGATGTGAGCATCGCTGTGATAATCGCCACATTTCTGTAGACTACTGTGCTTTACAAAGTGCTTGAAAGCTGGTTTTATTTGCTCTCCTGAAGCATGATCCTGAAGGTAGTGTGTGTTGTTACCTCCACTGCAGATCAGAGACCTGAGTCACCAAATCGGGTGGGGCAGGGGGGTTTGAAATAACCCAGGTGGAATCCCACAGCACGCTAGAGTATAGATTTCCAACCTTCCCAACCTGTGCTACCCCATTATCCGTTCGGTTATTCTGTCCTCCTCTTACTTCCTCCAGTACATATAATTGCTTCCAAAAAGTGGCTCATATCATAGGGCTTTTTAAGGTAAATTTCAAGCTGCCCCTTCAGAGAGCTGACGATAGCCCAGGCCTGAAAGTCACTGCAGTTTTTTGAGAGCTGGCATTGGACCTTATAACACCTGTCTGCCCTAATCTCTTCATCAATGCTTCTTTTAACAAGCCACCATCCCAGACAAGCCTTTCTCAATGAATGAAAAATATTTCCGGAACTATATCCAAGCACTTCATTTTCCTGTCAGAAAAGTAATTGTGGCTGGCTGGTAAACCAGTTTGAAAAATCAAATTTAAATGAGCCAAATTTAAATTTATAAGAGCCTCATTTAACATGCAATTAATTTTATGCCTATAATAAAAAGAGAAAAACCACCAGTCTTCCTGAGGAATTAAATAGGCTGATAAGGAAATGCTGTGCCTCATGGAAATGAGATAAAATGATTCTTGAACTGTCATCCTTTTGGTTGCATAATATTATATACAATACATTCTATTTCAGGGAAGTATTAATTTTACTGAAATTAAATCATTTTTTTTTTCCTGAGTACTCACAGGAATGTGACCAGATGGTTAGGGCTAAAACTTAGATTATTGGTTCCAGACTTTTTTTTTTTTTTTTTAAGTTCTCACTCTCTCCTTTATATTATCTAAGTCTTTATAGCTTCTCTTTTTGCTTCTTTCCCCAAAGAACAGGGAATAATAGAAATGGTAGAGCTCAGCTATATTTAAGGTTCTTCAAACTTTGTTTCAATTAGTAAAAGGTTGAGCAAAACCTTCATTTGCCAACCCTTTTATTCCTGTTACAACCCGTGTGTATATGAAGATGGCTTTGGCAGTCATTTATTTCTGATTTATACCATTTTAATGTTTTTGATGAGCACTAAATATATCCCATCCCACTGTAAGCCCATTAAGTCATTCATAACATGAAAGTAATTTGCAGTTTTCAAGAAGAAGTAGTTAAACTCTTAGGCTACTTTTTGTTCTAAACTTTGCTCCTGGATATTGCCACAAATGAGTCACAGTGAACAAACTTTGCTGAGTATGTGTTTTCTGGCAGGGTAGGAGTACTAAAACTATTGAGAAAGTTATAAGACTTTTCTTTTTTTTAAGATTTATTTATTTTTAGAGAGAGGAAGAGAAAGAGCAGGGGGCCGGGGCAGAAGGAGAGAGAGAAGGAGCGGCAGAGGGGGAGAGAGAGCATCATAAGCCGACTCCAAGCTGAGTGTGGAGCCTGATGCAGGGCTCGATCTCATAACCCTAAGGTCACTACCCTGAGATCATGACCTGAGCTGAAACCAAGAGTCAGACGCTTAACTGAACTAAGTCACCCTATAAGACTTTTCTTGTTGAGATTAAAGTCAGCCTTTGATATATTGTTTAAAGGCTCTAGGGGCCAATTAATTCATCATTGTATTCAATGTCTTTTTGAAACTAATACTGTGCTTTTTTTTTAAGTAAATTTTTGAAGGAAGCCAAACGTTATTTATTTTTATTTTATCTTATTTTATTTTATTTTAATTCAATTAACATATGAGGTATTATAAGCTTCAGAGATAGAGTTCAGGGATTCGCCAGTTGCATATAACACCCAGTACTCATCACATCACGTGACCTCCGGAATGCCCATCCTCCTGTTACCTCATCCCCCCACCCATCTCCCTTCCAGCAACCCTCAATTTGTTTGCTAGAGTTAAGAGTCTCGTAAACTTTTAACTATTTCTGACAGTGTTTACATTTGTACTTTTTGGATTTTTCCTGCCTCTGTTCCCAGGATTGAAGGGCTCCCTCCAGAGGCTACAGCTGGAGTACGTGGACGTAGTCTTTGCCAATCGACCGGACAGCAACACCCCCATGGAAGGTGAGTGAAGAAATCGGATAGAAGACTCTAGAGTTATTGATTCTAACTGGATGACTTATTTCACTAACAGTAGGAAATGAAATATATTCATACTGATTTGATCGAAAGGGGAAAATGGAAACCTTTCCCATCGATGTCTCTCGGCCACAGCATTTACCCTCAAGGCCAGAGCTCTGCATCGGCTTCTTCATTAATTTCTGAAGAGTTCCCAGGCATTGGGACTGTGGCTTCTGCTGGCCACAGTGCTCACTTTTTCCAGGTTCATTTCACTTCTGCAATTTCATCAACTGAAACAATAAAATTAATTGGAAGGGGAGTTTATAACCCAGCCATCTTATTTTGGAGGAAGTCCCTTGACGATCTTCCTCTTTTGTAATGACTAAGTCTGATTAGCTTCGGATCTGTGGTAACAGGTTCTAAGTGATACTGTGAACGGAGGTTTTATAGGAGTGACTACTTCAAAATGAGACTCTTCATTGCAGTTTGGGTTTTGATTCTCAAGAAGCTGCAACATTTTATTCCCTTTCTGTTACAACTATTTGAGGACAATAGTCAGGTCTCTCCTGTGGGAACATTGAGAATGTTCCTAAAACTAAATTTTCTTCAACTTACATTTATTTATTTAGACTACCTAAGGTGATTGAGGATGAAGATCATTTAGGAGGATATATTAGAATGCTCTAGTTAATTGAGATTTACAGTCTTATGGATTAGACTTACCTGAGGGGAAAACGAACAAAGATATTTGGGGAATAAGAGGAAAAAACAATGCTCTGGTCATTTGAGGCTTATAATATGACATACAGTTACACATTTCCAAAGAATTAGAATAGAACAAATTCTATTTACTATTCAAAATTACACTGAAGATAAATTTGTCCCTGAAGATTCAAAAGGTGGTCTAGGATCTCATAATAAATCGGGTTCTATAAAGGTTTATTCTTGCTATCGGGTTATAGAGGTTATAGAAGTTACAAATGATTGTATATATGAAAGTATATATGAATTTTTCTGTAGGTTGCTGACCAAAAAAAAATATATATATATATATATTACGGAAGTTATTTTCCTTGCCATTTATCTGTTAACTACAGAGAAAGGTTAAAAATATATATTTATATATCTAACTTTCTCTTAGATTTCTGCTTTCTCAACTCCGAGTAAATCAGGAGTTTATCATAGTGCAATATTGGTGTCGGAAATTCATAATAAGAATTATCCATAGAAATGACATAAAAATGCATATTTTTATCAAGGCAAAGAATAGGTATTTCATAAAGCAGTCATAAACATCTTATTAGTATACGAAGTGCTTATTGCAAGGATAATACGATGTCACATTCTCCTCAATGACACATTGAAAGAGAACACTGAAACTATCTGATGAACAAAAGTGTTAAATACAATGCCATTTGGTGGGGACTGTGAAACTGAAATTGCTTCCTATTTTAAGTGCCTCAGTGCCACTATTTTCCTCGTTGGAAAAGAATCCTTTGTGATTACACCATGTACAGGATAGAAAAACATTTGGTATTTTCCCGGGTCTTTTTTTTTTTTTTTTTTTTTCATTTTACCCATTTTGTGCATCCTCCCCAATGTCTAATTTTAGAGATATAATGCAGGACTCTCTCAAACAGAAAACATTGTAATTTGCATGATATACCTACAGAAGGAGGATGTTCTCAATTAGGATCTAAGCTCTAAGCTATGTGATATTGACAAAATAATGGTGTTTGTTGTATGAACACTGATTATGGGTTGAAATTTAGTAGAAGGGAGTTTTGTAGTGCTAAACAAACAAACAACAACATTAACAATACAAAATTGCTACCTGATAGAATTTGTAACTGCAGCATTGTCCAGCCTTTGCTAGAATTGGAGAATATGTTAGTTTTCCCCAAGTTTCTCATATAATAATTCCACAAAGCAGAACATTTTCTCAAGCTATGTTGTCAAGAGGGGCTGTCCAAGTCCAGAAGTCTAAGGAAGGAGGCCAAACAATAGAAGTTTGTACTTGATGATAAGATCAAGGAACATGGCATTTTTGTAGCTCTGCCACCGTCCACCCCTTCATGCTGGAATATACTCAGGTCTCCCCACCCTCCACAGAAGGGATCCACTCCTAGCTGGCCCATCAGGCTCGAAGTCTTATTCCTCTGGGAGGATTTAACACAGAAACACCACAGAAATTCATTAAGTCGAATTTGTTCCAGACTGAACTCCCTTCCCTGTCATTTCTCCCCAGCTTTCAGAAAATGGGTATCCTCCAACTCAGGATACTCGTTTGTTCCCCGGGTGGGACCGGTGGAGATGCCGGTGTGATCCAAGTTTCTGGAAACTTAGTCTCGGCATTTAGTGATTTCCACTTTACTGTAGCAGAGGGCAGCGCTGATCTGGGCAATAGAGAGAAGAAATGGGAAATAAGAAGAAAATGAGAACCAGACAGGGATTTCCAGGAGGCCTTGGGTACATTTGCTCCCCTAAAAATGGAAGAATATGGTATCTAAGCTATTTCTGGATTCCACGTTGTTACTGAGATTCATTTTGCGATAAGTTTCTAAGTCATGAGTTGCGCGTGAGTGAAGGTTGTACATGTGCAATGGAGTCTACGTTAGAGGGCTATTAGTATTTCTAAAAACAGTACAGAAAATAAATATTATATATAATCAGAATTCCCCTTCCAAAGCATACAGTAGTTCTTTGTTAGTCAATGATACTCTATAGTCTTTTTTTTTTTTTTTTAAAGATTTTGTTTATTTATTTGATAGAGAGAGCACAAGTAGGCAGAGAGGCAGGCCGAGAGAGAGGAGGAAGCAGGCTCCCTGCTGAACAGGGAGCCCGATGCGGGCCTGGATCCCAGGACCCTGGGATCATGACCTGAGCCAAAGGCAGAGGCTTAACCCACTGAGCCACCCAGGGGCCCCACTCTACAGTCTTTAATTAGTTTTCCATTTCCTCTGCAAATATAGTGACAAAATCATCACTGGAAGTTTGCCCATCCCCCCATACCCTCCTTTTTTTCTTTCTGCAGTGGCCAGAAAATCCTTAATATCTTCGTATTCACATACTTTTATTTCAGCAACTCACATTGGCAATTTTAGGCTTGATTACATCTATTCCTGTCTAATGTAAGTGATGCAACAGTGGCGGCCAAGTGCATGGTGATGAATTTTCATATATTCAGTCTACGTATGTTGGCACTGTATTGCATGTGTGTGTCTGGGTAGCTCATATTAGACCCTTAGCATTTGAAAATCATTTTTATTGGTTTCAACCATTCCTGTCAACTCCATGGAGCCACAACACATGCTAAGCTATAATTTCGGTGAGGCACCTGTTTTAAACCCCAGGGACCTAATGAGAGAGCCCAGCCCAGCTTTCTAGGACATGTTTTAAACAACTTTGATTTAAGTTTATTAAAATGCCAACCCCAATCATTTGATTTGCACCTTGAAAGGATGTTAATTGGGAACGCTTCTAGAATAAACGAAGATGAATTTCATTCAGTTTCTATGTATCCTATAGCAACGAACTGAGCCAGAAAAAGATAGCAGTAACATCTTCTTCATTGTATATAGGCATCATGTATCCAATTAGTTGTTTTCTTCCCTCCTTCCTTGGAAAAGCAATAGACAAAAAGGAGTCCTCCTGAGAGAATAGCTATAATTCCAAACGTGCTGTCTGTGGAGAAAGTGGTTAAGACACTTAATTTGCAATCTACAAGCCTATGCGATGCAATTACATTTTGCAGCATGGGACAATGTTCCTGAAAACAGAGGGGAACTCTTGTACTTTTTCCCCTCTGCCCTCCTTGTTTATTTTTTCTGGTTCACTTAGTAGTAAGTCATTTTTCTTTCCCAGCATCTGCCATGCCATCTGTCTCTGCTACAATATCTGGCATCGATGCCATGTGTTCCAATCCCAGAAAAAAAATATCAGCCCGATATCCCCTTTCTTCTTTCTTATGCTGCTGTTTTCTTACCAGTAGAGTCAGTGACAGTTCCTTGCACTCTATGCTACATTCTCTCATTTCCATAAATCCCAGCGTGTATTTCAGAATCTTCTCTTGAGCTCATTAGACAAAAGAAACTTCGTTCCAGTGTGAGTCATGCTAGACAGGGAGGGACATGGAGCATTCATGTGTCTGAGGACCTGGACTAGGAGTTTTGTGGTTTAGTTTTCTGTCTTTTCCAAGTATCAGGCTAATTTCTCTCTCTATAATCTTCTCATTACCCCAGAAAGGAAGTTATGAACATGACTAGAGGGCAAGAAAGAAGTTTGAAAACCATGTGCTACTTGTGAATGACAGAAAAAAAGAGGGGAAGTGTTTTTGTTTGCATAGCTTTTTGGAAAGGAGAAAAGAAATACCACCAATATGTTGATCTGAAAAGATGATGATTTTTAAAGGAAATCAAATTTTAATTTAAAAACATTTGGAATTAAGCCTTCTAACTTTTATTTAGAGCTTTTTTGCCAAAACTGGTTAATCTCACACACTCCCTTAGTCATTAGGTGTTATTCCCAACCTAATGACAATTCAAATTATTTATTTATTTTTCCTACTAGCAGGTCAATACAGACATAAACAACACAGATGTCCTTTTTATTTTTTTTTTAAGACTTTATTTATTTGACAGGGAGAGAGAAAGCGCACACACAGGGGCAGACGCAGAGGGAGAAGGAGGGTCCCCACGGAGCAGGGAGCCGATGTGGAGCTCAATCCCAGGACCCCGGGATCATGACCTGAGCCGAAGGCAGAGGCTTAACCAGCAGAGCCACCCAGGTGCCCCCAGATGTCTTTTTTAAATAAGAGAGACAAGATCGAAGTTATCTTTACTTAGTTCCCACAATACCATCATGTCAAATAGCCCATTCCATAAGTATTTACTTCCTTCTAAGCCATCTTGCTTGGTGTCCCTATATGCAAGCAGGAATCCATGGATAATCATGAATTTAGGATATTCAATGACAGCTCAGAAAATACCAGAAAGTAACAAACATTGCAGCATCCCCAATTTTCTCCATGTTTTTTAGTTCCAGAACACTGGCCCTGGCTATTTAGTATCCAAAGCAAAGTTTTCAGAACAAAAATTTAGTGACCTAAAACCTAGAAATATCACCTAAACACAATGGGTCATCGCTCTGCATTTGTATTATCTTCCCTGTAAGACACTCTCAGTCTTTCTTCAAGACATAATAATAGCAGGAAGGAATATGCAAATAGTCCTTAGCAGCAGTGAATGTTATACAATTCATATGTGTATTTTGAATTTTCTATTAATTACATTCAAAAGGTAAAAAGAAACAGACGAAAATAATTGTAAAAATATATTTTAGGGGTGACTGGCTGCCTCAGAGCATGCATCTCCTGATCTCAGTGTTATAAGTTCAAGGCCCACACTGGAGGTAGGGATTACTGAAATATAAAAAAATCTTTTAAAAATACACATATATTTTTTCAATTTAACCCAATATATAAAATATATTATTTCAACATATAATCAATATAAAAATTATTAGTGAGTTTTTTTTCACACTAAGTCTTTGAAATCTGTTGTGATTTTCATACTTATAGCACGTCTTAATTTGAATCAGCCACATTTCAAATGTTTAATAGACTCATGTGGCTACTGAAAATTGAATTTGGTCACATGCAGGTCTGTAGGCTGTATTTCCAGTCTAGCAGAGCACCACACACATAGTAGGTGCTCAATAAATACTTATTTTGTGGGTGGGTGGGTGGGTGGATGGATGGATGAACGATGGGATGAATGAGTGAATAAGAGTTGAGTGACTGCATGAGTGAAACTCTAAAGTTAAATAGATCTAACTTTATTTTTCTCTACTTGAAAACCTATTTTGGTTTCCTGGTATCTACCAACATTCTGGTCCCTGATCTGGTTCAACATATTTCTGGGTGATGATGAGGACAGGTGGCTGGCAGTCATCTCCAGGATGCCAGGTCTTTCTCCAGAAATCTGACCGATACCTAAATGAGTAGAAATGAATGGAGGGATGATTCTTTGGCAGTTCAGCTGACCCTGAGGATTCCTATATCAAATTAAAATTATCTAATGCATTTCATTCATGACCCTGGCCAGGATGCTCCTGAGAGCCTCTAGTGCCCATCAGATCAATTTAGACTTCTGGTCTGAAAGGCCAGGACAGCTGAGTTTTCAAGAAATTAATTTGGCGAAAATGATTTTCATATCCAAGAGGATGAGCCAAAACCTACCAACCCTGTGGCCAAAAAAAAAAAAAAATCTTCCAATTTTATTAAATCGGTTTTATTTGCATTTTAACTGCAAATTCACCAAAAATTGGACTGTTTCTTTAGACCTAGTCAGCTGATGTCTTATACATTACAAAACAACAAGTCATTTAACAAAAAGAGAAATTTCTTTCATCCGTTCTAAGAAATAGCATTGGGGATGGTTGGATTCACTTCGTCTCTGATATGGCTTTTTAGAAAATCTCGTGTTGCTGCTCACTGTGGGCCTCCTTCTCACTGAGACAGTTCTTTCTGCAAAGTAGACTGGAGGACCTTAGATGGGGGACACAGCTTCAAATCCTGGCTTTACCACTTATTAGACTGTACACCCAGTGCAGTTACTACCCCACTGAGGCTCAGGATCCTCACCTGAGCAGGGCAGCAACACAGAACGTGACTTCTGAATGAGTTAACAAGGTGGGTTCAGGAGGCAAACAAGCCCCTGTTCTAGAATGCCCTGTATAACGTACATATATGTAAAACTCCACTTTTTTCTGCATTTCTTCTTAGAAGCGACCATGGGAGAAATCCAAAGTCCTGAAATTATAATGTGATGAAAAGAAAATAAAGGTGGTCAGGCTGCCGAGGCAACCAGGGTCTTCAGTGAGACCACTTGGAAATCAAGGCACAGTCTTGGCAGTGGGATTTTCTAAAAGCCTATCGTTTCTGCCTGCAATTTTGTTCTGAAGTCCTCCATGTCCTTTACAATTAGTGTAATCGTAGATTTTCCAGGGTTCATCTGTTTGGTTGAAAGGCAATCTTGAGACTGTGATTTTATTTTCAAAAGTATATCTAGAAAAAATTCAATAATAGGATCTACTCATTCATTCAGTTGAAATTCATTGAATATCCACTGTGTGCTAAGCACTTTTCTTTGCACTGGGAGAAGCAGAAGTTAATAAATTAGGCAAACACCCTGCTTCACAGATATTACGTTCTTGTGGGGGACTCAGGCAATAAGTTAGTAAGAAAGTTACATTAGATGGTGATAATGATATGAAGAAAAAAATGGTCCTAGGAGAAGGATGGAAATATGGGGGGTAGATTTTAAATACAGTGTCCAGGGGAGGTCTGAGAAGGATATGGGGGAATAGCCTGGCCTCCCCCAAAATGGGAAGAGTATAACTTTGGGGTCAGACCCTAACTCATATCATCTTTCTATTTCTTCCCAGTTGTGTCATTTTAGACACATTATTTGATCTCTCTTATCCTTTTTTTTTAAAAAAAAGATTTTATTTATTTATTTGACAGAAATCACAAGTAGGCCGAGAGGCAGGCAGAGAGAAGAAGGGAAGCAGGGAAGCTCCCTGCTGAGCAGAGAGCCCAATGCATGGCTCAGTCCCCGGACCCTGGTCAGTCCCATGACCTGAGCCGGAGGCAGAGGCTTAACCCATTGAGCCACCCAGGTGCCCCTGATCTCTCTTATCCTTACAGATAAGTTTCCTTATCTATAAAATGTAAGTATTAATTTCTACTTTATAGGGCTATTATAAAGATTTTTTTAGAATGATATATACAAAATGCATACAATGTTGCTTAGTACACAGCAATTAAATTCAAAGCTATCTTTTTTCATTGCTGTTGTGTGCATGGTCCTGCTGCAAATTTGTCATGTGGGGAATGACCTTGATGTCCTGGTAGCCTCCAAGTCCACTACCAGGCAATCCTAGAGGTCCTAAAACAGAAAGACTCACACAACAAATTAAGATACATGAATCACATAGCTTATTAAGTCATGTAAAAAACATAGTGAGAAGCAAGAGGAGAGCGATAGGGGTGATTAAAACAATTAGGATAGAGTATAAGCTGGTGGAGGGATCCAACGACCTGAATCTTGGGGCACAGTGTTTGTACGGCCTGTTTTCTCTCTCTGCCACGTTGGCCTTCCCTGTGGGGGTGCAGTTATAATGATCAGATTCAAGCTTTGGGCAAGGACGCTCAGTAGACACACGTTGCCTGGGCCAATCATACACTTGCTCTCTTGGAAATCCTCAAGGCCAAAGTCACCTGGCCATTACTTGTAGCTCGCCAGGTAGCCTGAGGCACAGCCGTGGACTCTTTGCATTTCTTGTGCACAGGATTTTCGAAGCCAGAATGGGATCACCAATCAGGGGCTGATTTAAGACTTTGAGTCTTCATATATCTCATGTATATTTAGTACACCTTGAATGTCTGGTGTCACACACATTGGATGCATTGCGAATATCACATTTTCCATCCTTCCACCTCTGTACTCAGCACACACACACACATTTCCTACTTTATCTATGGCTACCGTGACTCAGAGGTTACTAATCCACTGAGTCATACCGTATACATTATGTGAATTCTGCCTGTGTCTTACGAGCTACTTGTTTCTCTACCCAGTTCTATGTATCCTCCTTATTTCTCTTACTTTGTTGAGCAGGAGTGAATTATCTTAAGCAGCACAGCAAAGGCACGCTACAGAGGTCACTACTCTTAGTTGGTGACATTTTGCTTCAGACGTGCAGTCTTCTAGCGGCATCGAAAAATTGTCCAGAGTTAACAAAGCCCCCCCCCCGCCCCACCATAGTCTTAAACGTGGATCGCTCTGATACACCTCAGAGCCCGGATTAACAAATTATCTTTGCCGCCTGCGTTCCATAGAACAGGAGCTTTACGAAAAGTACCTTTGCTAGAGCATACTGAGAAATTAAGAGTGCCCAGGCTGCAGAAAATTTGTGATGCGCTGGTGTTAAAGAAAATTACATCCCAAATTATTTGTGATTATCTTGTATGGTATGTTGTGCTTTCTTGGGATGTCAGAGATTCCCAGCCTCATTTCATAAAGTCTTGGTTAGAAGGGAAGATGCTGGAGAAGAGTATGCTTATATTCTATGCAGTTTAGCTGCTTCCTCTGTCGTCTCCCCTTTTCTGCCCTTTCTTTGCTACTTAAGTGAAGGCAAAGGAGATACAACCCCGATCCTTAGGAAGAGACACAAAGAGAACGTGGGCCACGTGTCTGGGGGCCAACTGTACCTCCTCGCCACAAATCTGTGGCCCTCACCAAGCTCAGAAAGGGCGACTTGTTGGTGTTCTTTTTTTCTTAAGTTGTTTTTAGTCAAGGAAGGGAGAGGGAGCTGGAGAGAAAACAGACATGGCTTCCGCGTACCCCAGCTGTCAGATGGAGACCGAGCTGCTTAGTATTCCGGAGCTGGGGGTTTGTGACTCATTGAACTTCCTTCTGTGTGCTTTGTCATCTTCCTGGAGCTGTGACAAGAATTACCTCCATATTCCGAGGGGATGTCAGCTCAGTCTCGGGGGAGTTCCTCTCCCTCAGTTCCTTGTTGTGATGCAGCTGATCCACAGGGACATGGGAAGGCTTTGGGGTCTAGAATTATCCAGGGGCCCAGCCCAGGCCAGTGGGGCTGTGGGCTCCAGCCACCCGTCACTGAGCAGCATCTCACGCAGGCTTTGGCCGCGTGCTGCTTCAAAGGGGGCGAGTGGGGCACCCGTGTCCTCACCAATCTGGCATCCTCAGACTATGGGGGTAAACAAAGACCCTTAAGTCTCCCTCTTCCTTTCCAGGCAAAAAACCCCCTGAAATAATGTGAGAGTCAATGGCTTTGTTAACCCACCTGCTCCCTCAGGATGTTGAATATGTGATGTGAAAAAATATGGGGTCTGCAACCAGAGGGAGAGGGGCTAGTCTTAGGGGCAGGAATGTGGTTGAGTCACTCAGACTTCCTGCTTCTCCGTTTTTCACTTGGAAAATGGCAAGAAGGAAAACGTGACCTCTCCAGGCCATTTCCAGGATTGTTGTGAAGATAACAGGAGGTAATACAAGTGGAAATGTTTCATAAACGGCAGTGTCCTGTATGAGTATTTTGAGGTGGTGGTGGTGGTTGTTGTTACATAAATTTATAATTTTAGGAATACAGATGCATAACAAGGCATCATAACTGAAGTTTCAACCAGGCACTAAGACACGATTGGAAAGAAATTTCAAAGTGAAGTGCCAAATCTCTATTTGTCTACTTGCAGAGGAGCTAGTTCCTGGGTTTTTTTTCCTGCAGTGTTTTATTTTGAGAAATTAAAAAGCTACGGAAAAGTTGAAAAAGTAAACACCCAGTATTCTTCACCTTAATTTACCAAATTGTGCTGTATTTGGCCTCCATTTCCCCTTTCCTCTCATGATGACATTTTGCCCATATATACTTCTATCTCCTGAGACCAAGGCATTCTTCCACACAAACATCACACAATCAGCACCCTCAAGAACTTTACCATTAATCCCCCACTGTGATCTAACATGCAAGCCAGATTCCTCCTGTTCCCTAAAATGTCACTTATCGCTTTCATTTTTTTATTGTTGTGTGTTTGTTTTCGAGAGGGAAGTGGGTCCATGATGTTTTTTCAAATTAACGTCTTATTTTAAAATCAAAACTAATGTTTTTTCCTACTACATCAACAAAATCCAAATCATTTTTCCAGTTCCAGTATTACTGCATCCCATTGCAGTTTTTCATACAGTCAAGATTTGAAGACCACAGCCCTCTTGCACATATGACATTGAAAATCGAACTGAAAGCAATCGTAGGTCAATGTGATATACTGAACAATGCAAGGACTTTGAAAATGGATAGACAGCTCTCTGTCTTGAGAGTAACTCTTAGAAATCCTGTGCTTTAAGAAAGTTAATAGGAATTTCTGGTTCTCTTTGTCATCATCTCTAGTATCAAAATAAAGACAAACACATCAGCATGTGTTAGTATGGATTAAATGGTATAATAATTATAAAACACAGTGAATAGTACATAAAGTGCTCAATATCTATTAGTTATTACTCCTTTTTTAAGCTTTATTTTAGTCACCCCATGCTTGTCATGCTTCTTAATTTAATCCCCATCACCTATTTTACCCATGCCCACACCTCGCTGGTAACCATCAGTTCGTTCTCTAGAGTTAAGAATCTGGTTCTTGGTTTCTCTGTCTCTCTGTAAAGCTTTGCTCATTTGTTTTGTTTCTTAAATTCCATATATGATTGAAATCATATGGTATTTGTCTTTCTCTGACTTTTCTCACTTAACATTATACTCTCTAGTGCCATCCATTTCATTGCAAATGGCAAGATACCATTCTTTTTTAATGGCTGAATAAAACCCTATTATAGAGATAGAGAGAGAGAGATCACATCTTCTTTATCCATTCATCAATCAGTGGACACTTGGGCTGCTTCCAGATCTTGGTTATTGTAGATAATGCTGCTATAAACATAGGGGTGCATGTATCCCTTTGAATTAGTGTTTTTTTATTCTTTTTTTTAATTAATTTATTTATTTGATAGACAGAGATTGCAACTAGTCAGAGAGGCAGGCAGGGAGAGAGAGGAGAAAGCAGGCTCCCTGCTGAGCAGAGAGCCCGATGTGGGGGCTTGATCCTAGGACCCTGGGATCATGACCTGAGCTGAAGGCAGAGGCTTTAACCTACTGAGCCACCCAGGCGCCCCCAAGTTCTTTATATATTTTTGGATACGAAGCCCTTACTTGATATATCCTTTGCAAATATATTCTCCTTCTGCCTTTCAGTTTTGTTGATGGTTTCCTTCACAGTGCAGAAACTTTTTATTTTTGTATTGTCCCAATAATTTTTGTTTGCTTTTGTTTCCCTTGCCAAAGGTGACATATCTAGAAAAATGTTGCTATGGCTTATGCAAAGAAGTTATTGCCTGTGTTCCCTTCTAGAATTTTTTGTGGTTTCAGGTCTCATATTTAGGTCTTTAGTCCATTTTGAATTTATTTTTGTGTGTGGTATAAGAAAATGGTCCAGTTTCATTCTTCTGCATGTTGTCATCCAGTTTTCCCAACACATTTGTTGAAGAGACTATCTTTTTGCCATTAGATATTCTTTCCTGCTTTGTTGAAGATTAATTGACCATATAGCTGTGGGTTTATTTCTGGATTTTTCTATTGTGTTCCATTGATCTATATGACTATTTTTGTGCCAGTACCCTACTATTTTGATTACTGTAGTTTTGTAATGTAACTTGAAGTCTGAAATTGTGATGCCTCCAGCTTTGCTTTTCTTTTTCAAGATTGCTTTGGCAATTCAAGATCTTTTCTGGTTCCATACAAATTTTAGGAATGTTTGTTCTAGTTATATGAAAAATGCTGTTAGTATTTTAATAGAGATTCTATTAAATGTGTTCATGGCTTTGGGTAGCATAGATACTGTAACAATGTTTGTTCTTCTAATCCATGAGCATGGAATGTCTTTGAATTTCTTTGTGTCATCTTCAATTTCTTTCATCAGTATTTTATAGTTCTCAGAGTACAAGTCTTTCACCTCTTTGGTTAGGTTTATTCTTAGATATCTTCCTATTTTGGGTGCAAATGTAAATGAGAGTATTCTTAAGTTCTCTTTCTTCTGCTTCATTATTGGTATATAGAAATGCAACAGATTTCTGTATATTGATTTCGTATCCTTTGACTTTACTAAATTTAACAGTTCTAGCGGTTTTTATATGGAACTCTACATAGAATTCACGTCATCTGCAAATAGTAATAGTGTTACTTCTTTCTTACAGATTTGGATGCCTTTAATTTTTTTTGTTGTCTGATTGCTGTGGTTAGGACTTCCAGTACTATGTTGAATGAATGGGGTGAGAGTGGACGTTCTTGTCTTATTCCTGACTTTGGGGGAGAGGCTCTGTTTTTCTGCATTGAGGATGATGTTTGTTATGGGTTTTTTATATATGGCCTTTATTACGTTGAGGTATGTTCCTCTAAACTTACTTTGTTGTACTTTGTCAAATGCTTTTTCTGCATCTATTGAAATGATCATATGGTTCTTATCCTTTTTCTAATTGATGTGATGTATCATATTGATTGATTTGCAAATATTGAACTACTCTTGCAACCCAGGAATAAATCCCACTTGATCGTGGGGAATGATTTTTTTTTAATGTAGGATTTAGTTTGCTAATATTTTCTTGAGGATTTTTTCATCTGTGTTCATCAGAGTTATTGGCCTATAGTTCTCTTGTTGTGTATCTTTACCTGGTTTTGGTATCAGGGTAATGCTGGCCTCAGAGAATGGATTCGTAGGTTTTCCTTTTCTGCTTTTGGAAGAATTTGACAAGAATAGGTATTAACTCTTCTTTAAGTGATTGGTAGAATTCACCTGTCAAATAATCTGGTCCTGCACTTTTGTTTCTTGGGAGTTTCTTTCTTACTGACTCAGTTTCTTTGCTGGGAGTCAGTCTGTTCAAATGTTCAATTTCTTCCTGTTTCAGTTTTGGAAGGTTCTATGTTCCTAGTAATTTATCCCTCTCTTTTAGGTTGTCCAATTTATTGGCATATAGTTTTTCATAATATTCTCTTATAGTCCTTTGTATTTCTGTGGTTTTTGGTGATGATTTCTCCTCTCTCACTTGTGATTTTATTTGGGTCCTTCTTTTTTTCTTGATAAGTCTATCTAGAGGTTTATCAATTTTATTGATTTTTTTCCCCAAAGAACCAGCTCCTGGTTTCATTGACCTGTTCCATTGGTTTTAGTTTCTATAACATTTATTTCTGCTCTAATCTTTATTATTTGCTTCCTCCTGTTGTCTTTAGGCTTCATTCGTTGTTATTTTTCTAGCTCCTTTACATAAAAGGTTAGATTGTCAGCTTGAGATTTTTCTTGTTTCTTGAGTTGGGCCTGTATTGCTGTAAACCTCCCTCTTAGAACTGCTTTTGCGGTATCCCAGAGATTTTGCATTGTTGTTTTCATTTTCATTGGTTTCCATGTACTTTTTAACTTCTTTGATTTCCTGGTTGACCCATTCATTGTTTAGTGGCAGATTATTTAACCTCCAGGTATTTGTGGTCTTTGCAGATATTGTGTTGACTTCTAGTTTCATAGGGTGGTGGTCAGAAAAAAATGCATGCTATGACTGTGGCCTTTTGGAATTTGTTGAGGCTTGTTTTGTGGTCTAATATGTGATCTATTTTGGAGAATGTTCAGCATGCACATGAAAAGAATGTGTATTCTGCTGTTTTAGGATGGAATGTTCTGAATATATCTGTTAGTTCCATCTGGTCCAGTGTATCATTCAAAGCCATTGTTTCCTTGTTGATTTTCTATTTAGATGATGTGTCTATTGATGTAAGTGGGGTGTTAAAGTCCTCTATTATTACTGTATTTATATTGATTAGTTCTTTTATGTTTGTTATTAACTGTTTTGTGTATTTGGGTGCTCCCTTATTGACTGCATAAATATTTCTGATTGTTGTATCTTTTTATTGAACTATCCCCTTTATGATTATATAGTGTCTTTCTTTGTCTCTTGTTATGGTCTTTGTTTTAAAGTCTGCTTTGTTCAATATAAGTATTGCTATTCTTGCTTTCTTTTGATACCCATTCGCATAATGTTTATCGTCTCACTTTCAACCTGCAGGTGTCTTTAGATCTAAAATAAGTCTCCTATGCACAGCAAATAGATGGGTCTTATTTTTCTACCCTACCATTCTGTCACCTATATTTTTTGATTGGAGCATTTAGTCCATTAACATTTGAATTAATTATTTATATATATGTATTTATTACCATTTTATTAATTGTTTTGTGGTCGTTTCTGAAGATTTTCTCTGATCCTTTCTTTCTTTCATAGTTTGTTGTTTTCTTTAGTGATATATTTGGGTTTCTTTCTCTTTATCCTTTGCATATTTATTAGTAGTTTTTTATTTGTGGTTACCATTAGGTTTGTATATAATATTTTCTTCATACAGCAATATTAAGTTGATGGTTGTTTACATTTGAACCCATTCTTCTCTCCTTCCCACATTTTAGACATATGGTGTCATCTTTTATATCCTTTTATTTTAGGAATTCCTTGACTGATTTTTTATAGAAATATTCCTATTATGAATGGCAGCCTTGCTGGATAGAGTATTCTGGGCTACAGATATTTCCCACTCAGCACTTTGAATATATCGTGCCACTTTGAATATTATCTTTTTTGGCTTGGAAAATTTCTGCTGAAAAATACACTGATCGTCTTATGGGTTTTCCTTTGTATATAACTGTCTTCTTTTGTCCTGGGCTTTTAATATTTTTTTCTTTATCACTGTGTTTTGCCATTTTTATTACAGGATATCTTGGTACAGATCTGCTATTGTTGATTTTGTTGGAAGTTCTCTGTGTTCCCTGGATCTGGATATCTGTTTCTTTCCCTGGATTAAGGAAGTTTTCTGCTATCATTTCTTCAAATAAATTTTCTGTCCCCTTTTCTCTCTTCTTCTTCTTCTGGGACTCCTGTAATGAAAATGGTCACTGATTTCCCTATGTCTGTTCTTGTTTTGCATAATTCTTTTTGTTCAGCTTGATTAGTTTCCCTTACTCTGTCTTCTCGGTCATTAATTCATTCCTCCACTTCTTCCATCCTGCTGTTCATTCCATCAAGCATGTTTTTCATGTTGTTTATTAAGCCCTTTGTCTCTGTTATGTTATTCCTTCTCTCTGCGTTAAGGGTCTCACTGATGTCCTCCACTCTTTTCTCCAGTCTGGTGAGTATCCTTATGATCACAGCATTCACAGCAGTATCCTTATGATCACAGCATCACAATTCTCCATCAGGCATGTTACTTACATCTGTTTCAGTTAGATCTCCAGCCATGGCCTTGCCCTGTTCTTTCATTTGGGACAGATTCCTCTGTCTTCTTATTTTGTCTAAGTCTCTGTGCCTGTTTCTCTGTATTGGGACAGTCAGCTATATCTACTATTTTTGAAGGTAATGGCTTTATAAAGAAGAGTTCCTGTAGTGCCCTGCAATTTAGCATTCCCTATTCCCCAGGGTCTGGTGCTTCTGAAAGTATCTCCAATGTGTGCTGCCTGCGCTCTGCTGTTGTGTCCTGGCTGCTTTATCTTTTGGGCCAGTTGTCTGCAGAGGTTCTCTTTGCCTATTGTGGGCAGCGTGTGGTCCCTGGTCTGAATGTGGATCATTTTAGCTAGGTGTGCTCTGGTCTGCTTGCGAAATAAGACCTATTGCTGTTGCCACTAGAACCAAAATTTCACAAAAGTCCTGGGTTGAGAGATGTGTTGGCAGGGGTTTGGGATGGTTTTCTGGGGTAGGGGACCCACTAGTGGGACTGAGGCAAGTGTGACCAGGAAGGGCAGTTCTTCCAGAGCACAGGGGGTGGGGTTTGGTGTAAGCAAGTTAGGTAGTGATTGTCAGTTCTGCCCTGGTTTCCACAGGTGGCACCGTGCTTATGCTGTGGAGCAGGGGAGGAAAGTGGTGCCTACCAGTTCCTTTGTCCTTGGAAGGTTCTCTCTATGAACACTACTTCTCTGGGACATGCCCCAAGATGAGCAAATAGCCTCCCCTCTGTGTGCCTCAGTTGCTCTTTAGATCACTGTTTTCATGCTATATATATATATATGGGCTCTTTGCTCTGCCTTTTTTCTAAGAGCAGTCCCAATGTCCTCTAAGCTTGTCCAGAGTCAAGCACTCCACCCTTTAAAACCCCAGGATTTAAGCCCTACTGGTTTCAAGAACTCACAAAATTCGGCCCCTCTCAGTTTCCAGGCCAATTGCTATGGGGATTTGTTTTCCCTGTGCATCCCCCTGTGTGTGGGTCTGTCTTTCAGTGACCATGGCTTATCAGTGACCACAGCTCCCCTCCTCATTGCAGCAGCCACAATCTATTTCTCTCCCAAGCTACATCTCCACACTTCCTACCTTCTTCAGTGTGGCTCTTCTCTACCTTTATTTGTAGAGTTTGTTTGCCAGTCTTCAGATAGATTTCTGGGGGTATTGAGGATGATCTTTAGGAAGTTGTATTCATGGGATGAGGCAAACCTATGGTCCTCCTACTCTGCTGCCATCTTCTCCTCCTCTACCTGGATCCATGGTTTTAATGAAGAGTCCCACACTGTATTTAGTTTCATGGCTTTTCATTCTCTTTTAGTCTAAAGTGGTTCCTCTACCACTTTTTTCCCTCTTTAAAAACATTGACATTTTTAAAAATTCTAAGCCAATTGTTTTGGAAAATGTCTCTCAGTCTTGATTGTCTGATCATTTTTCTCAGGATTCGATGAAGCATTTTTGGCAAGAAGATGTCATAGGTCATAGGTGACGTTGAGTTCTTCTCAGTGTGTCCCTCAGAAGACTCTGGAGTGTCACTGTGTCCCGTGATGGGTCCTGTTAAGGTTGGTCACTTGGTTGAGATGATATCTGCCAGCTTTCTCCACCATGATGGTACTTCTTTGACTTGGTAATTAATAAGTAAGCTGGGTGTGTGATTTGTTGAGACCACATGAATAGCCCGGTCCTCCACAACCTGACTTTAGCATCTGCTGAGGATCCCTTCCTGCATCAGTTATTACAGCGGGGTTGCAACCCGTCTCCATTTGTAAATAGATATCCTTCAGTAAAGAGCTTTCTCTTCTCTTCCCCACCTCTCATTGTGGTAACTCTGGAACTCCCTCACGTGCTTCAAGAATACAAAGGTTAAGTGAGAGGAGGAGAGACGATCTAGTGAGAAGGGCAAATGTAAAGAAAACTATGCCTTGAATACCAACCCACCTCAGCAGGAGAGGAGTGCCCTTCACTTCAACCCTGGCCAGGGGTGAGGAGTTGCAAACAAGGCTGCCTAGATTGTTTAAAATGTGAGCCTCACAGTTAGGAAGCATAGTGACTTGGGAGCTGACTCATGTCTGACAAACCTAGATGTGGAGAAGTGGGCTGCTTCTCTCATTTAGTGGTACAGCAGGAGGGTTTGCCTTCCATGGGCATGACAGAAAGGGCATCTGTGAAGGTTTCCTATGTGGGGGATTCTTTTGGGGTCTGTCCTCTAGGAGGACAGCCTCCTAGAAGGTGAGGTTTGGGAGGTGGGGGCTGGAGCTGAACACCCAGATCTGGTAGGAGAGGGGCCCAGAAGAGAAGCAGGAAGTAGAGGAAATCAGAGACCAGCCAGGTCCCATTTCACTGTGCCTTCCTGCAGACTGCTACTCGAAGCAGGTTCCAGCTAGGGAAAAGGAAAAGTAAGAGCTTAGAGTTTTGATTGAGAGCTATGGAGGCTGTATTTATGATTTTAAATGATGTGGGACCAGCCTGAACTCTCATCAGGGATACTTGTTCCTCCTGAATGTAAAGGGCTAGTGGGAGATTAAAAAAATAAAGTTGGGTTGTGATTACATTATCATGAGTCATGCTTGTTCCACATACTATTTGCATGTTTACCTAATTTAAATCAATCTGACTTAAATTATAAATGAAAAAAATTAACTTTCATTAGTTTCAGAAAACAAATTTTTTTGTTTTATAAGAAAATACCATGATGTTCAATATGATAGGAAGCTTAGGAAAACCTTGTGTGCTTAAAATTCAAGTCTCCACAAATTATAAAATAAAGCATCTGGCTACATGTATAAAATGTACCCATTATGCACAGATGCCTCCCAAACCCCACCAGGGCCCTTCCCCACAAAATCTCCCCAGGAATCTGAAGACTTTTGAAAGTTCATTTCTACCTTGGCAAGTAATTATTTGCTAAAGGTTCAAATACTGAAAAAGATTATAAGCTACTAAACCTCAGCCTCTGCAGTTCGGAATTTATCCATCCTTCCTAAATGCATCCCGACATTGGGTTTGGTTCTGTTTTAAATTCTGAAAGGTGAGTTTGTGTTGTGACTAGCTTCAATGAAGCCAATCGTGCAAAATTAATGGTAATTAGATGAGACAATTTTAAACAACTTTTGAAACCTTAATACAGTCAAGTCAGAATTTACTTATATAAGAACATTTGTTTTTGTTTTCTAAATGGCTAATGGATGGAAGGGATGGGTACAGGGAAGCAGTAGAAAGGGAAACAAAGTAAATCTACTATCAGCAGAACTCTCTTTTACTTGGAGAAAGAAGGAAATTATTGTGTCATTAACATGGAAAATGGAAATATATTTGGTAATGGGATGAACCTAATGACACCTAGAAATGAGTGTTTTTTCTAATAAGAGGAAAAAACAAACTGATATAAAAATCCACACAAAGCTTAACAGAAACAAACAAACAAAAAAGGCGGGGGGAAATATGGAGACCAAAAAGAAAAACTGGGGAAGGAAAAAATGGTGAAATTTTGTTTTTCCCATCCATTTCCCTACTCGCTTCCCAAGCATAAGACAAATATTTCAAGTTCCTTTCTCAAAAAACTGACAGGATGTATATTAAGTGTCATCGTACAGCACTCACAATGACCCAGAGAAGAACACGGTATACTAAAAGTAGGTCTACAATCAGGCTCATTCATTTATTTATATTCAGTTATTAATGAGTGCCTGCTATACACTAGGCATTGTTTGATGCCTGGGATATTCAAGAGAACAAAATAGACAAAGATTTCCACCCTTGTGAGACACATTTGATTTAATGAGAGAGACAGGAAATAAACAGTGAAACAAAAAATTAAGTTATGTAGACTGATTAGAAGATGATCAAGTGTTATGGAACCAAGGAAAAGGTAGAGCAGAAGAGTAAGGGAAGGGATGCTTAGGGAGTTGAAAGTGGTCATTGAGAAGGTAAGATGCCAGCAAAGACCCAAAGGAGTAAAGTGAGTAACTAGGAAAGCAATAAGGACATTGTTTCTGGTGCAAAGATCCTGAGATGGGAGAAGCCTGTTGTGTGTGTTTTTGTTTTGTTTTGTTTTGAAGATTTTATTTGTTTGACAGAGAAATCACAAGTAGGCAGAGAGGCAGGCAGAGAGAGAGGGGGAAGCAGGCTCCCCACTGAGCAGAGAGCCCCATCTGGGGCTCGATCCCAGGACTCTGAGACCGTGACCTGAGCGGAAGGCAGAGGCTTTAGCCCACTGAGCCACCCAGGTGCCCAAGCCTGTTGTGTTTGAGGACCATCATGGACACCAATGTGACTGCAGAGAGTGAAGAAGGAAGAGTGTAGGAGAAGAGATTAGAGAGAATATAGAAACGTTTGGCAGCCTTCTGAATTCTGGACAAAGAAGTAACATGACTTGTAATTCAAAAGGATCCCGCAGACTTGGAATTAGAATGAACTATAAAGGGGCACATGTAGGAGCAGGGAGATGTGAGGAAATAATTGTAGCAATCTAGGTGAGAGAGAAGATGCCTCGGATGAAGGTGCTAGCAATGGAAGTGTAGAGTTTGAATAAATACTGAATGTAGAGCCAGAAGAGCTCCTGATGTGTTGGATGTGGGTGTAACAGAAAGAGAGGAATGGGGAATGACTCTAAGGTATTAGGCCTGAGTCACCAGAAGGATGGAAGCTGCCAGAAGCTGCCATCAACTAATATGGGGGAATACTATAGGTAGAGCTGGTTTGTGGGGTAAGACCAAGGGGCTTGAGTTTGAGATGTTCAGTAGAAATCCAAGTAGCGATGTTGAGTGGGCAGTTGGGCACTGAATCTGAAAATCAGGAGACAGGCCTGAGATGGAGATGTAAATGAGAGAGTTGTCTGCATGTTAAAGATATTTAAAGCATTGAAAATTGGTAAATCACACAGGGAGTAAAAACAGAAAGAAAAGGCAGGAAAAGCGTATAGAAAGAAAGGACCAAGGACTGAGCCCTGGAGCTCTCCAATATTCAGAGGCTGGGAGGAGGAAGAGAGCAGGTTAAAAAAAGCAAAAAAACAAAAAACAAACAAGCAAAAACAAGAAAACCAGAAACATGTCAAGGGGAAGATGGGATTGACTGTATCAGCGTTACAGATAGGTCAAGTCAGATGAGGACTGGGAATTGTCCATCAGTGTTAATAAAGACCATCTGTAACCTTGACAAGAGCAGCTTTGGTGAAATAGGGAGTGGGTGAGGGAATGAAAGCCACCCAATCTCTGAGTCTCAGTTTCCTTGTTTGGAAAACAGTGAGGGAAACCTCTTGGTTTAAGATGACAGAGTAAAATATTTCTGCCCCTATCTCTTTAAAAAAAAAAAATCTGGGGCACCTGGGTGGCTCAGTGGGTTAAAGCCTCTGCCTTTGGCTCAAGTCGTGATCACAGGGTCCTGGGATGGAGCCCCGCATTGGGCTCTCTGCTCAGCAGGAAGCCTGCTTCCTCTTCTCTCTCTCTCTCTGCCTGCCTCTCTGCCTACTTGTGATCTCTCTCTGTCAAATAAATAAATAAAATCTTTTTTTTTAAATCACTCAATAAATAACATACAGGGCAAGGAACAGAAATAGAAATGTCCTATCTGGGATAAAAGTAGCAGACAACTGGAAAGCCAGACTCTTATATATGAAGGTGGAAAAAGGATGGAGGAATTGTAAATGACTTAGCAGAACTGAGGGAAGATTTATTTGAAGTGCCACAGGTGAGAAGCAAATTAATCTCCACTGTGCAATCTCAGAATGGTTAGAGCATATGACATACCAGTGTCACAGAGGATGGGGGTGAGGCGGGAACTGGAAACAAGTGGTTGTTTAAAAGACAACAGATCTATGAGGGTTCGATGTCCCCGGGTCTGCAGGCAATGCAGGAAGCAAAAGGTATATACACTGGAGCAACTGAGCGGCTGCCGTCTAAGAGAGACCAGTCACAAAGGAAGGTGGGGCTAGGCTGGGGGGGACAAACAGATTAAAAAATGATGAAGTGAGACCCCAGACCTCTCCTCTCACTTATTTCTGGGTCACTATAGCTGGGTTACACTTTCCCTAGGTAAAATATAAGAGAATATTTCTATGAAAAATATTTTTTTCAAGGAAAAAACTAACAGATATGGATGTTGTTGTGAAGTAAAACCCCAGTGGGGAAAAGTGGCAAGTCCCCTCATTGTTCCCACGGTCACTCTCGCACTAGTCACTTGCCACGGAGCAAGACTTCAAAATTCGAGGCAAAACGGGAGTAGGCAAACCTCCCAAACCAAGGCGGAGGAAATAAGAACATTTTGACTTCCCAACACAACCCCTCAAAAGCTACTGGAAAATATGCTGCACCAAACTGAGAGGATAAAGCCACAAGGAGGAAGCGGCAGGATCCAACTCCTTTAGAGGAAGAAGGGGATTTCCAGGGTGAGAGGAAGGGACGCGCCAGCACGACAGCTGGGCAGCGGCACAGAGCGCTCCCAGTGTGGGTTGCGGCAGGAAGATGGCAGCCTCCAGGTGGGACGCTGCCAGGAAAAGGAGAGAAGGAACAGAGTTTCTCACAAGCTTGACCATGTGGAAAGCTGTACTGAGAGACAGTTGCACAACGTATGGGAAGATTCAGTAAAGCTCCAAATAAAGCTGTTAATGAAGAAATCGTCAACTGAAGGAGAAATGAGAAGTTACAGAAGGAAGGCAAGATAACACTGTAAACTACTTTGCTTGGCAGTGGGCACTAAATATGGAGTCATTAAAATGAAAACACGGAATAGGAACTTAACCCTAAACTGAGACATGAACATATTGGGAAGATGGTGAAGAAAGAAGGGTGTGTGAGCGGGAGCTAAAATTCTCACCTCCAAGGGAAGTCAATAGATAATGTCTTAAAAAGCTGGACCAAGAGCATAATGCAGAAATATTATTGAGAAACATAGAGATTAACACTAGACTAAGCAATATATATTGGAAGTGGTTATCTCCGGGGTACAGGCAAAGAGTCAAAGGTCTGGTGCTTTTGGTTATAAGCCTTTAGGCATTGACTCTTTGAGTGATGCCCATGTGTGGCTTTGGGAAAGCAGAGGATTCAGTCAACAACCACACACACACACACAAATGAGATAAAAATGCCAGTGGAATTGAGTTGTCAGGATTAACTACGATCTCCTGGCTGTCCAAGTCCTTGGGGTTTGGAAATACACAATCAAGTCTTCCTACCCCAGATTCCAGGATCAGAAGCCAACCCATTTCTCACTGCATCCCTCCAGAAACAGGCCAGCACCAGAGACCTATCCACCACTTCCCAAACAAGCCATGCTGAGCCAGATTCCTTCCCTTGGAGACCTCCAGAGCAGGGAGTGCTATCTAATCCACTTCGGGATGAGAAGAAAACATGATTTCCATTTATTTTATATCTTAGGATTGTTAAACTTCTATTTATGGTCGATATTTTTCTATTTTAAGCTATCCACTGATACAGTTTCAAACATTAAAAGGAAGTAAAAATGGGGTGCCTGGATGGCTCAGTCATTTAGGCGTCTGCCTTCATTCAACTCAGGTTGTGATCCCAGAACCCTAGGATCCAGGCACCAGTAGAGCTCCCTGCTCAGTGGGGAATTGTCTTCTCCCTCTCTCTCTACCCCTCCCCCAGCTCATGCTCTCTCACAAATTTTTAAAAGTTTTAAAAATTAAAAAGTAGTACAAAATAGTCAAAAATTCTTATATATCCCTCACCTAGATTCCCACAAGTGTTAACATCTGACATAACCATTGTACTATTATTAAAATCTAGAAATTAACATTGTATTCATATTTCTTGATTGTCTCACTGACATTCTCTTCTGCTCCTTATCTACTTTAAGATCATACAGTGCAGCTCATCTTCATGTGTCTTTGGTCTCCTTTAAGCTCAGTCAGTACCTTAGCTTCTCTGTCTTTTGTAATTGTGACAGTTTAGAAAAGCATTAGCCAGTTCTTTTATAGAATGTCCCTCCATTGACGCTCTTCAGATATTTGCTAATGATTAAATTCATGTTGGGCATTTTGGGCAAGAATACCACGGAAGTGATGCTGTGTCCTCTTCGGTGCATAATGTTTTTGTTTCCTGTTACCTGCTGATGTTAACTTTGGTCCCTTGGTGAAGGTGATATCTACCAGGTTTCTCCTCTGTAAAGTTATTACTTTTCCTTTAGTATGTCCTGTATTATGTGACACTAAGTATATATGGTATATACCCAAGGAGTATGTTTGAGGGAAATATTTAGAAACTGTGCAAATATCCTGTTTTTCATCACACTTTTGCCTACTTAATTGTAGCGTTCCACAGTGATTCTCACCTGAAACAAGTACTATGGTGTTTACCAAATGGTGATTTTCTACTTCTAGCATACCTACTACATTTTTTGGTTGGTATTCTACTGTAAGGAAAAGCTTTCCCTCCTCCCCTTGTATTTCTTTATTCAATTGATTTATTCAGTTATTTATATCATGATCTCATAGATTCTGATTTTATTCTATGATTTATAATTCATTACTGTCATTATATATTTTGTTACTACAACTATCCCCAACATGTCCTTTTGGACTGCCTTTGACATGTCTCTATCTTTTTTTTTTTTCTCCTTGTTTTTCCCCCGAGGACTGTCTTGCTTACCCAGCGCAAGATGTTCCAAGCTTGCCTGTGCTTTCCCTGGCCCTGTAATCAGCCATTTCTCCCAAGGAGTCCTGGTCTTATTAATGGAACACAGTATTTTGTGGCCAGGATCTGGATGCCATTACCTAATTTTTTAAATAATATATTAGCTTTGCAGTATGTACTTATTTTAACCAATATAGTTTTGTTTTTTGGTTTTTTGGTTTTTTTACTAATTGGGAAGCAAAAACGTTTTTGAAATCACTGCTTTTAGTTTCAAGAAGCACTGCTCATTGTTTCCTTAGCCTGAAATGTTCCCAAGGAAGACATCTTGATCCCCTTAGTTGGAATTAAACACCCTGCCTTTTTCATGTGTACGTACAGCATGATACTTCCTCTATTTTGCACTTACCTTTTCCTGCCTTACTTTGGAGATGGCAGATCATGGGTGAAGAACAACCCAGGAACTCATGGTCTCTTTCTCCATTGTTCTCTGTCTATCCTGTCAAACTTCCTATACCGAAAGAGATTCACTTGTAAAAGTTACCAGGCAATGAAGGCCAAGTAGGAAAGAGAAATGGTCCATGTTACTGTGACACAGAGAAGCACCCTGCACTCGCACATACATACTGGGCAGGCCCCCAGAGGAAGTGAGTGATCCCAAGGAACAAAATGGTTCCGGTTGGCTCCCAAAGGAGTTCTGCAGTTAGCATCTTATCCCCTTAGTGTAACCTGTCATGTTCCATCAGGACTTCCTGGTCCACTCAACTGGCACAACTCTGACAATTTCTAAAATGTTGAAATGTTCTCTGTGTTGAAGAGCAGACTAGAAGCACCGTGCTTGTTTTCACTTACTAGCTGGGTGTCCTTGAGCAATTTACTCACCTTCACTGTGGCCCCATTTTCTCATGTGCAAATAAGAATAACAATCATAGACCTTTTCTTTGAGATTGTTTTGGTGATTGAGTTCATATAAAGTGTTTAGAACAAGGCCAGCAGTATTAAAAGAGCTAAATTACTATTAATGGTTATTCTTAATACCTCAGAAGACAGAAGGCCCTTACATTTATGTGAGGGAGCCTCACAAAATGTGGCATGGAAATATACAAAAGTTCAGGGCAGAAAGGATTAAATCAAACCAGGGTTTTGTGTCTAATTAAAGGTCAAACCCCAAGATGGACGATTCATTATACCTTTCCAGTCACCGACCCCATTCTTGCTGCTCTTTGCCTTACAATCAGGCATGCCTTTCCTGTGAAGCACAAGGCAGTGTACTCTGTGTGGAAAAGGTGGATATGGGGTTGGCGGGTGTGAGGGAAGCAGGACAAGCTGCAGAGTAAACACGAAACATTTTCCTTCTGTGTCAGTTTTAATCAAAGCTGCATAAAGAAAAATATTACTATTGCTTTAAAGCAAATGCTTTTTTGAGGTGTAAGGTAGCCTTTTGCATAAATTTTTATGCTAAAGCCGAATCTGTCTAAACATTTGCTTTTGTGGCCACTTAAGTGGCTTGTGTGGTATAAACATTTAAGAAGCATTGCCTTTCCGTGGTAAGGAAAGTTTCTGTGGTAACTTTGGTAAATCCTTTCTTAGCAGAAGATTCTAAGAACATGTGGGGCAGTAAAATAGATACAAGATGCATGTTCTGCTTGTATCAGGAGCCCTTAATCTCCTTCTTTGGGACTTTCCTTCCCATTTTTCACCTTCTTCCCATTCCCCACCCATATATGGAGGTTTTCCCTTATTTTCTTTATTAAAATCTTCTGCTAAGAAAGGATTTAGCAAGGTTTTTCACAGAAAGACAATGCTTCTTAAATGTTTCTACCACGTGAGCCACTAAAGAGGCCACAAAAGCAAATGTTATTTAGACAGATTTGGCTTTAGCATAAACATGTATGCAAATGACTACCCTGTACCTCAGTAAAGCGTTTGCTTTAAAGCAACAGTAACATTTCTCTTTATGCATCTTAATATAAGGCAGGCCCAGTGGTGGCTGGGCCACTTTCGCTACTAGAACCCTCTAGAAGGAGGCTAGTCTGTTCCCCTGGGTCTGCCCTGGGATGCCACCACTCGGCCTGCCTTATATTTTAACGTACAGAGCAGCAGGTGCCTCATTTCATACAGGAACAGAGGTAGTATTACCTCCTTACCAAATGGTTCCCTGTTGGAAAGCTGAGAAAATCATTCCACTCTACCATATCAAGTTTAAAAGTTGCCTTTTAGTTAGTTGCCTTTGGTTAGTTACCAGATAACTGACAAACAGAGACAAGTTCTGCAGAGCCAGCATGGATTTGGGGCTGCCAGCGAGCTACATCTGCTGTTGGAACAGTGGGTTTAGTATCACTAAGATGAAGATGTAGCATCTTCTTTCAGCCGTCTCCCATGGCAGAACCAGGAAGGAAGGCCAGCTCTACATTTTTAAAGAAGCAATAAAGATTGCTTCCTGTTACAGCAAAAAAAAAAAAAAAAAAGAAAGAAAAAGAAAAACTGGATTTGCCAGTAGAAAATCTCATTAGGATAAATATTTTTTTTACTCTCATCAATCCCCTGCCAAGTCACTTGCTTTATTCTTACATCCACAAGATAGAATTCCTTTTAAAGTAGAGTTAAAAGCCTGTCCCAAGAAGCTGGTACACAGACAGACAGTTGTATAAATAAAAAGCTCCAGACAGGATATAGAAGAAGCTACATGTCAGGATGCCACGTCTGTCTGTCTGGCCGGCCAAGGAGGATGGCATTCCACAAATGAAAAGATCAGAAGTTTAAGGCTTGAATCAGATATTGACAATGCAATCACAGATGCTCCCTGGTATAAAAATAACTATTCCACTAATAATGAATATAGAAATATTGGGTGCCATGTATGATGGGTGGGGTTTTGTTCCCTTTGCTTTTTATTTTTTTTAATAATTTTTAAATTTTTTTTATAAACATATAATGTATCATTAGTTCCAGGGGTACAGGTCTGTGAATCGCCAGGTTTACACACCTCACAGCACTCACCATAGCACATACCCTCCCCAATGTCCATAACCCCACCACCCTCTCCCTACCCTCTTTCCCCCCAGCAACCCTCAGTTTGTTTTGTGAGATTAAGAGTCTCTTATGGTTTGTCTCCCTCCCGATCCCATCTTGTTTCATTTATTCTTTTCCTAGCCCCCAAACCCCCATGTTGCATCTCCACTTCCTCATATCAGGGAGATCATATGATAATTGTCTTTCTCCAATTGACTTATTTCGCTAGGCATAATACCCAAATGGCAAGATTTCATTTCTTTGGATAGCTGCATAGTATTCCATTGTATATACATACCACATCTTCTTTATCCATTCATCTGTTGATGGACATCTAGGTTCTTTCCATAGTTTGGCTACTGTGGACATTGCTGCTATAAACATTTGGGTGCACGTGCCCCTTCGGATCACTACATTTGTATCTTTAGGGTAAATACCCAGTAGTGCAATTGCTGAGTCATAGGGTAGCTCTATTTTCAACTTTTTGAGGAACCTCCATGCTGTTTTCCAGAGTGGTTGCACCAGCTTGCATTCCCACCAACAGTGTAGGAGGGTTCCCCTTTCTCCTCATCCTCACCAGCATCTGTCATTTCCTGACTTGTTAATTTTAGCCATTCTGACTGGTGTAAGGTGGTATCTCATTGTGGTTTTGATTTGTATTTCCCTGATGCCGAGTGATGTGGAGCACTTTTTCATGTGTCTGTTGGCCATCTGGAGGTCTTCTTTGCAGAAATGTCTGTTCATGTCCTCCGCCCATTTCTTGATTGGATTATTTGTTCTTCAGGTGTTGAGTTTGATAAGCTCTTTATAGATTTTGGATATTAGCCCTTTCTCTGATATGTCATTTGCAAATATCTTCTCCCATTCTGTCAGTTGTCTTTTGGTTTTGTTAACTGTTTCCTTTGCTGTTCAAAAGCTTTTGATCTTGATTAAGTCCCTATAGTTCATTTCTGCTCTTGCTTCCCTTGCCTTTGGCGATGTTCCTAGGAAGAAGTTGCTGTGGCTGAGGTCAACGAGGTTGCTGCCTTTGTTCTCCTCAAGGATTTTGATGGATTCCTTTCTCACATTGAGGTCCTTCATCCATTTTGAGCCTATTTTTGTGTGTGGTGTAAGGAAATGGTCCAATTTCATTTTTCTGCATGTGGCTGTCCAATTTTCCCAAAACCTTTTGTTGAAGAGGCTGTCTTTTTTCCATTGGACATTCTTTCCTGCTTTGTCGAAGATTAGTTGACCATAGAGTTGAGGGTCTATTTCTGGGCTCTCTATTCTGTTCCATTGAGCTATATGTCTGTTTTTGTGCCAGTACCATACTGTCTTGATAATGACAGCTTTGTAATAGAGTGTGAAGTCCGGAATTGTGAAGCCAGCGACTTTGGCTTTCTTTTTCAATATTCCTCTGGCTATTCGAGGTCTTTTCTGGTTCCATATAAATTTTAGGATTTTTTGTTCCATTTCTTTGAAAAGAACTGGATGGGATTTTGGTAGGGATTGCATTAAATGTGTAGATTGCTTTAGGTAGCATAGACATTTTCACAATATTTATTCTTCCAATCCATGAGCATGGAACATTTTTCCATTTCTTTGTGTCTTCCTCAGTTTCTTTCATGAGTACTTTATAGTTTTCTGAGTATAGATTCTTTGCCTCTTTGGTTAGGTTTATTCCTAGGTATCTTATAGTTTTGGGTGCAATTGTAAATGGGATTGACTCCTTAATTTTCCTTTCTTCTGTCTTGTTGTTGGTGTAAAGAAATGCAACTGATTTCTGTGCATTGATTTTATATCCTGACACTTTACTGAATTCCTGTACAAGTTGTAGCAGATTTGGAGTCAGTCTTTTGGGTTTTCCACATATAGTATCATATCATCTTCAAAGAGTGATAGTTTGACTTCTTCTTTGCTGATTTGGATGCCTTTAATTTCCTTTTGTTGTCTGATTGCTGAGGCTAGAACTTCTAGTACTATGTTGAATAGCAGTGGTGATAATGGACATCCCTGCCATGTTCCTGACCTTAGCGGGAAAGCTCTCAGTTTTTCTCCATTGAGAATGATATTTGTGGTGGGTTTTTCATAGATGGCTTTGATAATATTGAGGTACGTGCTCTCTCTCCCTATACTTTGAAGAGTTTTGATCCGGAAAGGATACCATCAACCATTTGCTTTTTAGTATCTCAGTGAACTGATCTGTCCCTCCCAGCCTCAGACTGTGAGCAATGAATGCTGTTCAAAGTACCTACGATGTGTTTGTTATATGTTTATGGTATTTTTGTTACAATAACCTGAACAGACTAAGACAGCCATATTCTATGATAAAATTGGTGGAGCTTAGCTAACAAGAGCAAAACTTTAAAAGCTTTGGCAGAAGGAAGAAAATCTTTTTTTCTAATTTTGATGTCTTCAATTGTGTCAAAGAGATAGCCCACATCAGGAGAAGACCCATGTTCAAACTATAAAAACTCCTTTCCTAAGCACTGACTACTAACACTGTCAGGACAGAAATCATCTCTTTAGCACCATTTAGTGTTAGCCAAATACAGGTGTTACAAACGGATAGTTTGGAATCACCTAGTTTTAGTAGGAAACAGTGGGGCCACATTTAGATTATATTTAAGGAAGAGGTGCGATTTTATGATCTGTAGTCTACATACTTATTTCTTGGAGAGTGTCAGCAGGGGAGAGTAGAAAGATTGGAGGGGGTGGTAGCAGAGTTACAGAGAAATAATGAGGGAGAGAGCCTCCCCCTCCGTAGGGGGCGCTGATGAATGAGCGCAGTCCCCAGAGCAGTAGCTTCTCTCTGTTCAGGAAAAGTCACAGCAATTTCAGGCTCATACTTCAGGGAGCTCTTCCTATTTACACGTTCTGCAAATGGGATTTTTTGATTCTGGAGTTTTATTCGGTTTGAGATGAAGTAAAAGGTAGAGGGGGAGGGAGGCATCACAGAGGAAGGCAGGGAAATGCCACAGAACTCAAATCCAATTCAATTCTCTCTCAACCTCTACCATTCTTTCAAGTTGGAGGTTAGGCTAGTGATGGCCAAACCTTTTCACCAGTCTTATGTAGGTGGTCCAAGGTCTTATTTTGGAACCTGGGGGTACTTACCAACTATTATTTTTGTTTAGGGCCTTTGGGCTTCAGGTCAAAGAGAGACTAAAAGTGTCCCATTTCAAAAACGCATTCCGCAGTTCAGAATCAGGTTCAGAAATCACATCTGGGCGATCTCAGAGGCTCAAAGTATCTAGAGTCCAAAATAACAACGTTTGGCAAAGCAGAGAGGTTGAGAACCACATGCCTTTTGGGGACAGGTTAGCTGCAGGGTGAGGACAACGTGCTGACCTTAGAGACTTACAGCTCCATTCTGGGGTTAGTTTTGAACAAAGTTTAAATCGAAAGGTTTTACTGACTTGACTCAGTCCGTGAATTGCTTCCTAGTCTCTTGAATCTAGTCTGTTCTGATCACTTTGGCCTATGTCTTGATCCAGAAAGCCTCTATCTTGTGAACCATCTTGTGAAGACCACTTTTTCTCTGAGCTTCAACAGCTCACATGTAGACACAATCCCTTTTTTGGTTCTTTTTTTCAGAGAGTCATCAAATTTAAAGTCTTTCTTCAAAGAGGCAAAAAGATAGCTTACGCTTCCCAAGTCATTCGTATACATCATGAACTATAGTCATTACGCATTAAAAGCAAATGGATGGATTCACAGACCTGTACCCCTGGGGCTAATAATACATTAAATGTTAATTTAAAAAAAAAGGTAAATGGATGGATATAATCACACACAAGGCATTTCATGTTCACAGATGCATGGTGGGATTAAGCAAATGCCCTGTTATTTTTCTGTCCCCAGCCCACCTTCTCCTGTACTGCACAATATACAAAGCCGCCTAGAACTTCAAAGCTAGAAGTGGCCACACAGGCTCTCTGCTGAGCACTTGCCCAAGTGACTCTGAGCCTCAACTGCTTCACCAATGAAATGTGGGTTAAGATATTTTCCACGAAAACAGTTTTTAGAAAGATTACCTATATGCTCAATTAACATCAGTCTGCTCACTTGTGTTGAAGAAACTGAGATTCAACAAGGTCGAGGGAGGCTCCCAAAGCAGTGACAGTGATGGGACAAAAGTGATGGGTCTCCCGAATCCCGGTGTGTCATCTGGGAGGCAAAGGAAATCCGGCTTCCCTCAGACACACAGTAAGGCTAAACCTGACGTACTCCACTTATAGGTCTGAGTTTCCATTCCTGTGAAAAAGGATAGTTCTCTGTCTCCAGACACTCAGCTAAGCA
Organism: Meles meles; assembly: GCF_922984935.1. Taxonomy (NCBI): domain Eukaryota; kingdom Metazoa; phylum Chordata; class Mammalia; order Carnivora; family Mustelidae; genus Meles; species Meles meles. The sequence continues at coordinate 80,887,108 of NC_060069.1, read as the reverse complement.
CTGAGAGAGGATCCTCGACAGCCAGGATAAAGGATGCATAAAGCAAGGAGAAACCTCTAAGCCACAAAGAGGTACCATTATAAATGCACCACCACAAGTTTCTGAAGTTAAATAAGCAAATGAACGAAAGAAGTTAAATAAACAAACAGCCAGTTTGGAGGGAAAACTGTGTCCAGGTTTAGACCTATGTTTTCTAAGTGTCTGTAACTCCTTGGAGGAAACCAAGTCCCTACATTTTCCCAGTGCCTCAGCCTCCACCATAGTCCTCTCGAGCTCTGGAAAAAAGAAAAAAAAAAAAAAAAAAAGGATCTGGGGGCTCCTGGGTGGCTCAGTGGGTTAAAGCCTCTGCCTTAGGCTCAGGTCATGTTCCCAGGGTCCTGGGATTGAGCTCTCTGCTCAGCAGGGAGGCTGCTTCCTCCTCTCTTTCTGCCTGCTTCACTGCCTACTTGTGATCTCTGTCTGTCAAATAAATAAATAAAATTTAAAAAAAAAAAAGGATCTGTGAGCAGTTAGGTTGAACCATGTGAATGACATTGTCAATAGTCAACCATTTCTGAACTCTAAAAATGGCAATTTCATTTGGTTAAAAATATTTGTGAATTAATCTGTAAATGTTCATGGTTTAAGGTGGCACCTTTGCTTGATACAGATTTGTTTTCCTTTTTTTAAAATTATAAAATATCATAACACATTTACAGGAATTTTCAGAAGACTTGGAAAACAAGAGAACAAAATTACATACAGTTCCAACATATAGTATAATTATTATTTTGTGTATTTAACTCTTAGCATTTTATAAACATATTTGAAATATTTAGAATTTGTTAATAATAGTGAGGTTTTTAATTACAACTTAAAACAACAAAGAGGAATCTACAGTGGATTATGCCTAAGGTTTCTTTTGTTTTTATCATTCTGTGTCACTATGGCCAGATTGAGTCCATTTTTTAATCAAAACACTAAATTCTGCATGTTTTTGTCTGAAGTTCTTATGGTTTACTGTTCATGCAGTATAACTATTTGCTTACAACTTTCAAAGGTCAAAGGAACATTTCTCATGAAATACGGTTTAATGTTAGCAACTATCTTTTTTGGATGACGGTCAATTTAAAAAAAATGCTTATCAACACATTTTGCACTCAGTTTTATGAAGTCCATTAGCATAAAATGCACATATGAAAACAACGATAACCTACATTACTGAAAGAAGAGTGTCAACTTTTCTTTTTTGTAACTAAAATGTTTGAAACTGAGCCTATTTGAGAAGAAACACCAGCGCCATATTCTGCTTGCTTCTTACTCAGTTTGTGTTACAATTTTAGAGTCACGAATTGATCCACACACATTATCTTATCTCAGGCTTTGAGGAATTCCACAGGATCAATATCGTTCTCACTTTACAAATGAAGAAATGGAATACTCATAGAAATGAAATTGACCTGAAACATTCATAGAACCAGCTGTGTGCTAAGGATACAGGGAACAAGAGAGAGCTTCCTGTGGCCTGTGGGTCACAGAGCAATGATTATTTCAACCTGGAAAGGAGTGCATGCGGGAAGATTTAACGAAGTTTTTCAGGAGTTCAGTTAGTGTTTCTCAAACCTCGCGGTTTTAGAGCCAATGAAAATAACACAAAGGCCTAGGCGCATTGAAGTAGCCTAGGATCTGGACCTTTCTGCCATTCATCAGATTCCCCAGGTGATTTCAATTCATACTGAAGTGTGTGTATATGCACGTCTGTGTGCCTGCAGGGACGCCTGCATGCCACAGTGACTGTTTACATACGTAGTAAAGTAAATAATTAAAGGTGAAATTATAGCATGAAGCATTTAGATGAAAGAGCAGAAGAGGAAATGTAGGAGGAAGTTTGTACAGCCTGAAACGGCTTACTTGGGAATGGTATAAAGCAGTGGTTCTCGAAACATACCAGGAAATCTTGGAGGGCTGCTTAAAACACAGACTACTGCGCCCCGCCCCCCACCCTGAATTTGTAACTCAGCAGGTGCAGAGCAAGACAACAAGTTTTCAGGTGCTGCTGATGTTGCTGGCCCAGGGGCCAGACTTCAGGACGGTGGGTACAGACAAGCGCAGTAGTTCTAAACCTTGACTGCATTCTAGAAAAGTCTGCCTCAGCCCTAGAGATTCTGACATAATAGAACCTTGGTGGAGGGCAGCGTAGTTTTTAAAGCTCCCTCCTGGGTGTTTTAACTCACAGTCCCAGTTGAGAACCAGGGATGCTCCGGCTTCTGGGAAAGCAGAAGGAGTCCCATCCAGTCCTGGGTTGCCAGATTTAATCCTGGTTGCTGCGTCTCTTTTCCCAAAGGAAGGTGCATCAGTGCTTGTAATAATGTCCCTAACCTCCTTTTCCCACCTGGAATCCACGGTCTGATGAGGAAGTTTCTGAAATGCATTTCCGTGAACAGGAGTAAAACCTGCTAGACTCTGCAGGTTTTTTTTTCTTTCAACAATGCTGCCCTCTTGTGTTCCTAACTAGTTGAATGGTGTGAAAGCCTACTCCGCCACCAGCTACAGAGCTAATTTCCAGCTACAAAGCTAAACAACTCAGGGGGGTTTTCTCTGAGGTTCAACAACAACAACAAATTTAACATTCAATAAGCTTAATTTTTAATCTATGGCAGCCCCTCGCTTCTCCCACCATTTCCCCCTGCATTCAGTGCTGCAGCCTCCTCTAAAGACAAGAACTACCGGCATTTTCTTCTTCATTCCACCAAACCCTTCTCTGCAGAGCCAGAAGCACAACCAATCAGGGAGCAAGAAATTACCACCAATTAAAGTATCTGGGGGCATTGGAGGGTCTCACACAGGCTCGTTCATACTCAGAACCATTCGTTCTCACCTTGTCCTTCTCACACACCCACCACTTCTTCACCTGATTGATAGCTTATTAAGATTAGAATTCGGGGCGCCTGGGTGGCTCAGTGGGTTAAGCCGCTGCCTTCGGCTCAGGTCATGATCTCAGGGTCCTGGGATCGAGTCCCGCATCGGGCTCTCTGCTCAGCAGGGAGCCTGCTTCCCTCTCTCTCTCTCTCTGCCTGCCTCTCTGCCTAGTTGTGATTTCTCTCTGTCAAATAAATAAATAAAATCTTTAAAAAAAAAAAAAAGATTAGAATTCATCACACGGGGGCTCCCATGTCTCCCCACAATGAGTTCGACACACCTTCTGGAGCTCTGCCCTCTGGATGCTGGGTCCTCTGCACCTCACAGGTACTGCCCGCCCTCCGTCTCACTTGATCAAGCCTCCCTCTCCCTTTCCCTCCTGCCCCAGCCCCCAGCTGGGATCATCAGCGAGTCCCCCTTTTGAAATCATTCCCAATGGCATGCAGGCTTATTTTTAGGTCTCCCATCTTTAAAATGAAACTCTACTTTGGCCCTAAGTACCCCTTCAGCTACTGAGCCATTTCTCTGCTCCGTTCACTTCCAAACTTGGAAAGAGTCTACTCAGGTTGTGTCTAAAGCCCGTCCTCCCCCTCCCCACCTCTTTCCTCCATCTGCTCCCACCTGGCTGTGGTCCCATGGCACCACTGACACTGAAATGGCTCTTCTCATGGCCAGCAAGGGTGTCCCTGGTGTGTGCCAAAGGCAGCGGACACTGCGTTGTACTCTCTGAACGCTCAGCGTGTTCCAGTCTGTGGGCACAGCTCCTTTCCAAGCACGCTCTGTTCTTAATTCTGCAACATCTCATGACCTGGCTTCCTTCCTACTCCTCTGGCCGC